>NC_050573.1:148488489-148796823 GCF_011100635.1 Trichosurus vulpecula
GACACACTATCCTCCCATTTCAGTGATATTTCGTGGGCTCCCTGTCATCCCTATAATTTGTTCCCTTCTTACCTCTGCCTTTTAAAATCAAAACTTTATTTCCTTCAGAGCTCAATGTAAGCACCGCTTGTTATATGAGTCCTTTCCTGATTCCAGCAGTTAGTACCTCCAACTTTCCGTACATCTTTTGCCGGTGTCCCATATATATACTGCATGTTTTAGAAGCCTTTAAGCTTTATAGATTAAAACAGCGCTAAGACCTTTGGAACACCCTGTTTGAAATAGATAAACATCTTGTATGATTCTACTTCTCATTCTTTCTCGCTCGTTCGTTTTTTGTTTTTGTTTTTGTTTTTGTTTTTTTTTACCTTTTCATGCTTCTCTTGATTCTTATTTTGTCTTGGAGCATGATACTCAGTTTTGCTGGGTAGGTGATTCTTGGCCTTAATCCTAGCTCCATTGACCTCTGGAATATCATATTCCAAGCCCTTCGATCCCTTAATGTAGAAGTTGCCAGATCTTGTGTTATTCTGATTGTGTTTCCACAATACTCAAATTGTTTCCTTCTGGCTGCTTGCAGTATTTTCTCCTTGATCTGGGAGCTCTGGAGTTTGGCAACAATATTCCTAGGAATTTTCTTTTTGGGATCTTTTTGAGGAGGCGATCTGTGGATTCTTTCAATTTCTATTTTACCCTCTGACTCTAGAATATCAGGGCAGTTCTCCTTGATAATTTCTTGAAAGATGATATCTAGGCTCTTTTCTTGATCATGGCTTTCAGGTAGTCCAGTACTTTTTAAATTTTATCTCTCCTGGCTCTATTCTTCAGGTCAGTGGTTTTTCCAATGAGATATTTCACATTATCTTCCATTTTTTCATTCCTTTGTTTCTGTTTTGTAATATCTTGATTTTTCATAAAGTCACTAGCTTCCACTTGCTCCAGTCTAATTTTTAAGGTAGTATTTTCTTCAATATTCTTTTGGACCTCCTTTTCCATTTGGCTAATTCTTCCTTTCAAGGCATTCTTCTCCTCATTGGCTTTCTGGAGCTCTTTTGCCATTTGAGTTAGTCTATTTTTTAAGGTGTTATTTTCTTCAATATTTTTTTGGGTCTCCCTTAGCTAGTCATTGACTTGTTTTTCATGGTTTTCTCACATCACTCTCATTTCTCATCCCAGTTTTTCCTCTACTTCTCTAACTTGCTTTTCCAAATCCTTTTTGAGCTCTTCTGTGGCCTGAGACCAATTCATGTTTTTCTTGGAGGCTTTTGATGTAGGCTCTTTGACTTTGTTGACTTCTTCTGTCTGTTTGTTTTGGTCTCCTTTGTCACCAAAGAAAGATTGCAAAATCTGAGTCTGAATCTGAGTCCATTTTCGCTGCCTAGCCATGTTCCCAGCCAACTACTTGACCCTTGAGTTTTTCGTCGGGGTATGACTGCTTGTAGAGTAGAGAGTACTTTGTTCCTAGCTTGAGGGGCTGTGCTGTTGTTTTCAGAGCTATTTCTACACAGCAAGTTCTGCCACAGCAGCGCTACTCCTCCCCCAAGAACCACCAACCCAGAGCATGACTCAGATCTTAAGCAGGCTCTGCACTCCTGCTCTGATCCACCACTTAATTCCTCCCACTAAGTGGGCCTGGGGCTGGAAGCAACTGCAGCTGTAGTTCTGTCCTCAGAGCTGCACCACCACCTCTGCTGCCCTCGGGGCCGAACCATGAACTCCTTTCATTCTGTCCCCGCAGCTTTTCCCACTAACCTTCTCTGTTGTCTTTGGTGTTTGTAGGTTGAGAAGTCTGGTAACTACCACAGCTCACTGATTCATGGTGCTAGGGCCTGTTCCACCCGGCTCCTGGTCTGGGTCCATACTTTTTTCAGCCTTTCTAACTTGTTAGAAATGGTGAGGTCTTGTTGCACTAGCATAGCCTTTTGAAAAATCAAGGTCATTTCCACATGAAGATGAAACTTGTATTAAAATGTAAATTGCAAATGATAAAATGGCACTTGAATTTTGCTTTTGCTGAAGGAGTCTGGAGAGTATTACTGAAAGAAGTTGAAGAAAATCAAAACCTGCTGACTGCATCTACTAAATATTTATGTTGATATAGTCTCAGTAGGGCCCTCACTGTGGCAAAGCAATCTGTTTATACCTAACCCTAATAGATTCACTGTCCAACTCACACAATGACTTTTCTAAACTTTTTCATCACCTTCAAACTTCCTCAGGTTTCCCTCTCTCACTCAGTTGAAGACTTTACGTTATATTTTGCTGAAAAAAAATGATTAATTTATTCTCTCCTCTTCCATGTCCAATATCACTCAGAAGTCTTCCCCTGCTATCTCTCCCTTCATCCTTATCTCACATGAAGAGATAGCCCTTCTTGCCAAGGTAAACCCCTTTATAAGCTCATGATTGCATTCCATCTGGTTTTTCCCTGGAAGATTACCCCTTCTATCATCTCTCCTCTCACTTATCTTCAGTCTCTTCTTGTCAGCTGCTTCCCTGCTGCCTACAAATATATCCATGTCCTCCCCACTCTTAAAATTAAAAAAAAATCTCTTATTTGATCCATCTGTCCCTGCCAGCTATCATCCTATGTCTTTCTTCCCCCTCTTTAACCTTTTTAAGAAGGCCATCTACAATTGGTGTCTTTCCTAATCTATCCATCAATCAACTAGCATTTATTAAATGACCACTACATGCCCGGCACTGTGCTAAGTGTGTGTGGTGGTTGGGGAAGCCCTGTTCACAGTTGAATAGAGGAAGAAATACAAGCAACTATGTGCAGATAAAATACATGGATGATAAACTGGGGATAAATAGTCTCAGAGGGAAGGCACTAAGATTAAGGACTCCTTAAATCTCTGCAGTGTGGCTGATGACCTCATCGTTCAACTGAAACTGCTCTCTCCAGTTACCAGTGATTTCTTAATTGCCAAATATAATGGCCTTTTCTTAATCCTCATCTTTTTTTTAACCTCTCTATGGTTTTTGATACTTATCACTGTCTTCTTGGTATTATTTTTGTCTTTAGATTTTCTTGACACTGCTCTCTCCTGGTCTCCTCCCAGTCTGCTTCTTCTCTGTGTTCTTTGCTGAATCTTCATTCAGGTCATGCCCACTAACTGTGAGTTTCCCCAAAGCTCTATTCTGGGCTTTCTCTTCTCCCTTTATACTGTTTTACTTGGTAATCTCATCACGTGACGTGGATTCATTTATTACGTCTATGTAAATGATTCTCAGATCTAGTTATCCAGCTCCAAATTCTTTCTGACCTCTAGTCACACTCTCTAACTACCCATTGGGCATCTCCAACTGGATGTGCTATAGACATCTGAAACTCAAAATGTCCCAAACTGACTTAATTATCAACTTCCATTCCTTTGCCCCACCCAAGTCTTCCCCTCTTCCTGGCTTCTCTATCATGGTTGAGGTACCACCATCCTCCCAGTCACCAAGGCTTAAAACTTAGGTGTCATTCTTAACTAGAGACTTTTTCTTGCCGCCACATATCCAATCTGTTGCCATTTCAATTCTGCTTTCACAACATCTCTTTTAAGTCTCCTCTTTTCTCACTGACGCTACCAAGGTACAGGTCTTCTTTACTTCACACCTAAGCCTTATCTCCCTCCATCAAGTTTCTCCCCACTCCATTGCATCTTCTACTCAGCTGTCAAAGCCATCTTCCTAAAACTTAGATCTGACCATATCAGAAACTCCACTGATACCCAGTTGTCTCCAGGATCAAATCTAAAATCCTGTTTGCATTTAAAGCACTTCATAATCTGGCCCCTTCCTACCCATCCAGCCTCCTTCTACCTTACTCTCTTCCACATATTCTGTAATCCAATGACATCTGCCTCCTTGCTGTTCTTTGCAAAAAACACTGCATCTCCTGACTATGTGCATGTTTATTGACTGTGTCTCCCATGCCTGGCATTCTTTCCCTCCTCACTTCCTCCACCTGGCTTCCTTGACTTCCTTCAAGTCTCAGCTAAAATCCTACCTTTTGCAAGAAGTTTTTCACAGTCCTCCTTCATGAAGCTAATGCTTTCCCTCTGAGATTATGTCCAATTTATTCTGTTTGTAATCTGTCTGTACTTAGTTTTTTGCATATTATCTCCCTTCCTTCCCCTCTTCATTAGATTGTGAGATCCTTAAGGTTAGGGACTAATTTTTCCTTTCTTTGCTTCTCTACTTCTTAGCTTAGTCCTTGGCTTCCTTGTTAGAGAGAGCAGCATGTGCTATCTTTTGACTAGCTATGCACAGATTATCTACAATGAAGATTATTCATGTGCCTCGAAGACTATTTCTGCTGTTCAGCTGCCCTGCCATTCAGATAGATTGTCAGCAGTATGCCCTTTGTGGCTGTGCACTATGTAGAGTTGATGGTTATGATTTCCTATTAACTAACATATTGGGTTCTATTTTTGATAATTCAGGGTGTTGTATTGACTAACTTTTGTCTTGGCGTTGATAGACAAAAAATTATGCTCTTGATTCATCTTTTAAATTAGATTTTAAATTATTTTATTGCCATTATGATTACATATTTTTTCTCCTCCAAAGAGTTTGATTAAATTAAAAATTCTTTGTTCTCTCTGTGCTTATCATTGTCTCTTCCATATAACTAAGTGAAATTGAACTCAAGACTTTGCACACATTCAGAACTTTTAGGAGATTCTGGTTCTATGTGACATTTTGAAACTAACATGCTTGGTAAAATTGCCTGGGATTTACAGGTAATTTACAACAGTTTTTAATGCTTTCAATTTTGTGTTGACTCATTTCCAAAGTATTCAAAACAGTTTTCTAATTTTAAAAAAATGTAGTTAAAAAATGAGTACTTCTTACCCTCTGAAATATTTTCACAGTTTAAAGTATCATGTAGTTTTAAAACTCTTCTCTATAATGCTAATTGAATTTTAGTTAGGTGGGTTTTTTTCTCTATTAGATTGAATAGAGTGGCTATTAATTTATTTTTGGACAATTCAAACTTATTCCATAATTTAAGAATTCATATTTCTGCGTAGTCAAGAGATCTTAGAGTCAAATATTGGTTCTGCCACTTGCAAGCTAGAATACTAGATGATCCTACAATAATCATTTATCTCAGCTTCACTTTTATTAACAGCAGAGTAGGAATAATAATACTTGAACTACCTATTTTACAGTGATTTTATGAGAAAATGTTTTATAAAGCAAAAAATACAATATGAATATGAGATATTATTTTAATTCCAATACTTAAACCTTGCCTATTTTCTTTTTAACTAAGGAAATTCAACTTCATCACAAGTGCAACGACCATCTTTTATGGATTATTTCGATAAACAAGATTTCAAAAATAAGAGTCATGAAAACTGTAATCTGAACATACATGAGCCATTCCCAATGTCAAAAAATGTTTTTCCTGATAACTGGAAAGTTCCTCAAGATGGAGACTTCGATTTCGTAAGTACACTTTATTTTCGTTAGTAACTTTCCTTCCTTTTTCTTTTTACATTCATTCACAAATGTCTATATAGACACACAAATCTTTGTATAAACAGTTCATATATCTAAATATGATATATATGTGTGTATATATGTACATATATATTTAGGAATAGATACAAAATAGAGATATATAAATAAAATATAATATGAGAACTCCATTTGCAGTGAGAGTGATGTCTGGGTGTATTCATGTGAATTTTGTTCAAATTCACATAATTCTCTATGCGTAATCAAGCTCAATGCAGTGTCAACTTTAATCAGGGGCATTTAAAAATGTAAGCATTATTTCTGACTGAGAAAAAAGATAGTAAACATTGATAAATGCTTTTTATTTGTTCACTAATCAAGATCTCACACCCATCAGAAGGCCCTTGAAAGATAAATTTTAAAAAGTTTGCCTTGATGAGTTTGAAAGATGGCAATAATTCTCACTTGAATAACCACTTGTTTCTTCAGTTTATCCCCTCAGAACTAACACTTCTCATTCTTATCAGTGTCCCGAAAAGGCTTTCTACTTTTGCAACACTAAGTCTAGCCATTTGCAGATAGGCACACTTAAAAATTATTTTATATACATAAAAGTGGAATTAGTATATGAGCACAAACTTGCATATATTTACAGTCCTGCATAAAAATCTAAACAATAGTCTGAAAAAGACCTGAGGCACCTAGTGATCTCTAAATTTAATGAGTCAACAGTTAGGCAGCTGTCAAAGTTAAGGCAGTAAATTTAGACTACATTAAGAGAGGCCTAGTGTCCAGAAAGAGGGAAATAATAGACCTCTATTGTATGCTTGTCAGACTACCTATTAAGTATGAAATGCCACATTTTAGGAAGGATATTGACAAACTAAAGCAGGTCCAGAGGAGGACAACCAGGATAGTGAAAAGACAGAAAACTGCACCATGCAAAAATCAATTGAAGGAGCTCCATAGAAGAGATGCTTTGCCTGGAGAACAAAAGACTTAGGGATTAAATTTGTCTTTCCGGTACCTAAAGGACATGTCAACAAACATTCACTTAGTGTTTATTATATCCAGGCCCTCTACTAAGAACCAGAGGTGCAAAGAAAGGAAAAAGCAATCATTGACTTCAAGGAGTTCGCAATCTTGTCAGACTGAATGAAGGACAAACTATATAAAGAAGATATATACAGAATAATTTGGAGATAATTTCAGAGGGAAAGTACTAGCTTCATGAAGAAGGACTGGGAAAAACTTCTTGTAAAAGGTGGGATTTTAGCTGAGACTTGAAAGAAGTCAGGGAAGCCAGGAAGAGGAAATGAGAAAGGAGACAGTGGCAAGCATGGGATTCAGTCAATAAACTTGCATGTAGTTAGGAGGTGCAATGTTTTTTGCAAAGAATAACAAGGAGGCCAGCATCCCTGGATTGCAGAATATGTGGAAGAGAGTAAAGTAGGAAGAGTAGGAAGGGGCCAGATTATGAAAGGCTTTAAATGCAAACAGAGAATTTTGATTTGATCCTGGAGACAATAGGGCACCAGTGGAGTTTCTGATGTGGTCAAACCTGAGTTTTAGGAAGATCACTTTGACAGCTGAGTGGAGCATGGAATGGAGTGGGGAGAAACTTGATGCACTGAAACCAATCAGAAGTGCAGGGAATGACAATGAATGGACCTTTCAGAGAGAGACAGATGGTGGCTCAATGTAAAGGAAGATTTCTTAGCAATCAGAGATTTTCAGAAGCTGCCTCTGGCTATAGTAGGTTCCCCATCACTGAGTAGATATCTGTCCTGGTACGGATGACCTCTGAGTTTCCTTTCAGTTCTAAGATTCTGTAGTTTCTCGAGTTAAATATCTAAATGTTTAATACACTCAATCAAATCATAACTTCATTTTTTAAAAATGTTTTATTTTGTTTTTATGTCGAAGTCCTTTCTGGTTCTCTCTCCTCTATTCTGTCCACAAGATTGAACCTACTTTAGTAACAAGGAAAAACAACTAACTCATTGACTTTGGCAGTGTATGCAAGGTTTTCCCTTCTTAGTCCCCTACTTTATCTCAGTTCATTGGAACTGTTATTTTTCAGTTTTTCAAAGTTTGGCTGCATTTTGGTTTTTTAAATTGGATCAGACCTGCAATTTTGTCATTGTAGGGAGATTACCTACCAGTGCAGATTGGCACCTATTCTGTATTTGTAGTCTCAGAGAATGGAACTGATAGAAGAGCACTGAGAGGCCTAGGAATTCACCTGGAGTCACATAGCCACTATATATCAGAGGTGAAATTTGAATCCAGGTCTATCTGAGTCTGAGGATATCTCTGTACAGTTCTGCTTTCCCAAGGTAACCCAGGAGGCACTCACATGCCTAGTTCTATGAAAAATTTCAATTATCCAAAACATATTCTTTCTGCTAAAAGACAAGTGTGTAATAATTTGTTAATTTGTCTTCATGTTAATTTCCTCCTTCAAAAGGTAGAGAAATCAACAAAAAGAAATAATACTCCACATCTGATTCTCATCAACAAAAAGTAACAATTGCTGGCTTCAAAAATGATCTTAGCATTTTGAAAGTCAAGAAGAGGAAATAGTCTAACTTGCATTCTTGTTTTGAGGAGAGACAATTTCGCAAAGTTCAGAAAACAGGATTGGTGTGATCACAAGGACTAATATCCTATTGGGTATGTTGGCCAAGGAGGGAAAAGATGATTTTAAAGCTTAAATTCTGAAACCACAAAAAGAAACAATTCCAGTAAGTAACAAAAAGGAGAGTTATCTAAAGAAATTTGTGTGAATGCATAGGGAGCTCACCAACTAACTTAGATATGCGAAGGGAGTTGTAGAAGATGGACACACAAGTAGGTATTAAAGGAGGGATATAAAAATGTGGCATGAGCCTCTAAGAATAGTATCAGGAGTGCTAATGCTGAGGAGCTGAAATTGGTGAGGAAATCTAAGGATAACAAATGAGGTGAAAAGAGGTAGATTGAAGAAACGAAGGCTACTTTCTTGTGTGGAGGGAACAAAGATATTTGATGAGAAGGTACTATGGAATGTCTTTATTCTTAAATTGTTCCTTTTTTTCTGCTAAGGCAAATGTTCTTGGAAAGAAAAGGGCAGAATGAAAATGGCTAGTAGCTGTTGATATCCCTGGTCATATCACCAAATATTTAAGTGCTATACCCCCTTGTTAAGCTGCAAAATCACACAAAAAGAAAGAGAGTCTCTGGCCTCAAGGAGTTTACATTCTAATGGGAGAAGAAACACCAGAAAAGAGGTTGAAAAGGGAAGGAGAGAAGTTGCCACCCTGGGGCTTAGTGTCAGTGTCTTGCAAAGAATGGCAAATAAGGAAACCTAAAGCAGGCACCAAGCTTACCTTCCATGAGTTCAGTGCATCTGGCTTAAATGGACTTCTGTCTATTTACTGCTAAAAGAAATTAGCAGATACCATTGCTAAGCCATTGTCCATGATTTTTGAAAAGTTGTGAAGAACTACAAATCAATTTGAAAAGCATTTATTAAACACCATAGAATTATTCATGGATAAATAGGATTGAGATTGTTTTTATTATGATAAGAAAGAATACTTAATACTGGTGGTTCTTAAAGTGTACTATTATGACTGTCCTTTATCTTTCATTATTCCTCTTCTCTCTCCTTTGCTCATTCCTTTTGCTCTTGCTGTTGAAAATTTCTACTTAAATGGAAATTTTCACCTCAAACCAAACATATGTCAGCTAAACTCACCAACTTCTAAGAAAACTGATTTTCTTGCTGATTTTCCAATTTCTATTATTGTGTAGCTGTTATATCTCTAGATACCCAGGCATTAAACTTTGAAATTATCACTGACCCCTATACTTTTCCCTTCATATCAAATCATTCTACATATCTTGTTGATTCTTTTACTAATTTTTTAAGTTGTATTGTTATGTTTTGTTTCTGTTGCAAACATTTACAAATTACCCACTCCTAGAGAGGCCTTTTTAAAAAAATAAAACAGATAAAGCTAACAGTATAGTGACCTCTTTTGAAAGTATATGCAAAAATTCCATATCAGTAGCACCCTCCCATTTAAAAAAAATTAACAAATCATTTTTTTTCTCTCCCACTTTCCACCCTATTGGGGGAAAAAGAGAAAAGAAAAGCACATTCTTTGTAACAAATATGCACAGGCAACTTTCCATCATTTTCTGTGTCCTGTGACAATCAAGATCATTCAACTTTTTAGCATCTCATGCTTGTACTCCTTCACTACCCTTTTTATCTGGTCTTCTACCCTTAGTACCTTATCTCTTCAGTACATCTTCTGGTTGATCTTCTTAAAGCAAGAGTAGGAAAAAAATCATTAATTACTTACCGTTGTGGATTGCCATGTTGAATATGGTAGGAAGTTGAAAAATTGAAGGACTCCAGCAAAAATATCACTAAAGTAGTTGACTGCCAAAATTGGTTAGGAAAACAAATGAAGGCAGCTGGGGACTAGAGAGTGAGAGGAGGGGAATATTTAAGGACTATATTTCACTTTAAGATTGGAAAAAAAAGTTGAATAGGACCAAGGGAAAAGAAGTGGAAAGATAAAAAGAGAATCATAGGGAATTTCAGAGTGTTAGATGTTGGAGAAAAAGTATTTACCTAGTAATCACTAGGGTTGCCTGAACTAAAGTAGAAGATTCGTTGGAATTGAGGATGTAGAGAAATTGTTAATCCAGGGTATTGGAAAGGTAATCAGTGTCTCTGTTGAAGTTGCTGAGGATAGCAGGAGATAGGGAGAATTGTAAGCCTACTGCTAAGTCACCGAGAAGGATGAGTGTTGTCCTGAAGGCCGGTAAGCAAATAGTGCTTAGAATGAGAAGACTTTGTTGCATTATAGTATTCTGAAGAGCAGAGATTGATACCTCTTATTCCTTATAATATTATAGTTCAGAGTGCATTTCGGTCTTAATGCTATAAATTATTTAATCAGAGTGGGAAAAAAATCATCAGAAAAGGCAACAATTACAGTGGTGTCTACCCAGTGCAGAAGTAAAAATTCCTACTTTGGGCAATCCCTGACAATGAGAAGAGAAAACAAGGATTTTTTCATTTCATAGTATATAAAATGGAGATATACAATCCAAAATGTGTGACTCATAGAAGTATGGAGTAATACAAGTTCATATATATCAATCTTTTTTATGGACGATAGGAGAGGGTTGGAAGAGATTACCTTTGCAAATGGACAGAAGTGGGCCTATATCTATGTGCTGGTGAAACTTGCTAAAAAGGAAAACCTAGGGTTTTCTCCGCCTTCTTTCAGGGTATGAAAAGAATGAGCCCTTGCCTGGAGGAAGGTAGCTTTCAAGAATGAAAAATGAAAGGGAACACTTCATTGTCTTTTGTAGCAGTTAAAGCAGATCCCCAAGCACAAAACACATCCAGGATTTCTTTGGCACCTGCTGAACAGATGTCCGGGGTGGGAGGCATTTATCATCATGAGATTCTACCTAAAAATTGTATATTTTCTTAATCTTTAACATTTGCCTTTGAGTTTTGCTGTGAACTGTTCCACATTAAAAGCATTGTGAAAAACTCATTTTTCTTTGTTCTACAAAAAGACAAATAGTTCTGCCCTGGGTATAATGAGATAATAAATAAGTCTAATTACTAATTCTACCAAATTGTTAGGTATTATAAAGATAGTTGATAAAATTTATTGTGGACTGATTGAATTAGTTGCTTTTAATTGACTATCCTTTTTAAAAAAAAAAGATCTGTTTAGGTTATATCTATGAAGATACATTTTGAAAGTAAAAATGTAAAAGGCAAATTTGTTTATTATAGCACTAGGGTAATGTTTCAGTCTTTGATAGAATTATTTCCAAACAGCTCTGGTATCCAGATTGTTTAGTGTTAAATAGAGAACATGTAGATCATGTTTTGCTGCCACTATAGTATTATATTTAAGTGGATACATTTTCAGCAACTTAAAGGTTGTGGAATAAAAACAGAATTTTAAAGAACCATCTGTTAATCCACCATCAGCTGGTTCCAGTTCAAACAAAAAAAATTGATTCATAATTGTTATGAAGTAATGACAACAAGATGGGTAAATGTACCTTTTTTTCTTAAGCCCAAATTTCTACCATTAGCATTTTAAAAACCTGATTACTGATTATATAGCCTGTATTTTTAGGAGATGGTACAGTTCTGTAAAGGGGAATAGCCCTTCCCAGCAGGAAGAGCAGGGAGATCCTTTCACTCTTGACTCTTATTTCCTATAGACCCTCCTCAGTATTCATCAGACTTATTCTCCAACCTTACAACTAGATATCAGTGTAGTTTTAGGGGGTCTTTTTAGAGGTAGTTAATTATACTTTATTTTTTAATTTTTTATAAGTTTATTTATTTTTAGTTTTCAGCATTCACTTCCATAAGTTTTAAATTTTTTCTCCCTCCTTAACCTCCACCCTCCCCAAGATGGCATGCAATCTGATATAGGCTTTACATATGCATTCCTATTAAACATATTTTCACATTAGTCATGTTGTATAGAATAATTAGAATGAATGGGAGGAACCATGAGAAAGAAAAAAACCAAAACGAAACAAAAAAAAGAAAGTAGTCTGCTTTGCTCTGCATTCAGACTCTTTCTCTGGATGTGGATGGCATTTTCCATCATGAGTCTTTTGGAATTGTTTTAGGTCCTTGCATTGCTGAGAAGGGCTAAGTCAAGTCAGTCATTGCACACTGTGTACAATTTTCTCCTGGTTCTGCTTACTTTACTCAGCATCAGTTCATATAAGTCTTTCCAGGTTTTTCTGGAGTTTGCCTGTTCATCATTTCTTATAGCGCAGTATATATGGCTTGTTCAGCCATTCCCCAATTGATGGGCATCCCCTCAATTTCCAGTTCTTGGCCACCACAAAAAGAGCTGCTATAAATATTTTTGTAGTAGGGCCTTTTCCCATTTTTATGATCTCTTTGGGATATAGCCCTAGAAGTAGTATATGCTGGGTCAAAGGGGTTTGGTTGTTTTGTTTGTTTGTTTTTCACAAATTCACTTCTACCCTTAATAGGTAATTTTTCAGATAGTAGGAAACTGTGAAATGGGGGAATTTAAGTCTTTCTTCTAAAGCTACCATTACCACTGTAGGTCATCATGATTTCTTCCTTAGGTTCTCCATAGAACAGTGGGCAGCCAAGTGGCACGGTGGATAAAACACAAGACTTACAGTCAGGAAAACCTGAGTTCACATGCTACCTCATGCACTTATTAGCTGTAAAGGAAAATTTAATGTAAAGGCAAATTTCTTAGCAATTAAATATGTTCAGAAATGAGATATTTTGGGGACAAGTTACTCAACATCTTCCAATCAAGCAGTAAACATTTATTATTTCCTGCTATATGCAGAAGCCCTGAGAATACAAAAAGAGGCAAAAGACAGTCCCTGCCCTCAAGAAGCTTACAATCTAATGGGGGAGATGCAAACAGTATATACAAAGCAAGCTGTACATGGGATGAATAGGAAATAAATTTTAAAAGGAAAGCAATGAAATTAAGGAGGGTCCGGAAAAGTTTCCTGTAGAAAGGTAGGATTTAAGTTGAAACTTAAAGGAAGGCAGGGTGGTCAGTAGTCAGAACAGAGGAATCAGAGTGTTCCAGGCATAGGGGATAGACAACCAGAGAAAATGCCTGGAGCCAAGAGATGGAGTGTCTTGTTATGGAACAACCAGAAGACCAGTATCACTGGTTCAAAGAATATGTATTGAAGAGTAAAATGTAAGACTTAAAAGGTAGGGGGAGCTAAGTTATCAATGGCTTTGAATGCCAACAGAGCTCTTTGTATATGCTCCTGGAGGCAATAGGAAGCCCTTGGAGTTTATTGAATAGTGTGATGACATGATCAGACCCGCATATTAGGAAAATCACTTTAGTGACTGAATGGAGAGTGGATTGGAGATGGGGAAGACCTGAGACAGGCAGCCCACCAGCAGGCTCTTGCAGTAATCAAGGTGTGAGGTGATCAGGGCCCGCAGGAGAGTGATGGCAGTGTCTGAGGAGAGAAGAGGCCTGCCTCAGTTTCTTCCTCTGTAAAATGAAAAAAAAAATAGCACCTACCTCCTGGGGTTGTTATGAAGACCAAATGAGATGATATTTTTAAAATATTTTTCAAACCTTAAAGCAATAAAAGCTAGCTTTAAAGGCTTAGCAAGAGGATCTGTTGGATATCAGAGTGGGAACAGTACTAACATCGTAATGACCCGGTACAGTTGGGGTAATGCTGAATAGTTGGAGTGGGGGTGGGGGAGAGACAGAGAGAGAATAAATATGTTTTTCAGATATATCTCTGTGTCTCCCTGCTACTTCTCACTTATAGTACAGTTCTTTGCCAGTCAGTTGAAAAGAAACATTGCATTAACTGCCAAGAAGGAAGCTGGTTGAAGATTTTCATATATAGGAGCTGTAATGATCCTATAACAACGAACTTCTCATTCTCTTCTGTCCACGCTGTGTGGACTGAGAGGAAGTATTCTAAAATAATGTAGGGAAGCATATGAGCATGTTGCTATGGCTTGGCTTTGCATTAATAGAATGATTATTATCAACTATTTCCAGATGCTTGTAGGAAGAATATTAAAGAGGTACATATATTTCAGATTTCTTTCTTTTGGGTGAGAGTAAAAGGAAGGATATCTCAAATCTAACAGTGATGAGGCAATGCTAAATTTTAGTTTGTTGTAATCACAGGTGCACACATGGCATGAATTTGAGTATACATAGGACATTTCCTCATAATCCAGTAGTAAATTAAAATGAACAAAAATCCAACACTGAAATAGTTGCATGCAGGATTCTTGACTATTTCAGTTTTCTACCAGCTCACAAAATCTGTACTGGCAATAGAAGATCCCAGATGGTATGGCATGAACATGTTTGTGTGATATACATGTCTATGTCCACAATGAATTTTTATGAGGAGACTACCCATCTTGCATTAAGAGAATTAAAACTGTGATAGTTCTAATTTTGGAGTGTCAGTAGCCTCATCTTAAACTGTCTTGGAAATTTTTTTGTGTGTTTTTTACCCCAAGTGTCATACAATTAGAAACTGTATTTTTATGGCTAATACTTAATTAGTCCCTGCGTTATTGTCCTGGGTGTAGGCTGATTTTGTTCGCAGAAACTACTATATCTTTTCTCCTGAACGAATTACAGATAAAGCTGTTTTAGGCATTTTTTCCCCCTAATCCATATGTTCTTTTGAGAGCAGTTGTTCATTCATTCAATCCTGTCCTATTCTTTGTGACCTCATGCCAGTGCTATCCATGGGGCTTTCTTGGCGAAGATGCTAGAGTGTTTTGCTATTTCCTTCTCCAGTGGATTTAGACAAACAGAGGTTAAGTGACTTGTTCAGGGTCACACAGCGAGTAAGTATCTGAGGCTGGATTTGAACTCAGGTCTTCCAGACTCTGGGCCCAGCGCTCTCTCCACTGTGCCACCTACCCACCTCTTTTGAGTGGAGTAGGATCACATGAACCTTAGAATGGATACATGTTATTTAATAATAGTGCCTTGACATCATTTATCAATCTAGCACATATGCCTATGGATTATTACCTTTTGTAGCTGGAATTTAATAAATGGTTGATTGTTCAATGAATAAATGAATTTAATATTGCTAGTTATAGTCCCATAATTAATAGCTGGGCTTAAAACTTACAATGCTACTGTTTCCTTTACAATTTAGAATAAGCAGGCCTGTGATTAAGCTTATTAGAACACAAGGTATAGTTACTTTTAACTTTTTTGTAATTTGCTAATATTTAAAACACCAAGTAGGAAGAAAACCAGTTAAAATGTCATTTCTGAGGCCCACATTTTAGGAGAGACATTGATCAGTTACAGACCATACAAAGAGACCAACCAGGATAGTGGGGAACCTCATGCTCATGAGAAAAGTTAAATTAACTGGAGGGGGGCAGAGCCAAGATGGTGGCTGGTAAGCAGGGACTAGAGTGAGCTCCGTATTCGAGTCCCTCCAAAAACCTATAAAAAATGGCTCTGAACCAATTCTAGAACGGCAGAACCCACAGAACAGCAGAGGGAAGCAGGGCTCCAGCCCAGGACAGCCTGGATGGTCTCTGGGTGAGGTCTATCCCACACGGAGCTCGGAGCTCGGAGCGGAATGGAGCAGAGCCCAGCCTGAGCAGCGTGGACCATCCAGACCAGAAGCCGGGCGGAGGGGGCCCTAGCACCCTGAATATGTGAGCTGCGGCAGTTACCAGACCCCTCGACCCACAAACACCAAAGATTGCAGAGAAGGTTAGTGGGAAAAGCTGCGGGAGTGGAAGGAGTTTGGGGTTCAGCTTCCAGCCCCAGGGGTAGCAGAGGTGGGGCAGCTACAGCTGTTGTTACTTCCGGCTCCAGGCCCACCTGGTGGGAGGAATTAAGTGGCGGATCAGAGCAGGAGTGCAACAGCCTGCTGAAGATCTAAGCCCAGTCTGGACTGGGGGTTCTTGGGGAAGGAGCAGTGCGGCTCTGACAGAGCTGGCACCTCCCCCCCAAACGTGGAACATAGAACTCATTAGTCTACAAGCAGTCATACCCCACTGAAAAACTCAAGGGTCAAGTTAGTTGGCTGGGAATATGGCCAGGCAGCGAAAACGCGCCCAGATTCAGTCTCAGACTTTGGATTCTTTCTTTGGTGACAAAGAAGACCAAAACATACAGCCTAAAGAAGACAACAAAGTCATAGAGCCTACAACCAAAGCCTCCAAGAAAAACATGAACTGGCCCCAGGCCATAGAAGAACTCAAAAAGGATTTGGAAAAGCAAGTTAGAGAAGTAGAGGAAAAATTGGGAAGAGAAATGAGAAGGATGCGAGAAAACCATGAAAAACAAGTCAATGACTTGCTAAAGGAGACCCAAAAAAATACTGAAAAATACACTGAAGAAAACAACACCTTAAAAAACAGACTACTCAAATGGCAAAAGAGCTCCAAAAAGCCAATGAGGAGAAGAATGCCTTGAAAGGCAGAATTAGCCAAATGGAAAAGGAGGTCCAAAAGACCACTGAAGAAAATACTACTTTAAAAATTAGATTGGAGCAAGTGGAAGCTAGTGACTTTATGAGAAATCAGGATATTATAAAACACAACCAAAGGAATGAAAAAATGGAAGACAATGTGAAATATCTCATTGGAAAAACCACTGACCTGGAAAATAGATCCAGGAGAGATAATTTAAAAATGATTGGACTACCTGAAAGCCATGATCAAAAAAAGAGCCTAGATACCATCTTTCAAGAAATTATCAAGGAGAACTGCCCTGATATTCTAGAGCCACAGGGCAAAATAGAAATTGAAAGAATCCATCGATCGCCTCCTCAAATAGATCCCAAAAGAAATCTCCTAGGAATATTGTTGCCAAATTCCAGAGCTCCCAGATCAAGGAGAAAATACTGCAAGCAGCCAGAAACAAACAATTTGAGTATTGTGGAAACCCAATCAGAATAACCCAAGATCTGGCAGCTTCTACATTAGAGATCGAAGGGCTTGGAATGCGATATTCCGGAGGTCAATGGAGCTAGGATTAAAACCTAGAATCACCTACCCAGCAAAACTGAGTATCATGTTCCAAGGCAAAATATGGAGTTTCAATAAAATAGAGGACTTTCAAGCTTTCTCAGTGAAAAGACCAGAACTGAATAGAAAATTTGACTTTCAAACACAAGAATCAAGAGAAGCATGAAAAGGTAATCAAGAAACGGAAATTGCAAGGGACTTACTAAAGTTGAACTGTTTTGTTTACATTCCTACATGGAAAGATGATGTGTATGATTCATGAGACCTCAGTATTAGGGTAGTTGAAGGGAATATGCATATATATATATATATATATATATATATATATATATATATATATATATATATATATATATATATATATATATGTGTGTGTGTGTGTGTGTGTGTGTGTGTGTGTGTGTGAATGTGTATGTATGTATATATCTATGTGTATATGTATGTATGTGTATGTATGTGTATATATATATGTGTGTGTTTATATATATATATATATATATATATATATATATATATATATGTAAAAGAGAGAGAGCAGACACAGGGTGAGTTGAAGATGAAGGGAAGATATCTAAAAGAAATAAAATGAAATTAAGGGATGAGAGAGCAACATACTGAGAGAGGGAGATAGGGAGAGATAAAATGGGGTGGATTATCTCCCATAAAGGTGGCAAGAGGAAGCAGTTCTGTGGGAGGAGGGGAGAGGGCAGGTGAGGGGGGAATGAGTGGACCTTGCTTTCATCAGATTTGGCCTGAGGGGGAATACCATACATACTCAGTTGGGTATCTTACCCCACAGGAAAGAAGAGGGAGGAAGATAAAAAAAAATAAAAGTGGGGGCGGATGATGGAGGGGAGGGCAGATGGGGGTGGAGGTAGTCAAAAACAAACACTTTGGAAAGGGGACAGGGTCAAGGGAGAAAATTCAATAAAGTGGGATGGGTTGGGAAGGAGCAAAATGTAGTTAGCCTTTCACAACATGAGTATTGTGGAAGGGTTATACATAATGATACATGTGTGGCCTAGGTTGAATTGCTCAACTTCTTAGGGAGGATGGGTGGGAAGGGAAGAGGGGAGAGAATTTGGAACTCAAAGTTTTAAAATCAGATGCTCAAAAACAAAAAAAGTTTTTACATGCAACTAAAAAATAAGATACACAGGCAATGGGGCGTAGAAATTTACCTTGCCCTACAAGAAAGGAAGGGAAAAGGGGATGAGAGGGGAGGGGGGTGATAGAGGTGAGGGCTGACTGGGGAACAGGGCAACCAGAATATAAGCCATCTTGGAGTGGGGGGGAGGGTAGAAATGGGGAGAAAATTTGTAATTTAAACTGTTGTGAAAATCAATGCTGAAAACCAAATATGTTAAATAAATAAATTTAAATTAAAAAAATAAATTAACTGGAGATGTTTAGCCTGAAGAACAGAAGACTTGGGAACATTATACCTGTCTTCGAGGAAGTACCAAGGACTGTGGTGGCAAGAACTTTCTCTTCTGGCTCTTCGGTAACCATCTGCAGAAACAGTTGCTAGGCTGCAGTTCATTGGGGCTGCTTCCCAGAAGGATGTCTATAGGCCCTGGAATGGAAGCATTACCATTCCCAAGACTCTTAATTTTAGGGTCCACCAGGGTTGGAAAGGAGATGATGGTGAGTGTGGTGATGCAAGTTTGACTTGTCTGGCACATTAGACTGCTTTTCGTCTCTCGCTCAGGGATGCACTGCTGCTTCAGAGAGGCTGGTTTGCCTCCCACCTGTAGGTGCAAGTTGGATGGGGATGACTGACCTTTTCTCCTAAGGAATTGTTTCCCAGATCATGAGCATGTGAGAAATAAGAAACATACACAAAAAGTTATGATACAAGGTAAAACATGATAAAGGCAAACAAGGGAGGTGCCTAAAGTGTTTTCAGAAATGTAAAAGAGAATAAATCATTTTCATCTGAAGGAGTCAGGAAAGTTCATGGAGATGGTCACTCAGTTGGGCCTTGAAAAAACGGAAGCAAAGATGAGAAGCAGAAGGCTATTTCAACATAGGTATATATATCCTCATATTGTAGATTTTAGAAAAAATTTCGTATTTCAAATGATTCTATTGATTTTGGTGAATGTCACAGTTGTATACAAGAACCTATTGAAGAACCAATGAATATATTAGACATTGCATGTAATAGAGCATTTTGTGTGTACTGATGAATATGTAGATATGTGTGTGTATACACACTTGAGGAATTTCTAGAAATACATACCTCACAGTTCAGTCTAAAGTTCTTCGAATTCAGATAGCAGAAATTCAAAGCAGTAACATATGAATTGTTTCACTAAATTTTGTGTGTGTGTGTGTGTGTGTAGAGAGAAACTAAATTATATATAGACTAAATTGCATGTATTATATTATATATGAATTGTTTGACTAAAATAGGTATTTAGAATCTAATATTATATATTAACAATTTTACATGTATTAGCATAGGCAATCATAATATTGTTCTGCATTTCCCATTCCCTCTCTCTCAGAAAGCATGTTCTTCGCTCTCTTCTGTTCCTCCCTTCCCTTCTCTTTTCCCTGTTCTTCTACTTCCCTCATTTTGGCAACACTTGCTTCTACCAAATCTTGATCCCAGAGTCAGCCACTTCAGTGACTCATTAACCTAAAATCCCTCACCCTCCTTAGGTTTCCACTGTTTCAGCTCTGCTAATACTCAACCTTGGTAAACACCCGTTTGATTTCTCAGACTTTGCTTCCTGATTATTGAATGTTGCTGGAGAAAGTTGCAATCAAGCTGAGTCTACTGATTATAAATACGTTCTGTATAGCCTCAACTAAACCCTCACATATGCTTATCAGTTCTTTCTTCTTCAGCAATTGATTGATTCTCTATCTCCATCCCACAATGATTGTTCCAAATTTTTCCTCTCTCCAAAAGCATCCAACTCCTCTCTGACTTTCTGTTCACAGCAGATGGCCTCACCGCCTACTCATGTAAGGAAATCCAGATTATCCCTTATGACCTCCTTTAACTTCCTGCTTCCACACATCAGAACTTCTCCCTTTCTTCACATGTTCTCTCTTTATTTCCTGTTTTAATAGAAAGACTAACCACTAAATCTATGCCCTGAATGCTATGCAGTACTGCTTCCTCTAAGACTGTTTCCATTAGTTAGCCCATGTCTTGTATACCTCTTCAGGTTCCTCTCCATGTAATTTCAGATATGTTCAGATCTTCCCTCCTTTCACCCTTTACCTACTTACCATCTAGTTTTTCTTATTAAATATTTTCTAGTCTAAACTATCCTCCATTTTCTTACCATCCACTTACTTAAATTCCTTGAAATTTAATTTCTACCTCAGCTTATCTATAAAACTCTTTTCTAAAGAATCACTAATGACCTTATCACAAAATCCAGTGGCTTTTTTTTTAACAGTCTTCATCCTCCTTGACTCTTTTCAGGATATAACACTGTTGATCCTCCTCCTTGGCAATCTTTTCTCGTTTGACCTTTTCCTTCTGATTTTTCTCCTATTTGTCCAAGTGCTCCTGCTCTGACTCCTTTGTTGGCTCTTATTCTTCCTCATTCCTTCTGTTTATCCTTTAAAGTTCAGGTTAAATGCCACTATGTCCCTGAAGACTTCTCTGATCTTCCTTGTTGAGAATAACCTTCCCCCTTGGAATTCACATAGCATTGCAACTGCCATTTAAAGTTGTACATCATGGTTATCTGTTTTTATCTTCTCCCTTTACTAGACTATAAGAGCCGTAATGTCAGGAACCTTTTTTTTTTTTGGACTAGGCCTGTGATTTAATTGTTATTGAGAACTTCTAGTGAGGCAACAACCTCTACCAACTGCTGCAAAAGCAAGTTAGTTTTAGAAATTGAAATTGCATGCTTGACTTGCCCAGGGTTATACAAATAAGAAGTAGCAGTGATAAGAGTTAAGCAGGGCTTCTTGATTTCAAGGCTAGCCCCCTATTTTACTGCACCCTGTTGTCTCTAGGTCACTGAGATGAAAATATTTTTTATCGCTCTCTATCAGTAAAAATCCTTTGAACATGCATATTGCAAGAGAAGTAATATGGTATAGTAGAAAGACCTCTAGCTATTTGAGCCAGACATACGTGTTCAATTCCTGATAGACACATAATGTCTATGTTATCAAGAAGGTGCTGACCTACATTGACAGAGGAAGTTTCCTTACCAATTAATTCCCTATGCCAATGAAATCACAGTTCCAGTACCTATCCCTATCCCCGCAAATTATGCACATGTATTATATGTATTATAAATTCTACACAAAACGTAAATTAAAAATAAATGAGGTAAAGATGAAATAAGATTTATTAACATAATACTTTGCAATTTTGGGGGGAACTTTGTTTATATTTATTGAACTTATGAAATAATATTTTATTTATTAATATGTTTTGCAGTTCTTTGAGAACTATTTGTTTCTATCCATTGAACACTTGTTTCCTGGGGGAATTTATTTTTGTTAGTTTTCTATGTATCTTGGCTGTAAGACCCTTGTCAGTGATATTTGCTATGAAGATTTTTCCTTCCAGTTGACCACTTCCCTTCATATCTCAGTACAGGGCTTGGGAACCTGCGGCCTTCAGACCACATATGGCCCTTTAAGTCCTAAAGTGCAGCCCTTTGACCAAACACAAACTTCACAGAACAAATCCCCTTAGTAAAAGGACTTGGTCAAAAGGCTTCACCCTTGGACCTAGAAGGTCACATGTGCCTCAAGGCCACAGGTTCCCCATCCCTGCCTTTGTCATATTAATTTGATCTGTTTAAGTGCTTTTCAATTTCCTGGAATCAAAATTACCTATTTTATCTTTTGTGACAGACTTTATTCTTTGTTTGATTAAGAATTCTTCCCCTCTACCTGACCCAGAGCTGTAGGAGGCATCAAATCGGTTTCTCTTCTAATTTTTTTAATATTATATAACCTTTAATAATCATGTCATATATCCATTATAGGGATTTTTTGTGGTATGTGGCATAACATGGGGGGACCAAGTAATTGTTAAGTTACTACTCTGTTCTGGGCACTGTGCTGAGTGCTTTACAAATATGATCTCATTTGATCCTCACTACAACCCTGGGAGGTGGGTGCTGCTATTATCTCCATTTTACAGGTGAGGAAACTGAGGCAAATGGAGTTTAAATAACTTGGTGGGTTAAACCCTAATTTCTACCCATTGTTTTTCAGTTCTTTTAAAAATTATTTTTATCAATTAATAAGCATTGATTTTCTGTCCCCCACCTTCTCCATTGCTGAAAAAAGAAAAGAAAAACAAAGCCCATAACAAATATATATATATAGTCAAGCAAAACAAACTCCTCGCTTGACAGCGTCCAAAAACTTAACGTTTCATTCTGACTCCTTGGGTTCATCCCCACTCTGCCCACTCTGTCAAATATGTAACATTCTTCATCATGGTTGGTCATTGCATTTAATAAAATTTATAAACCTTTGCAAATTTTTTTGCTTTACAGTGTTGTTATTGTATAGATTGTTCTTTTAGTTCTATTCACTCCATATTGCACTAGTTCCTAAAAGCCTTCCCAGGTTTCTCTGAAACTATCCTGTGTGGGTAAGCAAGATGGGCTCTTAGCACTCAATTCAACCAAGTGCCCTTGAAGAGTTTGGCTTTTGTTTCCTTTGATTAATTCAGTGTATTTCATTGAGTCTTACTAGGTGCTAAGCCCCAGGCCCAAACCCCTCTTAGGTGCTAAGCCTATGTGTGTGTGAAGCTCCCAGGGTATTAAGGGGAGATGCTAACTCAATCATAGGAGCCTAAGTTCTTGTCATTCAGATGACGTTTGATGATGTCTGAAACGGTATAAGAAGAGAAGACAGAGCTATTTGTGCAGGGGCTCTCACTCATGGTGGTGTGCTGTTGTGGAGACTCCAGGCAGCTGTAGCTAAGAGCCCTCCAGCTCGTAACCCAGATGTTGGGACTTTGTTAAACTCTGGTAACTATGTATTAGGATTTGAATTAGACAAGGTCTGTCTGTCAATGTTTGTAATTTGTTTGTATTTGTTCCAAAGTTCAGAGTGCTGGCTTTTTCCCCTGAACAAAGTGAATGGCATTTGTATGCTGAATTAAAGTAAACTTGTTAACCCCTTAACGTTGCTTTCCTTAGTAAAGCAGATCAAAAGAACCTGGGCTTTGGCAGCGTGCTGACAGCGTGCTTGTTGTTGGGCCTGTGTTGGTCTTTCACCCCCACAACAGCTGCTAGCCAGATTGTTGAAACATATCCCTATCATTATTTCTTATGACACAAAGTAATAGTTTATATTCATATGCCCCAGTTTGTTAAGGTATTCTCCAGTTGAAGAGTACCCCATTACCGTCCAGTTCTTTGTCACTACAAAAGAAACTTGTTCTAAATATTTTTTGTGCAGTTTACTTTTTCCTTTTTCTTTGATATCTTTGGGGTATAAGCCTAATGGTGATACTGCTGTATCAAAGGGCATGTACAGTTTAGTAATTTTTGGCACATGTTTCAAACTTTTTTCTGGAATGTCTAGACCAATTCATAGCTCACCAACAGTTTATTAATGTATCTTTTTTTCCTGCAATCCTTCCAGCATTTATTATCTTCTCATTTTTGTTAAGTTTGCCAATCTCATGGGAATAAAGTAGAACATCAGAGTTCCTTTAATTTTCATTTCTCTAATTGTTGGCCACTTGGACATTTTTTCATCAGGCTTTTGATAGCTTAGATTTCTTGTTTTTATTTTCAGTTTTCCAGGTAGCTGTAGACAAATTAAAAATTATTCCCCAAATAATTTACCTTCTCAGGTTTAGCAAATAGTGTTTTACTAAGATCAGTTGTTTCTAATTCTTCCCCATCAAATCTGTACCACTTACCCACATTCTATTTTTAACTAGTACCAAATAGTTTTTGATAATTACTAAAAAGTTTATAAATTATAATATAATTTATATATTGCATAATACAAACTATAGTATAATTTGAAGTCTGAAAGTGCTATGCTCCTTTCATTCCTACTTTTATAGTATATTGCTATACTATTGTATTTTTATGATTACTAAAAATAAAATTATATAAATTATAGTTTAATTTGTATAAACTATATTATAGCATAATTGTGGTCTGAAAGTATTATGTTCCTTTCATTCCTACTTTTTTCCCATTATTTCCCTTAAGATTTTAGGTCTTTTATTTTTCCAAATGACACAATAGATATTGAATAAATGTTTATTGAATTGAGTTGAATGTAACCCAAGATTTTGTCCTTAATTCTCTTCTCTTTTCTTCTCTATTCTTTTTGTGCTCTCACTTGGTAATATCATCTACAACTGTGGCTACAACTACCTTTCCTACCCAGATGACTTCATATTTTCCTAACTGGAACTCTTTTCCAAACTCTGGACACAAATTTTAAACTTGCTACTAGAAATCTCAACCTGAATGTCTTTCAGCACCTCAGACTCAAATGCCTCCAAAAGAACTTTTCTCAATCAAGAAAACATTTATTAAGAAGCTTGCCTGTACCAGGCATTGATACAGAGTGCTAGAGATTTTATTTATGGAGGGAGATAACATATACACACCACTATAAACAAAATATATACAAAGTATAAAATAATTTCAGGAGGATGGCATTTGCAGGTGATGGGTGGCAGGAGGGGTTAGTAGTCAGTAAAGGTCTTGTGTAGGAAGTGGGACTTGGGATGGACTTTGAATAAAACTGTAGGAAGTAAATATACTCAGGGTAAATACCTTCCAAGTATGAGTGAAAGTCTTTGCAAAGTCAGTACCTATTTCTGTTAATACCATCACCCAATCACTTATGCTTACTACTTTTGTGTTATCTTTGACTCTTCTTTTTCCCTCATCTGATTAGGTATCCAAATTATGATTTGATCTCTGAAATATGGCTAGAATCTACTACCTCCATTAACTTAAAGTCTACTACTACAATGATATACTTGTTTCCCAAGCAGTATTTTCTGCCCCCTCCCCACTTAGATTCATCCTCTATACCTCTGTCATATAAATTTTCTTTGTGCACAGATATCATGTCACCCATTTGTTCAAAGCCCTGTAATATGTGACTGTTGCTCACCAAATAGGGTTCTTGCCTGGCATTCAAGACCCTTTCAATCTGGCATCTCCCTCATTTTCCAGTCTTATCCTACATGTCTCCCTTCTTTGTATGCTACACAGTAGTCATTTGATCAGAGATTTAAAGCTGGGGGGAGCCTTAGCAGTCATATACTCCTCTTATTTTAGGAAAGAAAAAGAAATTAAGGCCCAGAGTGATGTACCCAAAGTCACCCAGATAACATGTGACAGAGCCTGGATTTGAATGCAGGACATCTGACTTCAAATATACCATGCTTTCTACTATACCACACTGCTGCAGACTGAACTACTTACTTGTCATATTCATAAATGACATAAATAAATTCATAAATAAGGTGTTTTCATGCCTTCCATGGCGTTGCTCACATAATTTCTTTTTTTGCTGAACTATCCATATACCTATCTCTACCCTGGAAGTCCCGTATTCATGCTTTAATCTCCAATTCCTTTTTTTTCCCTTTCAGTTTAATTGATGTGGTGTGGTGTGGTTTTGTTTTTACATTACATTACATTTACATTATAAACATTTAGTTTACTCCCACTTTATGAAAGGACTCTTCTTCAAAAATAAGAGTTAAAAGTAATTAATAATACAGTGACCTTATCTGAAATGTGTAGCTGCTGATCCTCCCAAAGTTAGAGATGTTGTTTACCTCCTCCAGTCTTACTCCACACTCTGTATCTCTTATACTCATATTCTGTTCTGTTCTGCCCTCCAGTTATTGTAAAGTTATTACAGTATTGCATATTTGTGTTTTTGTCATATCCTTGCCTTTCTAGATTTTGAGGTCCATGAATATAAAGACTATATTTTAACTATCTTTGTAGTTCTTTTAGTACCTAGTACAGTGTTTTGTCCAAAATCAGCATTTTATTATGGATGAATAAATGAATGAGGTAGTAAGTATATGAACAATCACAATTTGCTCCTTCAAAACTTCTAAGGTGTTTAAGGAGGAAGATTTAATTCAAGCTATGAATACCTTTACAACATTTTGCTAATAAATGTTTATTATGAAAGTTTTTGTGGTAGTGACACTTTTTATTAAATTAGTGCAGCCAACCAAATTGTGTTCAGTTGTAGCATTTTTTACATTATTGAATGCTAGCTTAAGTCCACTTTTCCCAGAATTATATGCTGAAATTTCTTTTAAAAAATACTGTCTTCTGCCTTGTCTCATATGTTACTCTTCTTCCAATTCAGCTTTAAAAAAAATCATGTAAAGGCTTAGCTATGAAGAATAAAGAGTGGCTACATATTGAGCCCCAAACATGTTGAATCAGATGATGCAAGTTCAGAATATGACTTTGCTACTATTTACTATCTCTGCAAACTGGCAAGTGACATACTTTCCTAGCACCTCAGTTACTTCATCTGCAAAAATATAAGGAGAAGGTGAGGATGAGATTATTTGGAAAGTCTCTTCCAGCCCTAAATATTTGATCTGTGGTCTAGAACCAAACTATAGCATCTCTATTTTGTATTTACTGCACTGAAAAGCAGAAAAATTTCTGTACGATTTTGAAGCTTTAAGGTATTTTTTTTTCAACCTCAATAATAGGAAAGATTTTTTCCTAGCTTCTTTCAGTTTTAAAACTTTTAAAAACACTTTTAAATTTCCATTTAGATAATATCAACCATTTAATGCATATCTCATTTTAAATTTTTAGTATTCCTCCAAACTCATAAATGTTTATAGTTACATGAAAATGTATTTTAGAAAAATGTTCGAAGTAACTCCAGATAATAGAAAAGCACTTATAAGACAAAGAAAATAACTGTGAACTCCAAACTTATCCACTACGTTCAAATGGTTATCTTTACCTAATATCTTTGCCTTCTATATCTGTGTTGTTTTTATTCTAAAGAAATTTGGTAGTTGGTATTTATGCACCCAGGCATTGTCTCTCTTGAATCAAAGGCCATTGTTTTTGTTCATGACAAATAACAAAGTATCTAATTATATAACAGATATTAACACTTTTCAGTAATTACATTGTACTGTAAATTATTTTATATACACACACACATACATACACACTCATACACACACCCTTCTTCTGACACACATTTAGATCACCAAAGGCTATCACTTTATTTCTTTAGAAGGGAAGAACACTATTACATTAAAATTAATAAATGGGTTAGTGGTAAAAACTGTTCTTATAGCATATATATTCATAAGAAAAAAGCCATGCATAATACAGTAAAAAATCTTTAAAAACCTATTATTCAGTTAATCTAGAATTAGCCAACAAAGCAGACTCTGTGGTAGAGCCTAGGCATGCTATGCTGGAAAGCTTCAAGAACAGTCCTTGAAACAAACTGGCTCTGATTTCTAAGGACTAGCCAGGCTAAATCTAGAGATGCTCACCAGAAGGAGGTTGGACCCTCAGTGAAGGATCTTTTGGCCATAGTAACCCATAAAACAAAGGAAAATGCGAAATAGCTCCTGGTACTATGACTCCCTTCTTCATCTTCAGTGATAGTGGGAGAGTAGAGTAAATGGGTTCAGAGTGTGCTAAAAATCACATCATTTTTAGACTGTCTATAAACTTTAATTTGGCTGTTAGTGCTCTAAATGTGGAAGCCTTGTCCAGTGGAAATTTAGTGGGAAATAACACTGAAGGAACTGAATCCTAACAGTTTTGCCACTATTGCCAGAAAAGAAGGAGGAAGATGGAGCTAGGGAGAAGGTGCCACAGGTTTTCCTTGGAGCAGCAATTCAAGGAATTGGTAGAATGGGCTTTATTGTGAAATAGGACTTTTGAGGACGTAAGAAAACTAAAGATTGTAAATCAAACTAAGATACAAAACTCACATCTTCTAACCCCACATTCAGTGCTCTTTCCATTATACTGTAATCATCTTTATAAACCAAGTCTCCTAATAGTTTTGGCACTACATGATTGACAATAGCTGTTTGTTGCTTGGTGAGCATGCATTTCAGTAGAGATTTAGTCTTTTTGTACGAAAAAAAGGTTTAATGCAAATAAAAGTAAGTACTGAATTACTGCATATTGAGTTTGAAGTTGTTTAACAAGTATGAATTAGCAGTTGTCTCTCCAAATTCCATTTATTTATTTAATCTGAATGATTTTTTTTGTTTTGATTAAGGCTTCCAGGACATTTCACAGTCTTCTATTTATTGCAGATGTTCATAAGACTAACAACAGGACCAGAATATGTTCCTCTTGCTTTTGGAGACTTCCCTGGTTTTTACTATAAATTGTTATTTAGTGTTCCAGTCTTAACATTTTCCAGCTCAATGTAATACACATTAAGCAACAAAATCTTCTGTGTTTTTATTCATTTAACAAATTTTTAGAACCTACTGTGTACTTTTCCACTTCCGTATAAATGACTGGACATGTAAAATTTAGCCATGCAGAATTGTAAATCTTTCACTTATCTGTTGTCCAAACACTTGCTGTTTCTAGGGTTTAAATGCTGCCAGTCAAAAATAGAGTGTAGGTTAGTCATGAAATCTTAACCTCAAACTGAATTGAATAAGATGACATTTAGTCATAGAAATGGATGTAAATTCTTACTCCTGAGTTCAAAAAGTTAGCTTCAGAATTGTAACGTGAGAGAAATGTGACTGACTATTCAATTCTTTGCCTGAAAAAAATCCAGGAATTATCATGGGTTTCAAATTCCTTATGTAAGTAGTGTATAATTGTGTGTGATCTACTACAGTGTCAGTAAGTTGCTTAAGAGAAGCATAGAATCAGGTCCAGAAAGTAGTGGACCTACTGTGCTCTGTGCTCAGGCCATATCTGGAATATTTTGTTTCATTCTAGGAACCACATTTTAGGGAAGATGCTGTCATACTTGAGTTGCACTTGTTACATCAAATGCCCAGGATAGTAAAAGAGCCTTAAAGGGCTCCCTCAGGAGCCAGTCCCTTTCTTGAAGCTGTATGGCCATTGGTGGGTATGTTGTAGTGGTGATTCTTTGGGAATATGTATTGGAACTCCTTTCCAACTTGAAATTCTGTGATTTTGGGTAAAGAAACTAGGGATGTTTAGGCTGAAAAAAGAGAAAACTTAGTTGGAACATGACAACTGTCTTTAAATGTTTGAAGGACTATTATGTCAAAGGGAGTTTACATTCATTCTTTTTGGCAGAATTAGGAACAATAGGTAGACAATGCAAAGAGACAGATTTATAAGGGAAAACTTCCCTAACCATTAGAGAAAATGGTTGCTTTGGAAAGTAGTGTATTCCTCATCACCAGAGGTCTTCAATCAAGGTCTGGATGACTACTTGTCAAGTATAATATAAAAGAGAACATTGTTTAGAGATTTTAAAGGTAGTTCCCAAGGTCCCTTCCATCTCTGTGATTCTGAAATTGTTATATCAGAACGTATCTTTGAAAATAGTCATTAAGGCTGCCTCACAAATAGTAGTAATTGATTTCAAGAGAAAATAATACACATTTTGTAACACCTATTAAAAAGAGTGAGGTTGTTAAAAACAATTAGTTGGCCTGATGGAATTTTGCAACTATGAGCAAAAGTGCATTAAGAAATTAGAAGGGGGCAAGAAAAGTGAAACTTGTTCTCTCTTGCCTTAGACAGAAATTGGACTTGTATCATTATATATTGAAATTGAATTGTTAAAGCATAGATAGCATTGCAATAAAATAGCTTCTAATGTCTCTGGTAAGCCTGTATTTCTTTATTGAAAAGCATCATGTATTAGAATAATGAGTACTGAGATAAGCCTTATATTTTGCTAGTTTCTGCTACATTTTATACCATTGTATGTGACCAGAGCACATCGTGTTATAGGAATCTAAGTTTTGGCCATTTTTAACTCAGTATTTTCCTTTGGTAATCTTTCTTTTGAATTCATTTTACATATTCCTTTTAACAGGCTAACAGAACGCTGTCATCAGATTTTATAATATTATAATTATAAAATACTTTCATTAAAGATTGAATATTTTACTCAGATTTTAATGAATATAAAAAATTATCTGTGGAAGGGTTTAAGCATTTATTAAATGCCTACTATGTGCCAAACATTTCACAAATATCACTTCATTTGATCTGACAAAATATTAGAATTCAGTTATGTCTTATGCTAGAGATCAGATCAGTATTTTTGCTTTTGACCTTTCATTAAGACAGTTGTCATAGATTCATTTTAATAAATTATAAAACACTGACTAATTCTTTAGGAATATGTATCTACTCCTTTCATAGTTTCAAATGAGATTAATTTGAGCTTTGTGTTATAAAATTGTTTTCATTAATTATAATATTTCTGTCGTATTAGTTTTATTCCTTAGTCTATGCTCTAATTTGTGCTTAATTTTATTCTTTGAAGTAGACCTATGTGTATAACAAAAGTACTCAGGCTTTTGAAGGGGAGAGTTGCCCCTATAAAAAGAACTATTCATTTGGGTTTGCCCACTAACATAACCTATATTGTCAGCAAACAATGGTGTCCAAGATAAAACAGATGAAAAATATATGAATTAATTTGCTCTGACAGTTGTTTGTCCATAATACTTTTTTGTCTTTATTAGTTCAAAATACAGGGTATATATGATTGTTGTAAACACATCTAAGAAATGGAACATTTCAAGAGAAGGCCACATTCTTACACATGTAGCTACTTAGCCATGGTGCTACATAAGGATAAGCTATCACCACTGTTCATAAACTATTAAATGGAACAGGTCTTCTCCTCAAATGCTCTAGATAATAACAAGTGAACAATTTTTTTTGCTCCAATAAATAAGGGAATTACTATGATGCCAAAGCTATATAATTCATTCTTTGAAGAATGTATTAAAGGTTAGACCAGTTTTCCCCTGACGTGCCTTCCAACTTTGAGAACCTTTGAATATAAGCTAGTGGAGGGCAGGAGGCATTTCGTGTTTTACATTGTTTTATATAACCCTTACCATAGGACTATGTCTTTAAGTACAGTGGAGCTTCTCCTCTTTTACCCTTTGACCTTATATCTTTTCCAAAGAAAATGAAACATTGCTACAGAATTGAACAAAGAAGCTAGTAGTTCTTTGTGTCTCTTCTCAGCAACTGTATTAGTTTTCCCTTGGAACATCCAGATGGGCACTGTTAGTACAAAAAAAAATGAGATTCTTTGCTTCCCACCTGTTTCAACCTTGATCTCTTAAGTGGGGACTTCAACTTGGAGTTCCCTAGAAGAAGTGTGTGTATATGTTTGGAAGGAAGCTGGGGAGACAGTGGAGCACAGGGAGGAAGGATTAAAATGGGGACGAGAACAGAAAAAAAAATTCTCACTTTTACTTTGTTCTTTATCCCTTCCCAAGACAGTAGTCTTTTTACCTCACTACTTGGACATCCTAACAAGAGTAAGACTAAAACTCAAGACCTTTGGTTTTCCCACCTCGGAAAAGAAACAAGATGGGTGCATTTTCTCAACTTTTCACTAGGACTAAGCTTGGTCATTATTCAGCATTCAATTTCATTCTTTTGTTCTTTCATTATACAAGTGTCCCAAAAGACCAAGACTTTTGAAACACCTTGTATTATTTTAGTCATTGTGTTTACTATTTTCCTGTTTTTGTTTTTGTTATCGTACATTAGTTAGCTTGAATAAGTGCTTAGTATGACAAGAGATAGAAGGAAACTCAGAAACCCAGTCTTCTCATTTTACAAATAAGAAAACTGAGGTCCACGGAAGCTAATTGTAAGTTTCAGAGGTAGGATTGAAACCCAATTCTGCTGACTCCAAAGCCAGGACTCCTTCCATTGTATCATACCATTCCATGTTTCTCTGAATTCTACATAATTATCATTTCTTAGAATACAGTAATATTCAGTTACTTTTACATACTCCAATTTGTTTAGGTACTTCACAATAGATAGACATATAATTTCTTTCCAGTTCTTTGCTACCTCCAAAGCTGTCTATTTTTTGATACATACAGGATCTTTCTTTTGAATCAGCAAAGGTACTCTTTGAATTCCTTGGGTTACATGTCTAAGAATAGGATTTCTGGGTCATGGGCTATACAGACACAAACTTATTTTTTAAAAAATTGTAGTGTATTAACAAATAACTTTCTAGAGTGATTGGACCAGTTCACATCTTGACCAAGAGTGCTATTAGTATATTTGTATTTTCATCTCTTATTATCTTGCCACTTTGCTGTGTGTGAGGTAAAACTTAAGAATTATTTTGATTTGAATTTTTCTTATTATTTAGTGATTTGGAGCAAGATTTGATATAGTTGATAATTGTATGCAATTCCTTGAAAGCTTTTGGTTCATATCCTTTGACCCCTTATCCACTCGGAATGTGTTTCTTGGGTTTTTTTTTAATATTTCTCTGTGACTCGTGGGTGATTTTTTATATATTTCTCTTAGTTCCCTATTTATATTTGGATATCAGACTCTTAGAGATATTTGATGAAAAACTTTTCCCCAATAGATTTTTTCTCTTCTTATCTATGTATATTGGTTGTATTTGTGCAAAAGTTTTTCAATGTCCTATAATTAAAATTAGCTAATTTTATTGCTTATTTGATCTGTTCATTATTGACAGGACCTGTTTATAACTCAGTGTATATAATATATGTACATATGTGTATATAAAATGTGTATATGCTTATGTATATAACTACATATATATGTATAACATTGACTTGCACAGCCCCATACTTATTCTTAACTATCCTGCCAACTCCCCTGTTGCCTTTGGTAGATGAAGTTAAATAGCCTAGAATTCTTTTGACACATAAGGAGTCAGGTAAATTGTACTGCTGGCAACTATCATGAAACAAGAAGATAACTTCTATGTGTGAAAATATCGCATCAGTTTTTAGTCTTGTTTTCTCTTCTGTTTTCATGTTTCCTTGAGATTGAATTAATATTCTGTCATTTAATAGTCTAGTCACTGTTTGCATATACTTGTACGCCATTTGTAAATTATTAACTACAATAAGAATAAATTGTCACCTTTTGAAGTTTTAAATGTTCTGGAATTCTGCAATTTTTGTGTGGGGTGAACTTTATGTTTACCTTTAAAATGTTTTAGTTCTATTAAAATCTAAGGATTTGCATTAATAATAAGACAACCCACAGAGTTTTTAAAAGTATACACAGATGTTTGATAATGTAGTAAATCTGTTTCTATGAAGGCATATGATCACATTTGGAAAATTGCTATTGCATGTCTTGGCAGTTTGTTAAGAACTGAAAACTTTAAAACTAACTGGTGTTTTGATAGATTAAGTTCAAGGTCACCTTTTGTTTAAATGATGTTTTGTTTTCAGTAATTAGACCATGCTAGGTGAATTAAGTATATAATTAAAAACAGAAGGTTTGGCTAATTCAGAGTAAATGAATACAAAATACAAGGTCATTATCCATCTCTAGTGAGACTCCAGATGAACAGTGCACATGGAACTATTTATGAAATATTTTGCATGGTCAAGAGCTCCTTTAGGTTGCTGTCCATGGCTTTTAAATTAAACTATTCACAGACTTTTTAAAATGTGCCTATGGTATAGAAGTATGGTTCTATACTCAATGTTGTGTTTGACTGGAAAACCAAAAGAGTTTAGCTTATAATCTTATGTCTAGAATGAAAAAGAAAGACTATATTCCCTCTTTTTCACACAAGACCAGTTAATAACTGAGTACCTTACTGTCTCCATGGTTAAGTCCTTGCTTAACTTAGTCTAACTTCTACTCTAACTGATAAATCATAAGCTTCATTCACTGTCAGTTTTATATACCCTGGAGTTTCACAGGGAAAATTTATTATTTATTTTGAATCTTGGAGGCTCTGTTTGATCTTTTTGCATTTCTACCATCCCAGCTACTCTTTTCTTAACTCTGGAGTTGAAAGCCACTCCTTGCTGAGATGATGTGTACCCAGTGTACTGAGCCGAGCTAGTTTATCTGCAGCTCGAACTAGCATAGCTGAAGCAATCCCCTAAAACAAAGATTTCTCTAGCTACCGAAGTCTTCTCTGTAATCACTTTAATGACTTGTTTAAATTCAGATTTTTAATAATTTACCTTTGTTGACAACTGGGGTGTCACCTTTTGATCCCACTAGATATGTAATTGATAGACTTTGCTTCTGTGAAACAAAAGAAATAGATTTTGTTCTGGTCATTGTGATTGTTTTGAGGAACTTCTTGTTGTTGTCTGTAAAATGAGGCCTAAAGGATTTTTTAAAAAAAAAAATCTTCATTTTGGTGATTAAAACCTCCAAAGAGGAAATCTCTATCTCTAACACGAAATTCAAAGACAGAGATTTTCAAATAGAATGATTTGGGCGTCTCTGTGCTACAGACCTTTCATTTTTAGCTAACCTAAAATCAGACTGAAAATTTTCTTGAGGGCTACGTGTTAGTTTGTTGGGCTTATTGAGCTGGGAAGATAGTGTGACATACTGACACCAGCTAATTTGAGTATGCAAGAAAATGTACTTTAATTTCTTAGACAAGTGATTCATCAAGTGGCCTTGGACACATATTACAGTTTTTATAGGCTTTTGTTTCTTCATCTGTAAAATAAAAATAATGCCTGCCCTGACCCACCCACCTACCTATCTCATGAGAATGATATAAGGATGAACTAGAAAATATCACACATTTTCAGCTTCTCAAACTAAGTTGCTTCATAAATAACTGTTACATAAACATATCTTTACAATTTATGGTGAACTAAATTCTCCCACTGTCTACTCACTACGTGAGAAAGGGCTTTTAAAATTTCATAATCATGTGAAGTCCATTTGATGTGATGAAGCAATAATTTGTAGTAGTTATGAAGTGATAGAGCTCAGTAATTACAGATGTGGTTTACATTTTCCAAACTTTTAAAATAACATCATCAGTCATTGTTTCATTAAGATACGTTGAAGCTTGGTCATTCCTTATACTACTTGAGAATGGTACATTTTGTTGGTTCAAATGATAAATCCTCTAATGGCCTTTTTGGTGTCATAGAAATTCTTATTGTAGAAGACCATATCTAGACAAACTTAGATTACATCGAACTGGATAGAATGCTTATGAATAAACAGAAGCTAATACCATATCATACTTTATTACTGTTTTTCTCCTTTTCTAAGTCACTTTTCACCTTCATTATCCCTTTTCATTTCTTCTGTCTTTCTCTTGGCCTCTCCTTCTTTGGCAAATTTTACTTTTGGTTCTTGGTTATAAAAATAGGGTTATCCCTTATCTGCAGCACACCTGATAAGTAGCCATGAAGTCTCCCTCTCCTCAGCACATGATGGAGGATTATACTTTAGCCTTTCAGGAAAACCTGTTGCTTTTTTAATAGCTCTGATTGTTACAAAACTCTTCCTTCACCTTTACTTGCTAAATCTATTCCTAGTTCTGACTTCTATGGTCTTGTGTTTCATCTATGTTAATTGTCATAGAATATTGGGTTTTGTATTACTTCAAAGAGTTATGTCCACTATGACATAATCTAAAATATTTGCTCCTTTTTTTAATTTTCATGGCCAAACCCCTAACAATTGAACTTTATCTTAGAACAATTTTCTGTCTTTCATTTAACTCACTCTTTTTTCTTCTCTTGAAACATTTCTCAAATCACCAATTATAAGGATTCCATCCTGACTGAATCTATTTATTGAAGTTATATCTTATTTCTGCTCCAGATTCTGTTTTTTAATTTCTCTTTCATCTAATTCCTCCTATTCATCATTCTCACTTTTATTTGTGATATTCATCATTAGCAGATTAAAAAAATCATCAAATTTTATTTTTATAAAATCCTTTTTCTTTTTGAAGCAGAAGCATTATTGAAATTTAGTAAGTAAATGATCAATCAAGTGATTTCACTAAATTCATGATTTAGTAATGGAACTTTGGATAGGACTGGAGTTTTTTGTTATTCAGTTCTTTTTAGTAAATAATTCACATTCTTTGCTTTTATTAAAATTTCTCTTTTAGAAATCTTAAGCATACATATATGAATTTCAACTTTTATCTTATGTTAAATAAAGTCTGGCTGAGCCCTTAATTTTGCTTGAGTATTAAAAATAGCATGGACCTAGATGAGTAATAGCTAGCTATGTGTAAAAGAACATCTATAATAGGTTTTCTTTTTATAGGATTTAATTTTTATCATTTGTATAGGAAAGAGAGCTTTGTATATCATCACCAATCTTTTTGTAGAACAGTGTCATTATATATTTATTTTCTTTTTAAAAATTTACAAATGAATTCTTTAGCATACAACTCTCCCATGTTTTCAAAAGTTATTAAATTTTTAAAAAATATTTGTACATTATTCATGTCCGACTAACTTCATTTACCTATTAACAGGAATACTTAACTGACAAATCAGGATAATGTTGTAAATATTGTTTATCTAGATTTTAGCAAAGCTTTTGACAAAGTTTCTTATTCTGTCCTTATGGGCAAATAGCATGTAGAATATAAGGTTCTAGAAGGCAGAAACTGTTTTAATTTTCATCTTTGTATTCCAGATACCCAGCATATAGTAAGCCAAACTAGCTTACCATCTGGGATTATCTCTTCTTCAGCTTTGCCTTTTTGAACTCCTATTTCTCTTCAAGGCCTTACCCATGTGCTAGTTCCTTTACAAGGCCTTTCCTGATCAATTTATAGTATTCTCTTATCTGTGTACATGTTGTATCCCCTCAGGAGCATCTAAGCTTTTTGAGGACAGAGTCTGTGGGGTTTTTTGGGAGGAGGGATTAGTTATTCCATCCTTAGTGCCTTGCAAAGTACATGGCATATAGTACTCAATAAGTGCTTATTGACTAGTTATTAAGTTGAATTGGAGATGGCTATAGCCTAGAGAATATGTAGTTACTTGAATTAGGAACTAGTTTAATGAAAGTTATTTATTAAAAGGTAATTGTCAACTTGGAAGTGCATTAATGAAATGCCTCAGAGAACTGTCCTGCTTTCTGTGCTGATTAATATTTTTACCAATGGCTTGGATAAAGGAAGAAATGGCTTATAATATTTACAGATGACACAAATCTAGGGGGTATAGCTAACATGCTAGATAACAGAGACAGGATGTAAAAAGATCTTGACAGCCTGGAATGTTGGGATAAATCTAAAAAGATGAAATTTCATAACAGAAAGAAAATGAGAATCAGTTTTATAATACAAATAGTTCTCTCTGTGATTACATTAAGAATAAGAACATTCAAATTTATTCTTCATCATGGGTAGGGAACTTTTCTATTAAAAGGAATTGACAAGCTGATATGAATCAAATGTCACAAATAAAAAGCTTGAATTTAATTGCATGGTTGTTTACAGTAACAGTTTAAAAGCTAAGTATTCTAGGTAGTAAGATTTATTCTTTAACCTATCCCTGTAACTTTTAAAGATTTACCCCCCCCCTCCAAAAAAGAAAGAAATGAGAACACAAACTTCATTTGGATAGAAAGCATTTAAACACCCATACATAATATACTTGTATTTTCTTTCATGGCTATATTTTTTGGGGGAGGAATAGGAAGGTGAGGAGTCTTCAAGGGAGGAGTACTATAGGAAAAAGGAGAGATTAAAGAAATACAGATAAAGGAGGCAAAGGGAAAATGCAGAGGTAGTTCCTGCCAGAAAACCAGAAAGAAATAGAAATGGGAGAACAAAATAATGAGCACAGTAAGGGAGACAAACAGAAAATGGCTAGAATTCCCTGTTTGCCTTTCCTAATCCCAATCACCATTGCTCCCTCCACTGAACGCCATTGACCAAAGTTCTCTTCCTTATTCAACCTTGGACTCAGGATAAATAGAGTCACAGATTCATACAATCTTTAAGGCTGAGAGGAATCTGAGAGATCATCTTGTTCAAGTCCTTTATTTTATAGATGGGGAAACTGAGGTTGAGTGATTTGCCTATGTTTACATAGGTGGTTGACCTCCAGACCCCTTCTAGCTCTAAATCTGTGATCCCATGGTCCTAGCTAGTGACAGAATCTCATCACTCACTGTATAGAGTTTTTGCTTCCACACAAAACAATCTATAAGGCCAATATGAAAAAAATAATCTCAATTATGTGTTTTAGAAGTAGTATAAAAATTATTATCAAGAACTTTTTTCAGTCCTACAAAAGATTATTTTATAGGTATGAATAGTGTCTTTTACTGATACAGGTTGCAATTACTCTGTGCCTTAGAAGATGATCATGAATTGCTGTGGTTTAAAAAGAAATCCTCATTATCTGTTTCCGTACTATATCTATGAAATGTTTTATAGTTTGTCTTTTCTTTTCTGAACCCATGTATTTAATTCACTGTTGTATAGTGCAAGAAACTGGAATAAGCCCTCTTGAACTTAGCTTACCTGATCCTTGTTTGAATAACATTTCTACTTCAAAATTCTTGAAGAAACAGCCACTTTAAAATCAGTTTTATAATTCAAGAGCCATTTTTGAGTGCCTGTCATGTTCTAGGCACTGTGAGAAGCTAAACTATGAATAAAACACAGTTTCTGCCCTCATAGAGCTTATAGAAATCTGCTAAAGCTGCCATTTTTTTTGTTTCCTTGTTACAAACTTCCATTTTGGCAACTACAGCAGTGAAAGGGTGATAAAAAAGAGTCACTTTGAAAGAGTCTGATTAAATAAATATAAAGTTATAATTGCCCCTGGTAGTTTTAGTTAAGCAGAAAAACCCTGGGGGGAAAATAACATCTCTTTCTTAACTTCATATGGAACAGGGATCTTCAAAAGACCATGAGAAATGAAAGATCTTTTTTTGAGTTTTGCTTTTGGTTTTGTATTTTTGGGGGGGGGGGGTTAAGTGACTCCCCCAAGGTCACATAGCTAGTAAGTGTGTCAAGTGTCTGAGGACGGATTTGAACTCAGGTCCTCCTGATTCCAGGGCCTGTGCTCTGCTCACTGTGCCACCTAGCTGCCCCGAAAGATCTTTTTTAAAAGGAAGTTTGATTAGAAATGTAAGACCCTGTCATTGGTTTGAAAAAATCGTGAGCAAATGGAAAATGCTTAAAGTGATCAGATTTAGAAAAGAAGTGATAACAGTATAAATTTGGGATTACTTAATAGAAAAAAAAATAAGCTAATTTAAATTTTCTGGCAGATGAAAACAATCACTTCTTTAGATTGAAAATACAAGGGTAAGAAGCAGAAAATTTTAGGTGTTTGTAGAAAATAAGAGATAAATGGATTAAAAGCCCTCAAATGCTAGTTCATTGTTTCCTGGCCTCCTTATTTTACTGTCCATTGATAGCTTCATTGAATTGCCAGGCCTCTGCTCTATTCTCCTTTCAGTCAATAAGTAAACATTTATTAAGCCCCTCCCTGTGCCAGGCACTGTGCTGAAGATCCAAAAAGAGGCAAAAGATAGTCCCTGCCCTCAAGGAGCTTACAATCAAATGAGGAAGACAGCATGCAAATAACTATTTAATGGCAAGCCCTGAAAAAATAAAAGCCATGAATTGAGGAATAAAACATCTTTAACTGAGATAACTGGGTAGCAAACCTGCCACCCTGGGGGATGTCCCATGGGTGCAAAGTACAGTGTATTTTCCCAACTCCAAAACTCATGTAAAAGCTTCTTATACCTTTAGGAAGAGATGGGGAGGAGGCAGTGTGAGGTAGCAAGACCTGGTCATGAGACCCCAGTGACCCTTGGCAATCTGGGGCAAGGAAAACCACTTCATACTGGCTGTTATACCCTTCATGCCATGAAACACAGTGGAAGGGGGCAAGGACATTAGAAGCTGAGACCCAGCTTATGCTTGGTTCCTTTACAAGACAAGATCTCAGGATGGGACTTGAGACCTGATTCAGTTCAACCTAGTTGACACTATCTTGCTGGGAATGCTACTGACATTCTGACATTGCTAGGATGATTCAGGGAAGTGGCAGGTAACATTACATTCAGTATGAACAATTTCTGCCATTATGTTAACAATCATTCTGTCAGTACGAATAAGCTATCAACAGGGGATAAATAAGAGGTCACTAACAAAAAGAAGGCACTAAGAGGTGTTGGGGAAGGCTTCCTGTAGAAGATGAGATTTTAGTTGGGACTTAAAGGAAGCCAGGAGACAGATGAAGAGGGGAAGCTTTTCAGGGGTAAGGGACAGACAGAGAAAATTCTCAGAGCCAAGAGATAGAATGTCTTATTCCTGAAACATCCAGGTGGTCAGTGTTACTGGAACAAAGACTTTGTGGCAGGGAGTAAGATTTAAGAAGACTGGAAAGGTAGGAGGGGGCTAGGTTATGAAGGTTATGAATGCCAAACAAAATATTTTGGAGGCAATAGGGACATAAGGAGAAGAGGGCCTGCACTAGAATGGTGCCAGTATCAGAGGAGAGAAGGGAGCTTATTCAAGAGATGTTGCAAAGGGACATTTACAGAATTTAGCAAGACTGAATTTAGGGGATGAGAGGTCGTGAGGAATGTGGAAGCTGAGAAGATGTTGCCACTTCGCTAAAATGAGCCAGAAGCAATCCCAACTGTCTTATTTCTATCACTGCCCTCTCTAACTTCCCAGAAGAAAATTAATTAACCTACCTTGTACCCAAACCCTCAATCAAACTTGCTGACTGTGGACTGCAGGATCACCATAGCTGTCCCGAGAAACAGTAATTTCACTCTTAGTTTTCTTTGCCCTATTTATATTTATTTTCATTCACTGATTTGTCTATTTGTTTTCAATCAGATCATCATATCACTCTTCCCTTGTGTGAATATTTTCTGATGCCCTGGAGCTACTGCTATTGTATATGCTTTTGGATGTCATGTATGTCATTCTTAGCAAAATGATGAATTTTTTCCACCAAAGTGTAGGAAATTAGTTACAGTCCCTAAGAGATGAAACTACTGTTGTGTAGGTCACTAAACATTACCAGCTGGTTTGTACTACAATTTTGAAAAGCATCAATATGGACTCTTCCCCACCCCCAAACACAAAAGCAAAATAATATGAAAAATAATCAGTGTTCTATTCCATTTTTATAAAAGAGCATTTGAACAGAGAAGTCGTCTTACCTTTTCTTGTAAGTTTGTGCAAGAATACTGCATTATACAGAGTTACATAAATACAGTCTCTGCCTATGAGAAGACTATACTCTAATTAAAGGAAAATGGAATACACACATATTTTTCCCAAGAAGCTAGAAGTAGAAACAAAATTTTCTGATGTTTAAATGAAAGCATATTTGTGCCTAAAATGTCTGGAAATGTTTCAAGAACACCTTATCCTTACAAAAATACTGCCACTATCTTCTGCCAAAGACCGTCTGCATAGGTTACCTGCTGGATAAATGTCAACTACCTAGCTTTTCTGCAGCTTTTTTGATGTCATCATATTCATTAGTCTGTGCCAGTGAATTTTATATTTTTGCAATCTTTTTCAGCTTATAACATTTCACAATTAACACTATGCCAGTTTAACCCATGTAGAGGAATGCTAAATTCCTGAAAGATATGCTAAAGGTTGAATAAAATTTACCAGTAGGATTATGTTCTAAACATATAACGTAGAGTATTTTTTAAATCCCAGTAGTATTCCCCTTTGCCTTCCCTATAAGATGGATACCAAACCATGGAGTACCTCTAGAGCCTTCACCTATTAGACAATGGCCAAGAGAGGTTCTAGGAGGACTATTTTAATTTAGTTACAAATAGTACCTGTTTCTTGACTGCGAAGGATCCTTTTACAATAAATAAGAACAATCTCCTAAGAGCATCTGTTTCCACATGCCTCATACAGCTTTAATTTGATGGTCCTGTCATCAATGAATAAATAAATCTTACCCAATACATGAAAGAGTTAAAAATCACAATGACAGAACTTTGATAGGGCAATGAATCCATGAGCTTATCAGTGTAAGTGTTCCCTCCATCAATGCAAAATATACTGCATCCATACCTACACATCCTTTGGGACTCTTGTCTATTTCTGTCCATATCTCTTCCAAAGAGAGGACCTTCTCCCAATGTTGTATTATCATTGCATAGATGACCCTAGAGTATGGGTGCTATATCCATTGGATGTCCCTTCATACTTGTAATGACCAGGGGTGGAGAACCTGCGGTCTCAAGGCCACATGTTCCCCACCCCTGTATCTAGTCATACATCTCTCTCAGGATATCCTTTCTCCTGCTTCTACCATGCAGTTCTTTTTTGTCAGTATTACACAGGTTACTCATACATACCTAACATGTATCTTCCCATTATCTTTTGAGTGGATGACCCGTGGCTTTAATATTTGAAGCCTGACATTCTGTGACTCCTAATCATACTTCAAAACAGAATATGCAGTTCAGTGACTCAAATATTCATGAAGTACCACTATGTCTATCTATACTACATACTCTATGGGAATCAGAGATGGGTAAGGTGAAGGTCCTGTCAGGAAGGAGGGATTTAGTAAGTATTTACTGTGTGCCATTGGGAATTCCAACACTTACCGGGAAGGAAGAGGAGGACGGCTACTGAGACCTAATAATTGTTATACAAGTAGGAGAAGAACTAAGAGAGAAAGCTGTCATAGAACCAAAGGAGGAGTTACTAAGTTTTGTTGATCCTTTACATGTCTCATATCACTTCTTTCCACTTACACAGCCTGTAGCCCAGTTCAAAATTATATCATAGAATATTTCAATAATCTAGTTGGTCTCTCTGTTTCTAGTCTTCTTCCTCTTTAATCCATTCTCAACACCATTGCCAAATTGACATCCCTAAAATACAAAGATAATCCTATGTGTCTGTGTCTGTGTTATTTCTATCTTTGCCTTTCTGTCTCTACCTCTCTCATTTTACCTCTGTATCTCTTTCTCTCTAGGGAGAGGCAGTTAGGTGGTACAGTAGATTGAGTGCTGAGTTGGAATCAGGAAAGCCTGTGTTCAAAGCAAATCTCAGACACTTGTTGTGTGACCTTGGGCAAGTCACCTAACCTCTGTTTGCCTCAGTTTCCTCAGATGTAAAATAGGAATAACAGCATCTATTTTTTAGGATTGTCATGTGGGTCAAATGAGATAATATTTGTAAACTGCTTGGCATAGTACCTGGCACCTAGTAGGTGCTATATAAATACTTATTCCTTTCTTTCTCTGTCTGTCTCTCTCCTTTCAAAGCATAGCTTTGATACCACTACCTCTCAAATGAGGCCTTTGCTGGTTCCTCTAGTTGTTCCATTCTCCTCCTTTAAAATTACTTTATATTTTTCTGTGTATATATTTTTATTGCCCAGTAGCTAAGGGCTACTTCTTGTAAGCTCCTTGAAGGAAGGGACTACTTTTTCTTTGTATGTCCAGTGCCTAGCACAATACTTTGCACATAGTATGCACTCGGTAACTGTTTCTAGATTTGAATCAATACTGTCCATGCTACAGATTAAAGAAGATAAAGTCTTTAAAAAAACTTCCATGAGGGGGGCGGAGCCAAGATGGCGGCTGGTAAGCATGGACTAGAGTGAGCTCCGTACCCGAGTCCCTCCAAAAACCTATAAAAATGGCTCTGAACCAATTCTAGAACGGCAGAACCCACAGAACAGCAGAGGGAAGCAGGGCTCCAGCCCAGGACAGCCTGGATGGTCTCTGGGTGAGGTCTATTCCACACGGAGCTGGGAGCTGGGAGCTGGGAACGGAGTGGAGCAGAGCCCAGCCTGAGCGGCGTGGACGATCCAGACCAGAAGCCGGGCGGAGGGGGCCCTAGCGCCCTGAATATGTGAGCTGCGGCAGTTACCAGACCCCTCGACCCACAAACACCAAAGACTGCGGAGAAGGTTAGTGGGAAAAGCTGCGGGAGTGGAAGGAGTTCGCGGTTTGGCTTCCAGCCCCGGGGGCAGCGGAGGTGGGGCAGCTACAGCTGTTGTTACTTCCGGCTCCAGGCCCACCTGGTGGGAGGAATTAAGTGGCGGATCAGAGCAGGAGTGCAACAGCCTGCTGAAGATCTAAGCCCAGTCTGGACTGGGGGTCCTTGGGGAAGGAGGAGTGCGGCTCTGACAGAGCTGGCACCTCCCCCCCAAACGTAGAACATAGAACTCGTTAGTCTACAAGCAGTCATACCCCACTGAAAAACTCAAGGATCAAGTTAGTTGGCTGGGAATATGGCCCGGCAGCGAAAACGCGCCCAGATTCAGTCTCAGACTTTGGATTCTTTCTTTGGTGACAAAGAAGACCAAAACATACAGCCTAAAGAAGACAACAAAGTCATAGAGCCTACAACCAAAGCCTCCAAGAAAAACATGAACTGGCCTCAGGCCATAGAAGAACTCAAAAAGGATTTGGAAAAGCAAGTTAGAGAAGTAGAGGAAAAATTGGGAAGAGAAATGAGAAGGATGCGAGAAAACCATGAAAAACAAGTCAATGACTTGCTAAAGGAGACCCAAAAAAATACTGAAAAATACACTGAAGAAAACAACACCTTAAAAAACAGACTAACTCAAATGGCAAAAGAGCTCCAAAAAGCCAATGAGGAGAAGAATGCCTTGAAAGGCAGAATTAGCCAAATGGAAAAGGAGGTCCAAAAGACCACTGAAGAAAATACTACTTTAAAAATTAGATTGGAGCAAGTGGAAGCTAGTGACTTTATGAGAAATCAGGATATTATAAAACAGAACCAGAGGAATGAAAAAATGGAAGACAATGTGAAATATCTCCTTGGAAAAACCGCTGACCTGGAAAATAGATCCAGGAGAGAGAATTTAAAAATTATTGGACTACCTGAAAGCCATGATCAAAAAAAGAGCCTAGATACCATCTTTCAAGAAATTATCAAGGAGAACTGCCCTGATATTCTAGAGCCACAGGGCAAAATAGAAATTGAAAGAATCCATCGATCGCCTCCTCAAATAGATCCCAAAAAGAAATCTCCTAGGAATATTGTTGCCAAATTCCAGAGCTCCCAGATCAAGGAGAAAATACTGCAAGCAGCCAGAAAGAAACAATTTGAGTATTGTGGAAACCCAATCAGAATAACCCAAGATCTGGCAGCTTCTACATTAAGAGATCGAAGGGCTTGAAATGTGATATTCCGGAGGTCAATGGAGCTAGGATTAAAACCTAGAATCACCTACCCAGCAAAACTGAGTATCATGTTCCAAGGCAAAATATGGATTTTCAATAAAATAGAGGACTTTCAAGCTTTCTCAGTGAAAAGACCAGAACTGAATAGAAAATTTGACTTTCAAACACAAGAATCAAGAGAAGCATGAAAAGGTAATCAAGAAACGGAAATTGCAAGGGACTTACTAAAGTTGAACTGTTTTGTTTACATTCCTACATGGAAAGATGATGAGTATGATTCATGAGACCTCAGTATTAGGGTAGTTGAAGGGAATATGCATATATATATATATGCATATATATATATGCATATATATATGTTTATGTATATATATTAAGTGAATGTGTATGTATGTATATATCTATGTGTATATGTATGTATGTGTATGTATGTGTATATATATATGTGTTTATATATATATGTAAAAGAGAGAGAGCAGACACAGGGTGAGTTGAAGATGAAGGGAAGATATCTAAAAGAAATAAAATGAAATTAAGGGATGAGAAAGTAACATACTGAGAGAGGGAGATAGGGAGAGATAGAATGGGGTGGATTATCTCACATAAAGGTGGCAAGAGGAAGCAGTTCTATGGGAGGAGGGGAGAGGGTAGGTGAGGGGGGAATGAGTGAACCTTGCTTTCATCAGATTTGGCCTGAGGGGGAATACCATACATACTCAGTTGGGTATCTTACCCCACAGGAAAGAAGAGGGAGGAAGATAAAAAAAAAATACAAGGCGGGGGGATGATGGAGGGGAGGGCAGATGGGGGTGGAGGTAATCAAAACAAACACTTTGGAAAGGGGACAGGGTCAAGGGAGAAAATTCAATAAAGTGGGATGGGTTGGGAAGGAGCAAAATGTAGTTAGCCTTTCACAACATGAGTATTGTGGAAGGGTTATACATAATAATACATGTGTGGCCTAGGTTGAATTGCTCAACTTCTTAGGGAGGGTGGGTGGGAAGGGAAGAAGGAAGAGAATTTGGAACTCAAAGTTTTAAAATCAGACGTTCAAAAACAAAAAAAGTTTTTGCATGCAACTAAAAAATAAGATACACAGGCAATGGGGCGTAGAAATTTATCTTGCCCTACAAGAAAGGAAGGGAAAAGGGGATGAGAGGGGAGGGGGGTGATAGAGGGGAGGGCTGACTGGGGAACAGGGCAACCAGAATATAAGCCATCTTGGAGTGGGGGGGAGGGTAGAAATGGGGAGAAAATTTGTAATTCAAAATGTTGTGAAAATCAATGCTGAAAACCAAATATGTTAAATAAATAAATTGCATTTAAAAAAAAAAAACTTCCATGAATTTGTGACCTTTGAAAAACCAGTTTTAGTGGCATGTTGAGAGTAAGAACCAAATCACAAAGTAGAAGAGAAAAGATGCCAGGAAGTAGTAGAGTGACAGGAAGATTTTTTAAAAAATGAATGAAAATGTTTAGAGAAACAAATTTCCCCCTCAGGACAGCTTTAGCAACAAAAGTTTTGGTGTGTTATCTCGTTATTGACAGTTCCTTTAATGAAATTTTTTGTTGTTTCTGTAGTTTGTTTCTTGACCCATGAATTCCTTAGAAATAATTTAAGTCTCAAATTAATTTTAATCCTTCCTTCAAAGACCCTACGTTGAATATGTTGTTTTGTGGTTGATAAGGAATGTGTTCATGTTTTTGTCTTTTGTATTTGTTGTGAAGTTTTTATGTCCTACATAACTAATTTTATAAAAGTAGCATGACAGCTGAGAAATATGTATGTTGATTTTTTGTTATTGTTGTTCAGTTGTATATGTATACTCCTTTCTGTTCCCATTTAGTAATCATCAAAGATCTATCCCATATAACTTTTCTAAAATCCTATTCAGGTCTTTCACTTCTTTGTTTTTTTTGTTTGTTTGTTTAGTTTTGTCTAGATCTGAGATGGGTACATTGAAACCCTTAGTTCTCAGTTTTACTATTTATTTCATCCTGTAAACTGATTAACTCTTTCATTAAGTATTTAGATGTATGCCATTTAGTGCACATATATTAAGTACTGCTATTGATTTGTTATCTATAGTACCATGTTTATCTCTTTCAATCAAATCTATTTCTATTTTTACCTTATCTGAGGTCATGTTTGCTACCCTTGCTTTTTTTTAGTTTACCAGAAATGTAATAAAAATTTGTTCCTATTCTTTGCTTTAACTTTGTTTGAATCTTTCAGCTTCAGGTATGTTTCTGGTAACCAGCATATTGTTGCATGCTTCTTTGTAATGCATTCTGCTACCTTCCTTTATGTTATGGCTCAGATCAACAAGTATTTTTAAGCATTTACTATTTTCCGGGCACTGTGCTAAGTACTGGCAAAAAACAAAGGCAAAACCAGACCCTCCCATCAAGGAACTTACATTCTAATGGGGAGACAATGTAAAAACAAGATATGTGTGTGTATGTACATGTATGTATGTATATATGTATACACACACACACTATAAATTGGAGGTAATCTCAGAAGGAAGGCATAATTGCTAATTGTACATTTCCTCCATCCCATCTTTTTTTATACTTTATCCTCTCTTTGCCCTTCACAGCCTTCTTTATGATAAAGAGTGTGTTGAGAGATGAGTGTGCTAAGTACTTATTATCTGTATTTTCTCTGATATGCTATCTGCTCTAATATGCTGTTCTGCTATCCTTTCTCTCTTACCCTCACAGATTCTCCAAGCACAAATTCTTACTCATTCTTTCTTTCCTTTTATTCCCTTCCTTCATATTTTTACCCCTCAATATGGAATTCATTTTGCTTATGACTAATCTGTCTGTGAATCTGCCCTCCCTCTTAAGCTTCTCCTTCTTGTCTCCACTTAATTTTCCTATTTGGTTTAATGTATTTTCTCTGTCATACTTTTTGTACTTGTGCATTTATTTAATTCTCCTTTATATAGTTTTGACAAAGCTCCTTGAGGGCAAGGACTATTTTTGTCTTTCTTTGTATCCCCAGTACTTAGCATAGTGCTTAATCAGTACTTAATATATATGCCCTTCATGACATAGCATCTAAATGTTTAAAGGAAAAATTAATAGATTTACAAGAAGTAGATAGTAAAAATTTTACTATAAACTGAAGAAATGCATATTCAGTGACTGTCCAAGAGGCAGCTAGATGGAGCAGTGGACTGAGGGGAATTTCAAGGCTCAAGATCTTGAACAGAAATAGTTCCAAGTGTATCTTGACTAAATGGCTAAAGTAGCATGGAGATGGAAATCATTGGAATTATGGAGGGCACGGACCAATGAGACAATTGTATTGAAAAATTGATCAATATGGATTTTGAAGTTCCTGAGGCTAATATCAAGAAGTAGGACAGAGAGGAAAATTGTAACCCGGGTGTTTAAGTCATTGAGGAAGGAGATGTGCCAGTGTCCCAAAAGTCACTAAATGATTTTGAAGATATATGTATAATGTCATGCACTTCATTGGATGAAAGATTGAGTGATAATAACAGAAAAATCATCTGATAGCATCACATTGAGTTGCAAATAAGCTGCTGATTTCTCCTCTTTGGTCCATGTAGGAGGGAAAACTTCCATTGTGAAGGAATATGTCATTGGAGAAAACTTGGAGGTTGTCAGTGGAAAGGAAGTTTTCATTTAGCTTAAGCCAGTTGAAGGAGTGATCGAAAATTGTGCTTTCCTATATCTCACTCCTGTTGAGGGGACTTTGGCTCCTATCTGCATTAGACAAATGCTTCTAAACAGTGTAAACAAAAGTATTCATATTTTTTGACATTGATTTTGTTGCTTGAAGTTAAATTAAAAATTGTTGAGACAGCATCAACATTGACAGTAGCCACATCCTCTCTGCTCCACCTACTGGAATTTACAAAACAGCCACTTGGAATTCATTATATTCTTTTATTTGCCTTGACATTGTATCACACTGGGAATCTAAATTTGATATGGCTGCCTTTCAAGCATTGTTTTCCAAGATGTTACCTAAAATTTCTCTTTGTTTTTCTCAGTCTCTTTCTTTATCTCACTGTGTTCCATTTTCTCTCTGCCTCTCTCCTTGTGTCTTTCTTTTTCTCCTTATCTTTTCCTCAGTAGTTGTCTACATTGTTTTAGGTATTATATGTTAATATTTAGAAATAACTAATAAAATAGAGAACTGAGGTTTTCAAGCTAAAAAAAAAGCCAGCATTTAATAAGTGCTTATTATGTGCCTTTTACTATGTTAAACGCTACAAAGTCTCTGTTTAAGGAGCTTCCCAGTCTAATGGGAGAATAAAGATTAAAACAACTATGTACAAACAAAACATATGGAGGATAAATTGAAGATAATCAGTAGAAGGAGAGCACTAGCATGATGAATTCTCAATTCAGGCACAAAATACACTTGTGTATAAACAACAGTTTAACAATAAATGCTAGTCTAGTATTGTTTTAGGATTAAAATGTTTCTGTTGTTTGTCTTTTTTCCCCTACTTCGTTTGTATTGTGTTTGTTCAGATTTGTTAAAAAAAAAAAAAAGATACTGGTTTTCCTTGGAGCATTAATAAGACTTCCATGAGAATATGTCAATTCTAGTTATAATTTCCAGAGGCCAATGAAAGACTCATTTCCATGAGTCTAGCGTAAAGGTTAAGTAGAGTTAGAATATAACATTAGTGCAAGTAAAAGCAGAGCACAAGAATGACTTTTGGCTTCAGCTGAAGTTCAAGAGTAATGATTAAATACTATACCTTGGTATTCCAAGATGAGGGTTTAAGTCACTGACATACTTTCTGTGTGCCAAGGTCTGCCAGACTAAAGATTAGTGGAGGTAATTTTTTTATGTTATTTTTATTCTGAACTTAAAACACCGAATAAAATGAGCATTTCCATATAAAAGGTAGAATAGAAAAAGAGAATTATATGTGAATTGTAAAGCTTTAATGTGTACAACCTGTTTTTCTTTTAAAGTATAATAAAATGACCTAATAATTTTCAAAATTTGTCCAGCTTCTCTGTGGTTCGTTCTGGCCTTCCATATACTTCCAAGCATTTAAAAAAAATACTTCAATACCTACCCACTTTTGCAACATTATCGTTATCCTTTCTTACTTTTACCCTCCTGAAGCAAAAATAAAGAAAAACAGAACTCATAACAAAGATGCATAGTTAAGCAAAACGAATTTCCACATTGACTGTGACCAAAAATGTATATCTCATTCTATACCTTGAGTTATCACTTCCTATTAGGAACTGTGGTTTGTCATTGTATTGGTCAGAGCTCTTAAATCTTTCAAAGTTTTTTTTTTCCTTTACAATGTTATTGTTATTTCTTAACTTTCCCCCTTGGTTTGGCTCTCTTTACTCTGCATTAGCTTATCCGAGTCTTAGGGTTCTCTGAAGCTCATCCCTTTTGTCATTTCTTGCAGTGCAATAATAGACCATTACATTCATAATTTATTCAGTCATTTCAAAATTGATGAGCATCACCTTATTTTCAATTCTTTGCTACTACAAAAAGAACAGCTATAAACCTTTACATCTTTAAAAATAACCTTTAGGGCATAGCCCTAGTAGTGGATACCTGGGTCAAAGGGTAGGCCCAAAGTTTGGTGACTTTTAGGGAATATTTACAAATTGTTTTTCAAAATGTGTAGATCAATTCCCAGTTCTATCAATAGTACATTAATTAAAGTCAGAGACAGTAAACATTCTTTAAGCCCCAACTATGTGCCAAACACTGTACTAAGTGCTGGAGATCCAAGGAAATGTATAAGATAGTCCCTACCCTTAAGGAGCTCACAATCCAATAGAGGAAAGAGCACATAAAAAGCTGAAGTGGAGGGGGGTGGGGGCAAAAGATTACCTGGTAGGAGACATGATGAAGTACTATGGCAGGGGCAGGAAATGGTCAGTGAAGGTATGAATTACAAAGTTGATTTCATCTTGTGGAATGATAAGTTTCTGGAAATCACAAAGTCCAAGAGAGCATCCAGATGGGAAATGAGAGCTCCCTGGGCACCTACACACACACACACACACACACACTCTGGAAGGAAGATCACCAGAGACAGAGGGTGCTGAGGAAGTGTGAGTTTCCAAGTCTATTTCATCTTGCTGGATGATGAGCTTCTAGAGATCATGAAGTACAGGAGAAGTCCCAGGCAAATAGGAAATGAAATGTGCCTGTTTTCACCCCTTCAACAATTATCATTTGCCCTTTTCTGTCAGCCTTTCCCATCAAATGGTAGTAAGATGGAACCACAGTCATTTTAATTTAGATTTATTACATTATTAATAATTTGGACCATTTTTATGTGTCTATGATAACTTGAATTTCAACCTTTGTGAACTGCCTGTTCATATACTTTAACCATTGATCCATTGGAGAATGGCTCTTGTTCTTATATAATTGAATCAGTTTCATGGATAGATAAGGTAAGGTAACTGCTAATTACTGGGAATACGAATTGTGTGGTTGTGTGTGTGTATGGTTTGTCCTTCATTCTCAAAGAGGACAATGACATCAGTGAGGCCATGACTTGCAAGCAAATTGGATTTAAGTGAGAGAGGGCTACGCAAAGTCACCAGCCTCAGTTTCTCCTCTGGAGCCATCTGGGTCCAGTGGCCAGATATAGATCTGAACAACTGAAGATGGCCCAGCAGATCTACTTACATGTTTTATAAAATAAAGGAGCACATCAAATGTTTTTCTAGACCAGAAGTTCATAACCTTTTTTGTCTAATGGACCTCTTTGGCAGCCTGCTGAAGCCAGTGCATCCTTCTGAAAATTTTTTCAGTGTGTAAGATGAGATGTATATGATTATAAAGAAAACCAATTATATTGAAATAGTTATCAAATTTAAAAAAAGTTCTCATTTCCCAGTTAAGAACCACTGTTCTAGACTCTTCAGGTTTGTGTTCCTCTAGGGGAACTCTCCAGAGTAACATTTTAATGATTAAAAACAAATTCTAGTTTTACAAATACAAACAAAAAAATCCTCCTTGCTTTTAAGAAACTTAGTGGGGAGGGAGGAGGGAAAACAACACATAAAAGGGCCCAAAAGCCAGTGGATGAAGGTGTGAGGAAGATGTTAAAATTGCAGGAAGATATGGAGCAAGGTGGAGAGGTGGTCTGGGGGCTTTATTGTCTGGTCTGAGTTTAAAAGGAGTAATATATCTTGGATACCTTGTGGATAAGATTTTCTCCCTATTTAACTATTTTCTTTCTAATTTTAGCCATTTGTTTTGTTTATACAAAAAGATTTTGATGTGGGAAAATTGGAACACTAATGCACTGTTGGTGGAATTTTGAACTGATCCAACCATTTTGTAGAGCAATTTGGAACTATGCCCAAAGGGCTATAAATGTGCATACCCTTTAACCCAGTAATACCACTTCTAGGACTGTATCCCAAAGAGATCATAAAAATAGGAAAAGGACCCACATGTACAAAAATATTTATAGCAGCTCTTTGTGTGGTAGCAAAGAATTGGAAATTGAGGGGATGCCCATCAATTGGGGAATGACTGAACAAGTTGTGCTATGTGAATGTAATGGAATACGATTGTGTTATAAGAAATGATGAGCAGGCAGACTTCAGAAAAACCTGGAAAGACGTATATGAACTGATGCTGAATAAGGTGAGCAGAATCAGGAGAATAATTGTACACTGTTACGGCCACATTGTGTGATGACTGACTTTGATAGACTTAACTCTTCGCAGCAATGCAAGGACCTGAAACAACTCTAAAAGGCTCGTGATGAAAAATGCTATCCCCATCCAGAGAAAGAGCCATGGAATCTGAATGCAGATTGAAGCATACTATTTGTGCTCTCTCTCTTTTTTGTTTTGTTTCTTCTTTTCGAGGTTCATCCCACTGGTTCTAACTCTTCTTTACAACATGACTACTGTGAAAATATGTTTAATGTGAATATATATGTAGAGCCTATATCAGATTGCATACCATCTAGCAGAGGGGTGAGGGGAGGGAGGCAGAGAAAATTTAAAATTCAAAAGCTTGTGGAACTGAATACTGAAAAATAAAAAAAAAAATTAAAAGGTTTTAATATTATATAATCAAAATAGTGTATTTCATCTTCTGTGATCCTCTCTAGCCCTTCTTTGGGCATGAAACTCAATCTTTTAAAAACCAGATATTAAGGGGTTACCTTGTGCTAGGTACTGTACTAAGCACTTAGGCATACAAGGAAAGGAAGAAATGATTCTTGCCCTCAAGGAACTCACACTTTAATACAGGGGGTGGGGAGGGGGAGGAAAGAACTACGATTGGGTAACTAGGTATATAATATATATGTATACACACATACACATGTGTGTATTTGTACATACATACATGTATGTATGCAATTTGTATGTATGTATATAAAGAGTAGATGGGAGATAATCTAAGAGTAGGTGGTGCTGGTTCTGGGTGCTGGAGTGGGAAGGGGGAGATCTCCTAGACAGGATGGGACTTTAACTGGAAGGAAACCAGGGAAACTAAAGGACGGAGATGTAGAAGTAAAGCATTCTAGGCACAAGACAACTTCCCCTGTCCTTAGTTGGGAGAAGTAATTCCTTCCTTGCTTCTCTAAAGTTGTTTATGATGTGACTTTTTACATCAAAGTGATGTTTTCCATATTTGGGGCTTATCTTGATAAATGGTAAGGTATTGATCTAAACCTAATTTCTGCCAGATTTTGTACTTTTCCCAGAAGATTTTGTCAAATAGTGAGTTCTTAATAGCTTCTGTCTTTGGATTCATCAAACACTGTTATTGTGTTCGTTGGTTTCAGTATGTTCTATACCTAATCAGTTTTACTGACCAACTTTTCTGTTTCTTGACCAGTACAAAATAATTTTAATTACTAGTCTTTATAGCATAATTTGAGATACTGCTATATTTCCTACCTCCCCACTTTTTTTATCATTTCCCTTGAGATTCTTGATCTTTTATTGCTCCTGATGAATTTCATTTTTATTTTTCTTGCTGTACAAAGTAATTATTTTTATAGTACAATTGGTATGACATTGATCAAATAAATTAATTTAGGGAGTATTGCCATTTTTATCATATTGGCACAGCCTAACCATGAGGAAGTAATATTTCTCCAATTATTTACAATTATTTATTTTGTAAAGAACACTTTGTAGTTGTATTTATGGAGGTCCTGTCTGTATTAGTAGGTAGACTCCCAAATATTTAATATATTCTATAGTTATTTTGAATGGATGAGCTCTTAATCTTCTTGCTTGGTTTTGTTGATAATATAAGGGAATACAGATTATTTAGGTGGATTTGTTTTGTATCCTTCAACTTTGCTGAAATTATTAATTATTTCAGTTATTTGTTGGTTATTATTTGGGGGTTCTAGAGCTTGACCATCATATCATCTACAAAAAACAATAATTTTCTTCCCATTTTACCTATTGTTATTGCCTCAATTTTTTCTGTGATTATCAGAATTTCTACATTAGTATTTAGTTACAGTTGTTACGTTCCTTCCTTTTTCTGGTTGTTGTTTTTCTTTAGTTGTGTGTCTGATTCATTGATCTGCTTTTCTCTCTTTTGTTGATGAAAAGGCTAACATTAGATATAAATTCCTAGGAATATTGTAGCTAAATTCCAGAGTTCCCAGGTCAAGGAGAAAACATTGCAAGCAGCCAGAAAGAAACAATTTGAGTATTGTGGAAACACAGTCAGCATAACACAAGATTTAGCAGCTTCTACATTAAGGGATCAGCAGGATTGGAATATGATATTCTGGACGTCAAAGGAGCTAGGATTAAAACCAAGAATCACCTGCCCAGCAAAACTGAGTATAACACTTCAGGGGAAAAATTGGATATTCAATGAAATAGAGGATTTTAAAGCATTCTGGATGAAAAGACCAGAGCTGAATACAAAATTTTACTTTCAAGTGCAAGGACAAGAGAAACATGAAAAGGTAAACAGGAAAGAGAAATCATAAGGGACTTATTAAAGTTGAACTGTTTACATTCCTACATGGAAAGATGATATTTGCAACTTATGAGATCTTTCTTGAGGGTAGCTGGAGGGCATATATGTATATGTGTATATATATGTATATGTGTATATATATATATATATATATATATATATATATATATATATATATATATATATATATACACAGAGGGTACAGGGTGTCTTGGATATGAAGGGATGATCTAAAAAAATAAAATTAAGGGTGTGAAAGAGGAATGTACTGGGAGAAGGAGAAAGGGAGAGGTAGAACAGGGTAAATAAAAAAGAGGCAAGGAAAAGCTTTTATAGTGGAAGGTAAGAGAGGGGAAGTGAGAGGGAATGAGTGAACCCTACTCTAATCAGATTTGGCATAAGGAAGGAATAACATATACACTCAACTGGGTATGGAAATCTATCTTACCCTACAGAAAAGTGCAGGGGAAGGGGATAAGAGAAGATGGGATGATAGAAGGGAGGGCAGATTGGGGGAGGAGGTAATCAGTAGCAAATACTTTTGAGGAATGACAGGGTCAAAGGAGAGAATAGAATAAATGGGGGACAGGATAGGATTGAGGGAAATATAGGTAGTCTTTCACAACATGATTTATGGAAGTATTTTGCATGACCACATGTATAACCTACACCAAATTATTTACCCTCTCAATGAGAGTGGGTGGGGAGGAAGGAAGGGAGAAAATTTGGAACTCAAAGTTTTAAAAATGAATGTTAAAAATTGTTTTTACATGCAACTGGGAAACAAGATATACAGGCAATAGGATATAGAAATCTATCTTGCCCTACAGGAAAATAGAAGAGGAAGGGGATACGAGAAGGTGAGGAGGTAATAGAAGGGAGGGAAGATTGGGGGAAGGGGTGATCAGAATGCACCCCATCTTGGGGTGGGGGAAGGGGAGAGATTGGGAGAAAATTTGGAACTCAAAATCTTGTGGAATTGAAAGTTGAAAACTAAAAATAAATTAATTAGAAGATAGAATTTTAGCTGGGACTTGAAGGCAGGAAACCCAGGAGATGGATATATAAAAGGAGAGAATTTTAAGCACAGGGGACAGCCAGGTGAGTCCTGATGACATGGAGCTTTTTGTGTAAGCACTCAGCCAGTGTTACTTTATCATGGTATATTAAATTAGGAGGATAGTGGTATCCTCAACAGAAAGTTAGGAAGAAGGAAGTGAAAGATAGTATGTTCAGTTTTAGACATATTTTGTTTCAGATGTGTATAAGAAATCCAGTTTGAGATGTCCAGTAGGAAGTTAGAGATATGAAACTGAAAGTCTGAAGAGAAGTTAGGGATTCATAAGTAGATCTGAGAATCATCAGCATAGAGATGAGAAGTTATTCCATGGGAGCTTATATGATCACCAAGCTAAATATTACACCTACTTCCTGATTATTAGGAATAATGAATCTCAGTCCCATCTCAGCTACATGAAAATGTTCAGACCCTTGATCTTGCCACCTGCAAATGTTCTGCTTCCATGTTCATGAACCCTGAAATTACATTAATTGATCAAAGCATGTTGTCATTGTACTTCCTCTTCTGCCTTTTAATCCCTAGTTGTTCTTCATCCTCATCATGACGTCCAAATCCTTTACCCTCAGTTCTTTCTCAGGCTATCGTCCTGGCAGTAGCTACACTCTTCCCTTCTCCATTTTGATTCCTTGGTAAACCAGTAAAGTATACTGTGCCCCTCTCAAATCCATTGCTTCCTTATTCTGCCAAAGATCTTGCCTTGCAAAGCCTCGGCTTTGAATTACTCCCGTTGCTTCCTTTGCCTTCATTTACGTGCTGCTAAATAAGGCTGGAGAAATCCCAAAATCTACTATGTCCACCATAAATTTGTTACATAATCTTAACAGAGCCTTCACTGCAACAAGACAATCCTTTTACACTCCTCTCATAGATTCCCTATCCTACTCACTACAGCAACTTTTACAAATCTTTTTTATCCCTTTTCAAACCTCCCATATCTCCTCCTTTTCCATCCTCTCAGCTGAGAACTATGTCTAATATTTTATTTAAAAAATTGAGCCCATTCAGAAAGAACTCCCTCTTCTACCTTCTTTCTCATAACACTCAGATGCCATCTACTGCTGTCTTCTTCATCACTGTCTCATAAGAAATAAGAAAGTTGAGGGTTTGGGAAGTTAGGGTGTTTAAAGGAGTAACCATATATATATATATATATATATATACACACACATATATGTATATGTATATGTATATATATGTATATGTTGAAGTCCCCTAATATGAGGGCATGAGCTGAGTAGGAGAGAAAGACTGTGAGCCAGGCACTGAAATTGAGAAAGGAAAGAGAATGTCTAAAGTGGATAACAGTTGCCAGGCTCTTGATCAGGTGGTGAATATAGATTGAGTGAATCTCAAAGGAGAGGTTACTTAGTGCATATGGTGGAAAGAGAGCCTGGAAGTGGCAGTGGAGAGCAAAGAGTAAGGTTTATGTGAGTCCTTTATTCTTCATGTCTTGCATTCCTTTTATGTGAGACACCATGTTATATCAGTAAGGCAAAATTCATGACCTCGGAGAGGACCATGGACATGCCTGAATGGTTTGGAATCTCGAAGTATAAGGAATTCTCTAGGTAGAAAGCAGAGGAAGTGTAACATTTATTTAGACTCCAAAGGATCAGATTCAAGGACTAATGCCCCCAATTTGATATGGTGGCAATAATATTCCAAAACCAATAAGCCCACCTGACTATAGTAACAAGGAAATTATAACAAAATATTATAGCAAGGAACCAAGCCATACTTGTATGAATCCTCTCTGCTCAGCACTCTGTCCTGCAGACTCTGCTGACTTAGTTCCTTGATCTTTGTAACTCTTGTTCAGCACTCTCCACTCTGCCCAGTCTTGATGCTCTCAGCTTCTGAATCCTGCCACTCTCTGCTCCACTACTTCCAGCTCCGTTCTTCTAGTTCCTCTCTCAGTCCTCAGTTCTGCTCTGCTCCAAGTTCTGTTCTCTCTTTTTATGCAGTCCCAGATGTCATCTGATTGACTAGAACTCAGGCACATACCATTGGCTCCTGTCTTAGCAACTCCCCTTAGGGCCCTGAAGGCTTCATGCCTCTCTCAAACTAGCAAACTAGTTTGCTAACTAGCCTGGGGCCTCACATCTAGTTAGTGAAAGGGTATGGGCCTGTCTCTAATCAGACTTCCCTTTGTTGGCCCCACCTGAAGCCCCATCTGAAACCTATTCAGTGGGCGGGAAAGATCTTTCACTTACTGATTGGCTTTACACAACTTCTCTTCCCTTTTTTCCCCTTTCTTCCCTAAGATATTGCCTTTTCTCTTTCTTTTCTTTCTTCTCAATACCATTAGAACTGAATAAAATTACCTCAGGCACTATTTTTTTCTTCTTTATCTCCATTTATGACCCTTGAAGATACTTCGTTTATTCTCTTTTATTGGAATGTAGGTACTTCATTGTTGATCACCTTTCATATGCTCAAATGTTTTAGTTTTCTCTTGACTTCTGTTTGTATTTCATAGTTTCTACTCAACTTTGGTCTTTTCATCAGGAATATGTGAAAGTACTCTATTCTATTAAAGATTTATTTTTCCCCTGTAGGATTATACTCAGTTTTTCAGGGTAAGTTATTTTTTTTTATTGTATGCCTTTATTATTTGCCTTTTGGAATACTGTATTCCAAGATCTTTATTCTTTTGTAGTCATGGCTGGCGAGTTCCATGTGATCTGAATTGTGGTTCTTCTACTCTATTACTAGCTGTTTTCAGGACTTTTTCTTTGACCTCAATGCTCTGGATTTTGACCATGACATTACTAGGAGTTTTCATTTTGGAGTTTCTTTCACAAAGTGACTAATATATAGTTTCTATTTTCTCTTTCTCTGATTCTTATAAATCTGCGTAATTTTCATTTAAGATTAGGCCTTTTTTATTCATAATATTCAGGTAGTCAGATAATTCTTAGATATTCTCCTTCCTGTATTTTCCTGGTTTATTGTTTTGGTAGTATATACTTTATATTTTCTCCTGGTTTTGTTTTCAGTCTTTTGATTTTGTTTTAATATTTCTTACTTCATTGAGTAATTTATTTGTATCTGGCTCATTCTAATTTTCAAGGAGTTAAATTCATAAGTAACATTTACTGCTTTCTATCCTGATCTATTAATTCTCCTTCCCATTATTCCTTCCATTTCATTTAACATTACATTACATTTTTAAAAAATCTCTTGCTTCATTTCTTTCAGGTATTCTTATTGTCTTTGTTGCCAGCCATTGCTTTATCTGAGATTGTTCTTAGACTTATGGAGGTACTCTCTTTTTCAAGGGTTTATATCTTGGGCTTCTCCTAGTTATAGTATTTCTTCATTCTAAAGAAATGAAGAATAGCTTTCTCTTCTGTTTACTCATATCTCCAGTCTTAATTTCTAGATTAGAATTTTATGTTATTTTTTTCTCATAATTTTGGGTGGCATGGGCAGGCTTTGGTTATAGATGTGCCAACTATGACTAGATTCCACCTTCTGTAGGAATTACTGTATTTTGGTTCAGTATGCTGGTAAATCAACTTAGATTTTTCCCTTGGCGCCTTATTTGTCTCTTCCTTGCACAGAGTTGGTTCCATCTCTTGCTGTGATCCTGGCAGGCTCAAATCAAATATTGCTGATTACCCTGGTAGGAGACCACTGTTTTAACAACCCAGCTGGCAGCTTTGATGGGGGCATAAGATCCCTCTGAGGCTGCCGGGACTCCAGGAAAGCACAGGTTCTTTTTATCTGCTTAAACAAGGAAAGCACGGTGAAGGGGTTGACCAGCTTACTTTAATCCAGCATTCACTTAGCATACAGACAACATTCATTTAGTTCAGGGGAAAACGCCAGCATTCAGTTAGCATTCAGTTAGTTCAGGGGAGCATACAGACAAGCATCAAGAGACAGACCAAATACAGATTCATTGACTTCCTTCAGGGGAAAAAACCAGCACCCTGAGGTTCAAAACATTCATTTAAGTTCGGGGGAAAAACAAACCAGCACCCCGAACCTCAAAACCAAAATACAAACAAATTACAAATATCAACAGACAGACCCAATACAATTCATAGTTACCAACATCTGGGCTCGGCCCGAGAGCAAGGGCTGGCCCAGAGTCACGCTCCCCGCTTGCTCCCACACCAACTGGAAAAGGAAAGAGAGAGCTTCAAGCTGTCCTCTCTCCTCTTATAGAGTTTTTGACATCATCAAGCGCCGCCTGAATGACCAGGGCCGATTGGTTCTTGACTTGGCCCCTCCCCCTAGCGTAGACCAGGTTCTGGAGCTAACACCTCCCCTCAGTCAGCCCCATGACTCATCCCACAGGAAGTTGTCTGCTTCCTGGCATGCTCTTTGGGCTTCCTGCCCCGGAAGAGCAAGCCACAGTGTCCAGAGGCTCAATGAGGTAAGCTGAGTCATTCAAAGAAAACAAAGGCCATTCTGGTTACAACTACCTACAAAACTTCAGATGCTTTGCTTCCCAAAGGCTGCCTTGGCAGTTTCTCCTGCTGTGCCTCAGGAATGAGATGTCTGGATTCTAAGCTGAGCATTGGATATTGGGTCAGGAAGTTATAGGACTGAGTATTGATATGGTACTGTCTTAGGTCTCTCTTTGACTATAGATCTGGCAGCTACCTGAGCCCTGCTCTGGATACTTGTCTGGCTCGTACTTCTACTATGACTAAACATTGTATTGTCTGGGCCTTCTGCTACATATACTCTGGTCCTGACTCCTGCTATGAGTCTGGGTTTCTTGTAACACCCACTTCTCTACCTTCACTTGCTTATCTCCACTCTGAGCCCTTCATAGGTTACTAACAGTGCTCTTATGCAGTCCTGGACTGGAGAGAGGAACATAGAGCTATTTTCTTCATTATTGTTGTTTCTGGTGCATTTGTAGAGATTTACTGGGATTTTTGAGGAGAATATTACCTCTTCTAGGTCCTGAAATGTCACCATCTTAACTGAAAGTTTAGGAATGTCATTTTTCAAGGGACAAATAGATTTTGGATCAAAAGTGTTCTACCCTAATACAAAGGAAGAAATGAAGGAAGGAAGGTAGGAAGGAAACAAGGAAGGAGGGAGGGAAAGAAGGAGGGAGGGAGGGAAGGAAGGAAGGAAGGAAGGAAGGAAGGAAGGAAGGAAGGAAGGAAGGAAAGAAGGAAGGAAGGAAGGAAGGAAGGAAGGAAGGAAGGAAGGAAGGAAGGAAGGAAGGAAGGAAGGAAGGAAGGAAGGAAAGAAGGAAAGAAGGAAAGAAGGAAAGAAGGAAGAGCAAGCATGAGGATAATGTGGCCTGAGCCATCACCCAGCCTGCAGTGCCAGACAGAGGTTGGAGCCTTCCTAAGCAAAAACAGCATAGCACTATTTTGACTGATATTGAAGATGTTTTCTAAATACAGTAATTTTTCATCTTTAAATTATGTTGATTTATTTTAATCTTACTCAAACTGTCCCTTTGTTTTCAGAATATTATTCCATACCCTTCGACTCTTCAGGCCACCTGTTATGGGTTCTGTCAATATATTTCAAGCCATAAACTTTTTCATGGCTAAATTAGCTTATAAAATGACTTTATACTGTTCTGTCTAGTGGATGCATTAAATTAGCATAGCATTCCATTGACAGTTAAAGGCTGCTCTCTATCTCCTTACCACTTTTACTGTCACCCATTCTTCCTGCCTCTAACCTTTCTTCTCCTCCTTGCTTTTATGCTCTCCTCTGCTTCCTGCTCCCACCTTGCCTTTCTTCACCCACTCATCTGCCTTGAGAAATTTGGCTGGCTATGTTTGCCTTTTATACAAATTTTAAACTCTAAGCAGTGATTCCTGCCCTGTTGGAAAGTTTTCAAAAGTAGTATTTCCTGTGCCATTGCGATTTTTTCTGTCCCTTTTGTCTAAAATTGGATAAATTGTACTATTTTATGAACTATCTTGTCAGTTTTTAAATTATGCAAATCATTTTTCATTTCTTGTGAAAGATAACAGAATTCCACGAATACATAGTTTCAAGTCATCTTGTCCACCTAGTTCTGTTCTCTGGGGGAGAACAAAAGCCAGTTCGTGCTTAGTATATTGTATAGCAATTGAAGGAAGAAAATTGTTATCTAAGTTCTCTAAGTTAAACTGATGCTTAAATAACTGCCAGTATGTTTTATGTAGCCACCATCATGGCATGAGCTTTACAGGTAGGCATGTTTAGTAAATAGTTTTTTGATTCATAATGTCTAAATGTAATACACTTGAAAGTTAACAAAGTTTGTTTTAGTATTATCAGGCTTATATAATATGTTAAAGTTGTTCACAAAAGGCATGCATTGAAACAAGTACTGGATTTGGAGTCAGAGCACCTAGATTAAAATCCTGGCTTTCTGTGTATGACCCCTTGAGCAAGTGATAGGTAGATAGATAGATCGATAGATAGGCTGATGGATAGATGGATGGATGGATGGATAGATAAACAAACAGATACATGTATAATACATACAGGGATTGGAAAAAAGAAGGAAGGGGAAAAGTAGTATTAAGTAGTATTTTATATTCATTACATAGTGCAGTAGTGGAGCAGGCAAGAAACAAAAGCACTATTTTAATTCCTTCACAACATTTTTAGTCAGTTACTAGTTCTAATTCAAGGGAACTACAAAGAGATGAGTTGAACTAATGTTGAATCATTTTCATAATTTTCAGTAGTTTAAACTCTTTTATGGAGTTGCATTATTACTAAATGTCAAGCTTCAGGAAAAACTTAGCAGAACTTCATTACTGCATGTGAAAAGTTATTAATAACATTGTTACTAGGCATTCATTTTATATTCTACAATTTTGTTGTTCCCTTGTTTTTAGTCACATCCAATTCTTAATGATCCCCTTTGTGTTTTTCTTGGCAGAGATACAGGAGTGGTTTGCCATTAATTTCTCCAACTCATTTTACAAATCAGGAAACTGAGGGAAACTGGTTAATTGACTTGCCCAGAGTCACAAAGCTAATAAGTGTCTGAGGCTAAATTTGAACTCAGATTTGACCTTGACTCCAGACCCAGCACTCTTTCCACTGTGTGCCACCTAGCTGCCTCATACGTACTCCTTAATATACCAAAATATAATCATGAATACCCATCTTTCCTCCCCTGACAGTGTGACATAGAAGCACTCTCTACCTCCTTTACCAGATCCTCCTCCAGATCACACCTTCTAGCCTTAGGTGTCTCTCAGGGTTCTATCCTAGGCGCTCTTCTTTTCTTCCTCTGTACTTTGTTACTTGGTAATCTTTTCAGCTCCCATTTTAATTACCATCTCTATGTTGATGATTCTTAAAGAAATCTATCCTACCCTTACCTCTCTGTTGACCTCTGATCTTGCATCTCCGGCTGCCCTTCAGATACCTTAAACTGCATGTCCAGTAGACATCATATACTCAATATGTCCAAACTGGAACTCTCAATTCTAGTACCCTCTGTTATTTATTTCCTGTTTAACCTGTTTGGTCAACTGTCTCAATGAAAAGACAAGTCAGTTCATTTTAATAAACATTTATTAAGTACCTGCTATTGCTGGTAGATCTGACAATATTGTAAAAAGATAAATAAGGTACAAAACAGAACTAGTTAAGTACAAAGAAATACAAGATGTGGTTTGAGGAATAGATCATTATTTCTGGCAAATGGGATTGAGGAAGGCTTCTTAGAGGAGGTGAATGCTGATGGAGAGATAGGCATCATCAGGAGGAAGAGGAGAGAAGAAAAAAGTATATAACAGTAAGGCAATGTTCATGATATTAATGGTGACCATGAATATGCCTGTATAGTCTGGAATCACAAAGTATAAGAGACTCTCTAAATAGAAGGCAGAAGAAGTAAAACAATTATTCAGACACCAGAGGATCAAATCCCAAAACCAGTAATTCCAGTTTGGGATACAGTTGTATCCCAAAACCAATAAGTCCACTTCAATGTAACAGCAAGGAAATTAAAACACAATATCACAGCAAGGAGCCAAGCCATCCTGTAACCTTCCCCTCTGCTGGGGCCTTTCCATAAATACTTACTCGTGAATCTTAACTGTCTGCTTGCCTGTGTCCTCTCCTCCTGCAGTTCTGAGACCCCTTACAGTTCTCTCTCTCTCCATCTCTGCATCTCTGCATCTCTTTGTCTCTCTCTTACCCCTTCTAGTTCTGTCTCTGTCTCTCCACCTCTTCCAGTTCAACATCTCTTTTGCAGTTCTCTCTTCTTCCTCTTCTTCATCTTCTTCCCCTCACAGCTCTCTTGTCTGAGGATCACAATTAGCACCACAAGGTGTAGCAGAGGTATAAAGACCATTGTATATAAGGACCTGCACAAATAGAAAGTGGAGGATGCCTAGAGTTATGGTGAATAGGCTTGTTTCACTGGAATGTAGCAGTATGTGGGGAGAGAAATAAGTGTTAATTAAGGCTGAAAGGGTATATTCAGATGCCACCCGAAGGGTTAACTTCTATAACTAATATAGGGGAAAATCTGAATTTGTATGTAGACATTTAAGAAGTGAAGACATAAAATACAGTATACAAAATATATAGTGGAAATAGCACTGAATTTACAGTTCCACCTCTACCATTTACCAGCTATGGGACCTGAGGCAAGTCCATTCATCTCTCTAGTCTCCAGTTTCCTGATACATTTTAAGAGGGATGTTGGACTTGATGAAGGTCCCTTTTGACATGTTGCCAAGCAAATCAAATCACCTCCACCACTACCACAATCATCAACTCCTCTTAGACTTTAAAGGAGACAGCCAAGGACCCTGAACTCTTTAAGAGCTTTGAAAATAGCCATGACCCTCAGACCACCAGTACTGCTTCCAGTTCAGTCCCTAAAACAATCATTGAGGGGAGAAATTATTGTGGAAAGGGGCCTAGCTTCCTCATCACCATCAGCAACAACTACTGATAAACTGTCACCTGCAGGTAGATAGATAAGAGTCCTGGGAGTGGCAGCAACCTCCAGACTACTGGCTCTGCTTCCAGCCCCAGCACATACTGTCATCATCTGAGGAGGCAGCTACTGTGGAGAAAAGGCCAGCCACTAACTAATTGTCATAAACATGAAGGCAAGCCAGCCTGGCTGAGGCAGCAAAGTATCATGAGGTGCGCCAGGCAGGTCAAACTATGCCACCAGCTTGACGATCATCTTTCTTCAGGCTGGTGGAGATAGCCCAGAACTCTGAACCCAAGAACCTTTGTAGTGGCAGTGTGTGTAGTTCAGAGTTTTTAGCCATCATTCTGAGAGGCATCCCTGTGGAGATGCAGCCTTAGCAGTGACTCCTGCAATGCTATAGGCCACACCTATTGAAAAACCAAAAAAGAAAATTCTTGTCACCAAAGTCAAATGGTTCAGTACGAGAAACTGATATGATTTTATCATTGGGAAAAATGTCAAAAAAGGGTATTATTATCATCTGCTCTGCCACTGCACCCTTAGGACCATTGGATCTTTACATATGACCTCCTGCTAAAACTTTCTATGTGAACTGTTTACATTATTAGAATATGTGCTTCTTCAGAGCAGAGAATGCTTAATAAATGCTTTATTCATTCATTTACTATGAAGCAGGATTGACGTATGTACCGGAAATATTTGGTTTGTCAACAGAATTTGGAAGTTGGAAGGGACCTCAGTAGCCCTTGATCTAATTCATGCCTGAAAAAAAAAAATTCTTTCTGCAATATACCAGATTATCTAGCCTTTGCTTGAAGACTTCCAAAGAAGAGAAATAAACCAAACCCAGTTTCCTAGAGCAACCCACCAAAATGTTGGAGAACTCTCATTTGGAGTTATTAATCCTTTTTCTCCCCCTCCACACAGATAACCTTTGACAGTGTGATGAAGTCTATAAACCCTTTTCAAAATAGTGTATTTAAATGCATTAAACAAAATGCAGGGTATTGCAAAGAATAACAATTATATTGAAATAAAGTTACCAAAACTTTTTTAAGCTAAATTTGTAGGCCCTAGCTTAAGAACTCTGCTCTAATTGATACTTAAACTTAAATTTGCCTTTTTGTGTCTTCCATTTACTTCTAGTTCTACACTAGGATGAGATACTAACAAAAGTTTAATCCCTTATCCACTTGATTGCCATTCAGATACTTGAAGATCTACTGTGTTTCTTCTAAGTCTTGTCTTTGCCTTCTTTTAGGTAAAACATCCTGATTCTCATATGGTTTGAACTTGAGGTTCACCAACATGGGTGCCCTTTTCTGGATATTCTGCAGAGCTGCATTAAATTCATAAAATTGGTTTTATACATTATCAGAGAAGTACCTCACTTGAATCATTGTTAGATTCATATGTTTTATTATTAGAATAAAACATATCCAGAGCATTTTTTAGGACTTGGTCATTACTCATTATGACAGACCTCATCTGGATAAAGTTTGAGTAACATTTTTTATGTACTTTGATAAAAAGGAAAACAAGTAATATAGTTGTAATAATTACTCTGAGGGCTACCATTATAAAAATTCATATAAATTTATATTAGATTCCAATATAATTTGTGGTGTTAACTTACCTCATGAAAATATTTGTGCCCCAAATTTCAGTAATGAAGCTATGGTGGCCTGTTGTAAATAAAAAATGTATTTCCTTTTTCTTTGTCTTTTATATGACCAAGGTTTTTCTATGATTTAAAATGACTTCCCTCCCTATAATGGAAAATTATGAAAGTTAGAATCAAATTTAAGCATACAAGTCTTATAAATCATGATGGCCTCTGAGTTGAGCATCAAAGAGGGTACATTCTACCACTTTCTCCATTAAGGCCAGATTAATGGAAGTGGGTTTTTCAAACTAATTCAATGATGGATAAATGAGTCCCCTATTTACCCCATGAAGTGACTTCTCTGTAGCCTCGCTAGTTATTATGAGGCTTTTCAACTGCTATTTAGATTCTTAATGGCAAAGATTAGTCACTTCTGCTGAGCTCAAGCTCAAATGAAAGAACTGACAACATAGGGAATCCTTACACTCAGTTAAAATGTTGTCTATGTCAAGTCCTCACACACAACTTTTTGTCTAGCTTTTGTGAGCTAAGAAAATGATTTGTGGTAATCTTAGAGTAACAACATACCAGAGGTACCATTGCATCGTTGCAATAAAGTTTGAGGCTGCAAAGGCTCTGGATTACTTAAAGTAGTTCTTAAGGTTTTTCAAATTATACAAATGCCAAAGAGATTAGTCATCAATTTCCTGCTGCTTTTGGCAGGTCTGTATATTTACTGTCCTAAAGCTATTTGAATTTATTGATTTTGAAATTTCTGATTACTTTCTAGAGGTTTTTCTTTTTTCCCCTCTAAATTTACTTTGGGCAAAGACAAAAAAAAATCCACACCAGAACACATTGGCCTATTCTTGTGCCAAGACTTTCAGGGAAATATTTTATATGATTAATTCTGTGTGGTTAATCTAGTGTAAAAAATCAATTTTATCCATTTCATGTTATGAGAGCATGACCATCCTGTGTAGACTATTTAAAGAGTTTCTGACTTTCATGATCTAAATTTAAATGTTCATTGTTGTGCTTATTTTTTTATGATTATGTAAGCTGAATGATAGGTTACATTCCTATGTAGACTAAAAGCATATTTCATCAACAAATCTGTATCATTTCTTAATTGAGCAGTATCCTGTCCTTGCCCTAGGCAAATCTAGAATTATGGTAGTCTGAATAAATTTAGAATCTCTGGACTTAATTCCATAAAATATATAGGTCATGACCCAGGCTATTTGTAATAGGTCTGGATTTAGTTAATTACCTTCTCCCTTATCCATTGGGTACTATTGTTCTCTTTTGTGCTGTTAGTGGAAAGAACATTGGGTTTGGAATCATAGAACCTTGATCCAAATACTTTTTCTGCTTCTTATAACCTGTGGCAAGTCACCTCATCTTTTAGGCCTTAATTTTCTCATCTGCAAAATGGGGTGGTTAGACTAGATGATCTCTAAGGCCTATGAGACTATGATTATTTCCTTTTCCTCTCGGTGTTTCTGTCTTAGAACTAGGCAGAAAAACAATGAAAAAGAGTAAATCGACATAGCAGTTTCTTTCCTGTTGATCTCAAAGAACTCCAAACTATGAAACCAGCTCTTACCAAGTGAATGAATTATTCTGAGAGTATAATGTAAGCACCTAAGGGCATGCTAATTAGCCTTTTGGACCATGAAAAATAATCATTATGATGTCTTCATGGTCCTTCATTAATTGTTAGAATTATTGTACATGATTTCCACACAGGGAATCATTTATACACTGTGGAGCTCTGGCTCCCTTTCTCATAAAATCCTCCAAGACTGCTGAGAGGTATCTAACAATTTGGGCCCTTTCTTTATGACATATGGGAAGAGTTAAATACAAAGCAGTTAAAACTCTTGTACAGCCTCTGAGGGAGTGCTGAGTCAGGGTCTGACCCTGAGGGAGCACTAGTTGAAGACTTAACTCTAGGCTTTGGGGAGGGAGATCAGCAAAAAAATCCTCCCTGATGCCATCTGTACTGTTTGTGCCAATCCTATTCTTATTTATGAACATTGTTACATCATCATACAAATGACTTTGTGCTTATCATTCTGTTTTCACAAGATTTATATGAACATTCAACCGTCTCTTGTTCCTATATTAAAGTTCAGTAAAGTCTTGAAAAGAGTAGTGAAAAATGATTGACTCTATGTTAACATTTTACTGTAGACTTTTAGTTTTGACTTATAAAGCTCTTAAGATCTAAATATTCAGAATTTATTTTTATTTAAGGAGAAAATAATATATTAAAGGTGTTTAGCTGGTAGATAGGAATGCTGGGTTATTCAGCATGCATGACTTGCTTGTCAAACAAAATTCCAGCTGCAGAGTATTTTTTCCTAAAGGTCTTTGGAAGGTTGAATGTTAGACATGAAGTGATATTATTCCATGTTTACACTTATTATACAGTACAGTAATGGAACAGGCCGGAAAGAAGCCCTGACCAAATTCCTTCATAACATGTTAAGGCAGTTTTAGGTTCTATCTTAAGGAAATTGTAGAGAAATGTATAGAACTAGCATTAGATAAATAAACGGTTCTATCTTCAACAGTTTTCACTTTTATGTTATGTTTATTACCAAGTAACAAGTTGCAGGAGAAGCTTATTTGTCAGAATTTCATTACATCATATAAAAATCACTAAGGTCTCATTGTTAGCAGTAAAAGGAGGGAAAACAATTCTTATATTTACAAATTATATTAAAGATACATAAATAATTTATTGTGTGTCTGCATTATGCCAAACACTAGCAGTTTAAGTACAAGCAAAAAGGTAATCCCTTCCTTCAAGGAGTTTACATTCTAACGGGAAAAGAGTACACACAAAAGGGAGCTGGAAAGTAAAAGGACAGGGTCAGTGGCATTAGAAACTAGACTGTCTCCAAGGTCCCCTCCCCCTCTAAATCCAGTTATGCCAAGTTTCTGGTGCCTTCTGCTCTGGCTGTTACAGAAAGAGGATAGGGACATAATGGATAAAAAGCAGGCTTCAGAATAAGGAAGACTCAGATTCAAGCCCTGCTCCTGATAGACTGACATACCCACATGCCCTGGGCAAGTCATGAAACCTCCCAGTGCCTCCAGACAACTCTCTCAGACTCTTAAGTTTTAGAGTACTAAGCATTGGTGGAGGAGGTTCCTTATGGAAAGGCACAGTCTTATCCCACCATATAATAGTAACCAATAGCTATTAATAGCTAACATTTATATAGCATTTACTAAATTCTTGGCACAGTGCCAAGTGCTTTACAGCTATCTGCTTTGATTCTCAAAATATCTGTGGGAAGTATGTGGTATCATTATCATCTCCATTTTACAAATGAGGAAACTGAGGTAAGCAGAAGTTGTTTGCCCAAGGTCACACAATTAGTAAGTGTCTGAGGATGGATTTTAATTTAGGTCTTCCTGACTCTAGGCCTGGAGCTGTATCCACTGAACCACCTAGCTGCTGACATGCACACACAGTATTATGTTATTGATTTTGTAATAAGTTTTATATAATTGCACCACCAAATTCTGTCTTCAGTCACTCTGTAGTGTGATTATATTTTTAAATGAGAGGGAATGTTGTTAACTCCTAGGATCAGCTTAAGTTTTTCATTTTCTTATAGTCATGAAAATGAAATCTAAAAAATTGACCAATATTTGATACAACTCTTGGCTCATTATAAAAGCTACACGGATAGTTTACCTATAGAACATTAAGGGGACTTACTGGGAAAATGGAAGACATATTCCTCTTACATTTGCTTAATAATCAGTGTCCTTTTGACTTTTTTATTAGCTCTAACAGTTTCCATTGATCCTTTCACCTTAACTGGCTAAAAAGTTTGTGCTAGAGATTAGCATAAATTCTGCTAGTCCAGAAAATACTTCAGTACTGCAACAAATTTCATCAATGTTGGTGCTCTGTCAGTCAATGGAGATCACAGCCCGTCCACGTCTTTGCATCTTACACAATCCTTGTTCATATTCCCCCATAAATGTGTCATAGAGAATCTACACAACCCATGGGAGCATTTCGTCTAGGGCTTTCTGAACATCTTTGCAGTATTGGTTCTGTCCATCAGTTATCTCTCACTTTTACGACATAGCCAGCCTGCTTCCTTTTTTCAGGGTACTGATATATTTTCATTGATGTATTTTCAAGGGTAGTTTTTTTTTATTTAAGTAGTTTACATTGCTTGACCCTTAAATAATGCTTATAACATTAAGAGCATCATAGTTAAAAGAGTATTTGCAAGGCCCCGCCATGTATCCAGAAACTTTTTTATATGAAAAAATTAAAAAATTAATTTTCCTTCAGGATTATAAATTTGACTATCTAAACTAATAAATACTGACTAAAATACAAACATTCACTTATTCCATAATGCTCTTTCTAGTTCGCTGACAATAGCGGAGCAGACTTCCACTTTTGCTTGGAATACTGAAAAGTCTAATTTACTTCACTATTCTGTATACCCCTCTACAATGACTTCACTTCTATTGGAGCAATGCCAGTGTACAGTTTTCCCTCCCTAAATCTCCTAAATGTGACCTTGGGCAAGTTTCCCTGGGCCTCAGTTTCCTTATGTGAAAAATGGAGAGGGGCATGGACTCTGAGCTTTCTTCTAGCCCAAGATCTAATATCCCATGATCCAATTTTAGCAATAAAATATCTGCTATGATATGAATAAATTTGGAATGACACAACTACAAATATTTTGAAGATTTGGTTGCCTCATAATCATCAGATCCTGATATTTTTTCCCCAAAAGACGTAGCTAACATCTGTCTAAGTGTGAAGTTTAATCCAGGTGCAACTTTTTCTAATAAATATGGCTAGCTAGTACTCTAGTACATCAGTAGACCTGTTTGTCATATTTTAACCAAAACAGATTGGTTGCAGGCAGCTAGAATGACATGCAGTAGCTTAATCACAGCCATTTATATTGTCTGTCTTGAGACTGAGCTAGGTATGTCACAGGCAAAAGTAAAATAAATTTCTGTGGTAGAACATGCATATTATTTTTTCTTAATTTAGCAATAACTGTCACTATTGATGAGTCAATAAAAATAACAGTACTACCCAAATTAATTTACACATTCAGTGCCATACCAGTCAAACTACCAACTTTATAGAATTGGAAAAAAATGATAAAATTTCATACGGAGGGAAATAAGATCCAGAAAGAAATAATGAAAAAAATGGGAATGAAAGGGACCTAGTAGTGCCAGATCCCAAACTATACTACAAAGCAATAAAAATTAAAACAATTTAGTACTGATTAAAAAATAGATTGATAACAGGAACAGATTAGGTACTTAATATGAAGAAGCAAATATATCTACTACCCTCATTCAGTCAACACAAAGTCACCAGCTACTGGGATAAGGACACAGTATTTGACAAAAACTGCTGGGAAAGTTGAGCAGTAGTATGGAAGAAATTAGATTTAGACTAGGACTTCACACCTCCAAATGAGTACAGTGACCTAGATATGAAGGGTCACATCATAAACAGATTAGAGAAACAGGAAAAAAAATTACCTATCCAATCCGTGGTTAGGAGATAAGTTCATGACCAAACAAGGAATAGCAAGGATCACAGAAGATAAAATGGATAATTTTGATAATATATAATTAAGAAGTGTTTGCCCAAAAGGGAAAAAGACTGATTTGTACAAAATATTTATAGCAACTCTTTTTGTGGTGGCTAAGAATTGGAAATCAAAGTGATGCCCACCAATTGGGGCATGGCTAAACAAGCTGTAGTATATGATTGTAATGAAATATCATGCTGTAAGAAATGACAAGTAGGATAATTTCAGAAAAACCTGGAAAGACCTACATGAACTGATGCATAGTGAAGTGAACAGAATCAGAAGAACATTGTACACAGTAGCAGCAATATTGTTTGATGAAGAACTGTTAATGACTTAGGTATTCTCAACAATACAATGATCCAAGATAATCCCAAAGAACTAATGATGAATCATACTAACCATGTCCAGAGAAAGAAGTGATGTTGATTGAATACAGACTGTAGCATGCTATTTTTCACTTTCATTCTTTCATTTTTTTTCTTTTATTCAAGTCTTCTTATACAAAATGGCTGATGTAGAAATGTTTTGCATAACTAAATATGTGTAACCTATATCTGATCACTTGCCATCTCAGTGAGGGGGGGAGGCCTAGAATTTGGAACTCAAAACTTTAAATAAAAATGTTTTTAAAAAAATTAAAGAAGTATTTGCATAAACAAATCTAATAAAGCAAAGATTAAAAGGGAAACAACTTGGAAAAAAATCTTTGCAGCAAGTTTTTCTGTTAAAGGTCTTATTCCAAGATATATAGGGAACTGATTCGTATTTATGAGGGGAAAAATATCCATTCCTAATTGAAAATGGTTAAAGCTTCAACTTTCTAGTGAAATAAAAGGGGGATCAGGTAGGTCACCAGACATGTGCACAATCCTGAAAATTACATGGAACTGGGAAAAGTGGTCCTTATGTCCTTCACATAACATGCATCTCAACCAAAGGTTCTTCAATTCTTTTCAAAATAATAATGATAATAATAATAGCTAGCATTCACATAGTTATTTGCAAACATTATCTAGTTGATCCTCACAACAACTGTGGCAGATAGGTGTTATAATTTTCCCCATTTTACAGTTTAAAAAAAAACTTAGACAAAGGTTAAGTGATTTGCTTAGGATCACACAGCTATTGAGTATTTAAAGTGGGATTTGAACTAGTATTTTATCATTGCACTACCTGGCTGCCTACTAAATGTACTATGCTGGCAAATGAATTGTTTAATATTCATTGCAACCAATTTAGCCAAGAGATTTTTTTCCCACAATTTGAGTCTGGAATGTTTAATATAGAATTGTTTGGGGTGAGATCTCTTTTATTCTAATTATGCCTCATAACATAACATCCTTTAAGATTTTTAATGCAATGTAAAATCACTCTTATCATAAGCATTTCCATCTTTCCTTGATAAGTGTGTAGTCATTATTCTGCTGCCTTGAGGCAGCTAGATGGCACAGTGATACTGGGCCAGGAGTCTGGAAGACTGGGCATATAATAACAACACCTACCTCGCAGGCTTGTTGTGAGGATGAAGTAAGATGATATTCGTTAAATGCTTGTACAGTGCCTGGCACATAAGAAGAACTGTATAAATGCTTATTCCCTTCCCTGTTCCCTGCTCTGAAGTACCTTTTTAATCAAACATTCGTTCTTAAGAATTTGTGCTGTCCCAGTGTCTGGCCAAGACAGAATCCTGGCTCAAAATTAGCTTGCTTAAACTAAATCCAGATGAGCCAAAGTGTCACTGGTAGACAGAGAAAAGCATTCTTAAAAAATGTCTGGGATTGCAACAACTTTTAGACCATAGAGGTATGCCTGTACTTCTTACCGCTTCAGTATTCTACAATTCCATTTTAAAAAATATGTATTGAGTGCCTACTGTATGCAGTGCACCATGCTATGTGCTGTAAGGGATACAAAGACAAGTGAAATATATTCACCATCCTCAAGAAATTTTCAACCTACTTTTTTTTTTAAATCAAACCTGTGAATTTCCCATTGAGAATACTCCATCAAAACAATTTAGAACTGTGCCCAAAGGACTATAAGACAATATGTACCCTTTTGTCCAGCAGTACCTCTACTAGGTCGGTACCCCAAAGAGATCAAAGAAAAAGGAAAAGGAACTATATGTACAAAAGTATTTATAGAAGCTCTTTTTGTAGTAACAAAGAATTGGAAATTGGGGGGATGCCCATCAATTGGAGAATGGCTGAACAAGTTGCAGCATATGATTGTGATGGAATACCATTTTACTATAAGGAATGTCAAGAAGGGTGGTTTTGAAGGGTGGCAAGACATATATGATGGTAGAATTGAAGAAAAAAGAACTGGGAAATCATTATGTACAGTAACAGCAACATTGTAATGATGATCAACTGTGAAAGACTTGGCTACTCTAATCAATACAGTGATCTGAGACAATTCCAAAGGACTCATAATTTTTTTAAAAAAATATGCCACCCACCTTCAGAAAGAGAAATGATGAACTCTGAGTGCAAATTGAAGTATACTTTTCTCTCTTTTTGTGATATGGCCAATATGGAAATATGTTTGGCATGATTGATTGCACATGTATAATTGATATCGTATCGTTTTCCTTCTTATGGGTGGGGGAGGGGTAGGAAGGAGGAGAGAATCTGGAACTCAAAATTTAAAGAGGAAAGAAAGTTAAATAATATTTTTAAAGAGAGAGACAATACTCTATCAGTCATCTCTATGCATGTGAGTAACTCCTCTACACCATGATGAGTTTGCTGGGACACTAACAGGTTGTGTGGCTTGCCCAAAGTCACCAAGCAAGTGTATGTTAGAGGTGGGACCTGAGTGCACATCTTCCTGACCTCAAAGCTGGCTCTCTAGCTAACTATCCTTTACTCCATGCTGCTACTGCTTCTACAGTTTTATAAGGGGGATAAAAGTGAATTACTGTATTGTTTTTCCTCTCCTTGAATTCTTAAGTAATTATGTTTGAAGTGTCCATTGTTACCTTTAGTTAGCTCAGAGACTCAACTTCCCCTTTCCTCATGATTTAAGGAAGAACTAACCATATAATACATAATTCCATCTCCCCTAAGCCAAGTTCTCAAAGTATATACTTTTGAATAACCCTTGCTTTTATCATTTAGACATTTGTATCAGCTTCCTGTTCATTTGGAATGGAACTACCAATTTCATAGGAATATTGTGAGAAAAGGGCTTTTTACACTGTAAGCAAGTTTATAAATGTGACCAATTATTATCAATGATAATACTAAAACAAGTTATTCTAAAAATCCATTTATTATCTGAGCCATCAAATTTCTTGTGTTTCAGCACTTTTGTTTAAAAAAATTCATTATCAACCTTAGTAGTAAAAGGTACAGTTATTACTAATTTGTTTACATTTTTGCAGCTAGTTCTTTAGGAGGGATAACAGAATAAGAAAGTTTTCAACAAGCTTGGATTCTTTAAGGCAAAGGTGTCAAATTCAAGACTACAAAACCATAGGCATTGCCAGATTAAAATATTATTGAATAATGTTTGACGATAGAAATAAAGATACATATACCAAATATAATGTTAATATGTGGTTTTCTAAGTTAATATGTGGCCTGTAGGGATCCTTTATATAAAGTTTAGTATCCCTCATTTCTATTGGAGTTTGACATCATTGCTTTACAGCAGAATCAAAGGCTGCTAAGGTTTTCTCTTATCCAATAAATAGATTAAAATATTTACTATTTAGTTTCCACAGGTAGCAGAAACCTGGTAACCATAACTTTTTTTTTTACTAACATTAATTACTCTAGATTTAGGACATATTTTAGAAATACGTTTCAGAATGCGTAGCTCCTATTTTGACAATATCTTGTATTTGCTCACAGTCAAAATGGAAATTATCTTTGGTTTCTCACTTCTTTTGAAATAAGGAGGGAGTTATATTACATGTTTTGTAATATAGTTCCTAGGAGTTATAAAGATATAACTAATTGTTAAAAGCACTCTGCATAATGAAAATATTATGGAAATACTAATGAATATGTCATATCTCATCCTTTGGCTTCACCTCCTAATTTTTCAGAGAATTTTGCACTTTGGAATGCTATACCTGTTCTCATCATGTTTCTGTGATTTTAAAAAATTTATTAATGCTTGATATTCCTGTTTGTGTAGATTTTTTGTATACCTGTGGCAATCATAGTGATTGTAAGATATCCATTTCCAGGTTATACTTTTGTTTTAGAATTGTAGAATAATTTTATTGTGGCTTAAAACAAAAACAGTATAAGAACAAGAAACATAATATAACTGATAATCTTTTGTTCTTTAATTTATCATGAAAGTTCTGATTTAAATATCTGTACAGCAAAGGAAAAAATATAAGTATAAATTATTTCTGTCATCTTTATAGTCACCTAAAAATGTCTTAGGGTTTAATGGGATCTTGTAATGTTGTGTGTGTTGATCCAGATGTTATCACGTTCTGAGTCTCTATGCTTTGAATATGGAAAGATTTCCCTTGGATCTCAAGTTCAGTGTTGTATAGTGAATAGTGCTTTACTCTCTATTCATATCCATTGTCTGATATCTGCTAGCTCTGTGACCATGAACCATGACCCTTAACTTTTCTGAGCCTCAGCTTCTCATCTATAAAATGGAAATAATAATATTTTCAATACCTACCAAACCAAGTCATTAATATAGAGAGCTTTGAAAAATTTAAAGTGCTATGAATGATCAATTTTTGTAATTAAGGCTAAGTATATTTCTCTCAATGAATGGTGAAGCAATAAAGGTCTGTAAAGGAAAACCTTAACTTTTTTGAAAGGGTTTTAATTTTTTGAGACATAAGACCTTTCCACTACCTGTGGAAACTAAATAGTCAGTATTCTAATCTAGTCTCTATGCGTTTCTGTTCAGATCATAGTTTTTTTGGAAACTATCCTTTTCTTTAATTAGAAAACTCTTGTTGTTGTTCAGTCATTTCAGTTATGCCTCATTCTGTGACGCCTTTTCTTGGCAAAGCTGTTGGAGTGGTATGCCATTTCCTTCTCCAGCTCATTTTACAGATGAAGAAAATGAGTCAAATGGGGTTAAGTGACGTGTGTGTGGGCACACAACCTAGTAAATGTCCAAGGCTGGATTTGAACTCAGGTCTTCCTGACTCCAGGCTTGGTATTATATCTAGCTGCCCCTTGAAAAATATGTTATGGCATAAATCTGTTGTATATATTACAAACATCATGCAGTAATGTCTAGATCTTCCTAAAGATAAATTAGCCAGTGGCCTAAAAGTCTCTTTTGCTTTTAGAATTTATTCAATAAATCTTTATTGAGCTCTATGAGAAAGACCCAGTGGTAGTTGCTATTGGGCAATACAGAAGTGAATAAACCATAGTCCATGTCATTGAGAGCAGGGAGAAGCTGGCATATAAGTTACTAATAAAAATACAAAATCTAATGTGGCAAATGGTCTAAGAAAGGTTGGGAGTTGAAAAGAAGGAGCCACCCCTTCTGTCAGAGGTTGGAGAGGAAGAAAAGGAAAGGAAGGAATCAGATAAAGCTTCACAGAGTTGGTGGTTAGCATAAGCACAGAGGCAGGAAAGTATAACATGTTTTTGAGGAATGGCAAGTGATCCAATTTGGCCCAATTTGAGAGACAATGGTGGGAAAGCAGTCTGGGGGTGAAAGGTAAGGAAAAGACAGGTGACAAAAATGACTCAGGTGTTGAGTCTGTGTGACTGAGTGAATAGTGTTACCTTCTTATTAGGTAGTCAGAAAGGAGCGACAGGTTCTGGGGAGAAAGTTCCTAGAATATGAGTTCATAGAATCTTAAAATCAAGCTATAAGTAAACTTAGTCATCTAGTCCAATCTCTCTTTTATAGATGAGCAGAGGCTTAGATAGGTTAGGTGAATAGAGGCTCTCTGACTCCAAATCCAGTCCTCTGCACTGCCTTTTCAGGTTTTATTCATATTGCGTATAAAGACCCAACAAGTCATTCTGCATTCAGGTAGGCAGTTCAAAAATACTAGTCTGTATCTGGAAAAAAAAAGAAGTCAGGGCTAGCGATATACAGGTGTGAGAGTAACATACTTTTTTCTTCTGATTTAATTCAGCAAACATTAAGTGCCTACTGGATGTCAGAGTACTAGAGTAAGCATAGAGTGAAAGAGAAAGATAAATAAGATGTAATTCTTGTCCTGATGGAGCTTAAACTCCAATATGGTAGATGACATAACCAAAAGTACAAAAAAATAAAAAATAAAACCAAACTAGAGCAAGATACATGAACTGGACAATCTCTGACCTCCATTCCAGCTTCAATATTCTGTGTTCAGAGTGCTGGGAAAGGTATAAATCTATGTTCTAAGGGCATTAAAGTACAAATAAATTGCAGGGTACAAACAAGTTGAAAGTGGATAAAGTGCTAAGATTTAGAATCAGCAAGACCTGGCTTTGCTCTTATACATCCTAAAATGCTGCCTCTGACAGTTTGTATCTTTGGGAATATGAGCAAGCCACTTAAATTTTCTGAGCTCAAGTTTTCTCAGCTGAAAAATGGGGATGATAATAATACCTGTGTGCTTACTTTGCATTGTTACTGCAAAAGGTCCCCGTGGGATCATACATATAAAGCAATCCACATCCTTTAATGCAAAATGTCATTTCCAAGAAGAAGAGAACAACTCTGGGGGAATTAAGAAAAGTTCCATGGAAGATGTGGCATTGAGCTATAGTCCTCATAAGAATTAAAGTTAAAGCTTTCATGGTGAATAAGATCACTGAGGGAAAACAAAGGCAAGAGGGTCAAGAATAGAACCTTAGGGAACTCCTGCTTTTAGGATGTAGGAAGAGAGAATGTAGCAAGTGAAGCTAGGTAAGAGTGGTTGAGGAGAACTCAAAAGTGTTTAATTTCATGGGAGTCAAAGGAGAAGAAAATTGACATAAGGCAAGATTGGTCACTGGTGTCAAATGGCAACATGGGTGTCCAGAAGGAAGACTAAGAAGGAGGAATTGAATCAAGTCAGCAGAATGTCAATGATTACTTTGGAGAGAGTAGTTGCCAGTAGAGTGTGAGGATAGACATTTGATTGCAGAGGTTTGAGGAGTGAGTGGGTGGTGAGAAAGTAGAGGAAAGTATGTATAGATATTTTCTAGTAAAAAGAAAACAATTTAGTCACTGTGCTAAACATCTTACTAGTTTTTAAGATGCCCTGTATTGTGCCCAATTTAAACCAAGGAAGTAATTTTCTACCCACTTTGAGTCAATGCAGTGCTATAGGTTGTTAGGTTTGGGGTTTTGACAAGTAAGTTGTCTGTCAATAAATATTTAAGTACCTACTATGTGCCAGGTACTGGGGATAGAAAGAAAGGCAAAAGACAGTCCCTACCCTCCAGGAGCTCAAGTCAAATGGGGGAAACAGTATGCAAACAACTATGTACAAACAGGCTTTACACAGGATAAATAGGAAGTAATCAACAGAGGGAAAGCACTAGAATTAAGAGATATTGCCAAAGGCTCCCTGGAGAAGCGTTGAAATTCATGAAATAAACTTTGGAGAACTTGTGATATTACTGGTATGAGTATTGCCTTTTCCATACACACATCACAATCCTTACATGTCTTCTTATACTGTACAATTCTTGTCCATGTTTTTCCATTAAACCTTTTGATTATTTTTGTCCAGAAAGGTCAAGTTTCTGCTATTAAGTGTAAAAAGAAAATCAGCAGTGGCAAATTCAAGCCACCAGAGGGCATTATGTAGTTAACTAGCTCTTCCTTAAAGCTCTTCCTCTTGAATGAAGAAAGTGGTACGGGATGTGCCCCTGTTCTTGACCTTGACCACCAGAACCCTGGTTAGGAATTAAGAAACTACCCCCTAACATTCTTGATTTGTTAACTTTGGCTTAAGCACTACCAAGAAAGTAGCCAGATTTCTGTGTCCCTTTCTCCCTAAGCTCCAAAAACAAAAAGTCTTAGGAGAGGAAAGAGTTGGCCATGTTCTTAATCTTCTCCTTACTGAGGCCAGTATCCTAGATGTGGACAGCCCTTTGAGTTTCCTGCGATTAGGCAGCAATAGTTTCACTTTTCCACTCCTCTTTCCTGCCATTTTCTTCTACGTTCTGAAAAACATGCACATTCACTTTTAATTATTCACTATTAATTAACCAGCCTGCTTTAATTTCATTGTTACATAGTTTTGCTGCTGCTGCTGTTTTCCCTCAGTTTATTTGTTAAATTCTTATTCAAATGCAACAAATTTCACAAAGCAGTCACCAACTAAGATTCAATAGAACTAAAAATTATAGGGATATACAGCATAATGGCAATACCATTTAATCCAAAATAGTTCTAGTAAGTTACATTTTAAGTTTTTAAATATACAAGATTACTTCTACCCAAGTTCTCTTCAAGGCCAGTTGTTCCTAAACTCTCCTCTATCATACTGTCTTTTTTTAAAATCATGGTAAGAATCTCATCCCTTAGCTCCAAGTCTTATAGAAGAATCATGGAAGAGCCAAATAGGTTCTTAAATTGAACCCCTTGTACCCCAGCAGATGAAGTGGAAACTTCTTCCACACAGCAGCCCAGAAAGATATAGAACAAAGCTTGATTCTTTTGAGTCAGAGTGCCTCCTTTGGAAGGGAGAAAAGCATTTTTTAATCATCTACTCTGCGCCAGACTTTGTGCTAGGTACTTTATAAGTAATTTCTCATTTGATCCTCACTACACTCCTTCAAGGGAGGTGTTAAATATCTTTGGAAAGTATTTTAAATTTCTATAACCTCACTTTCCCAGTCTGGCCAATCCCTCTCCATTCCAGGATGTACTCCCTGCCAAGCATTCATTCCCTCTCCATAGGTTTACAAATTGCTTTACTCTCTGCAAGCAGGGTCAGTACTGCCTTTTAAGATTCAGGTGTTAAAATAAAAAATGTCTTCAATTCCATCTTGACAAAGATATGACAAGGAACTGGGGAACCCTCCACTACTTTTAACTTAGAAATAAATTAATGATAGATAGAATTGCCTAGTAGCAAATATGCTAGCTATATATTTAGTTTTCTATCTCGCACCTAGATAGTATGAATTAATAGTCATCAGAATCCAGTGGAGGAGAAAATAGCCTCTGATGAATGAAAAATTGAATGGCAGGTGATTAAGCTTGCAGCTGCCTCAGCTATGAAGACTTCTGACATCATTCTTCCACTGTAGGTACTGATGGCCAATGGTTCTATAATAGTATGCTGCTATACCCTCAGCCATGCTAACGTAGACAGTGGGAGGTCTTAACAAGAGTATAAGGGCACACTATAGATGAAGGGACTTATTTTGATTACATGTAAAGTGAGGATGTGAGAGCAAGAAAAGAAACAGGACTATCTGCTTCACTCTGGCTGGGATTAATTAAGAGAAATGCGGAGGATTGACTTAGCAAGGGCTCCATGTACCATGAGTATCCATGTATCATTAGCCTAGAGACTGAAGAGGCTAGAATTAGTATTAAGGGATGGTAGACTAAAAAAAATGTTAGACTGAAATAAATATCTCCTGGATGCATAAGTGCACGCAGAATGTTTTCAAGGTTACCTATACCAGTTTGTTGTATTTGAATTGATTTGAAGGTGATTCTCTTAGATGCAGTGCTTTCCAAACTTAAATGTAGTCTTTCTAGTGTTGCATCTCTACTCTGAAGCTAATAAGCAAATGGAAATTTCCTGCTGGTTCAGTTAAATTTTTTTTGAGAGGTATCTGGCTTTACTCAGAAAGCTTAGTTTTTTGGATCTTTTGTCTAGGATTTGGAATATCATAGTATTATTATGGAGTGCTAACACTAGACCATTCCAAAGTGATTCTCTAAGGGTTAAGGTATTTTTAGAATAATACATTAGCTTCCAAACTATACATACATGGCATATTTCAGTCACTTGCTAACAGTATCTTACATAAGATGCCTGCAGAGCATATTATATGTGACAGCCACATTGCTTGTTCCATGAAACATAAACCAACAGTATGTCTTTCATTTTGCCAGTTATTAAAGATGTATTTTTTCCTTTGATCCTTATGTAAATAGGCTATTTTAGGCAGATGAAATTTCATACTGAAAAATAAATATGTAAAGATTTCATAGTAACTACTTCATATTCATGTATATTATTTCAACAAGAGCTCAAATAACTGATCCCCAGGTTTGTACAGAAGCAAACTGGGACCAGGAGTTCATCAGCAAATTTCCATCCTCCACTGTTATGCCTAGGTAGCATAACTACTCAAAAAGTTGGAATCTGGTTGAAGAGGGAGTAGAACCTGTTTGTAGCTTGGAGAGCCTGGCTGTATGCATTAAGCACAGAAGCAGAGGTGAATTTAACAGTATTTGAGTCTGTTAGAGTGCTAACACACACTGGAGAAGTTAATGATTCTGTGAATGAATGCTTTCCTTGTTTTTTACATTAGCAGTTCATTCTTCATTAACTATTTAAATAGTGTTTTGAAATCAAATTTGAAGCTATCAAGACATTTTTAGGAAACATTTGTTTATGATAGCCATCAGTAAAACTTATAATCTGCATTATTGATGCCTTACTCAAAACTAGGCTTAACATTCTTTTTTTTAAATTTTGAATTCCAAATTCTCTCCCTTCCTCTCACCCCTCTCCATCTCATTAAGATGGCAGGCAGTATGTCAGTTATACTTGTGAAGTCATGCAAAACATTTCTGTATTAGCTGTGTTGCAAAAAGAAAATAATAAAAAAGCAAGAAACATAAAGTGAAAAAAATATGCTTCAGTCTACACTTAGATTCATCAATTCTCTAGAGGTGGATAGCAGTTTTTATCATGGGCTCTTTGGAATTGTCTTAGATCATTGTATTGATCAGAGTAGCTGTCTTTAATAGTTGATCATTGTTATAATATTGCAGCTTTCTCCAGATTCTGTTCCCTTGACTTTGCATAAATTCTTATGTCTTCCCCAGAACCAGAATTCTTAGTACTCAAAAATCTATTACTTCAAAAAAATTAGAATTAACAATTGTATCATTTTATTTTTTTAACATTTAAAAAATCTGGTCAGCTGTAAGTTCCTTTCCAGCTCCAAATAAATCCTTTTATTCTTATTTAAGTTAAATTAGGAGGACCTAAGTTTATAAGTCAGGATAATTTTTTTAATGAAACTTTAATGTCAGCAGCTGGTTAGCTTCAATATTACTTGGGTTTTTTTTTTTTTTTGAAAAAAATTAGTCACTACAGTATAGGTTAATACAAAATAAATTTTTGAAGTGTGACATTAATTTTATTTAATCATTTGCATGGAATTTCATCTTTTTCCTTAAAACTTTTCGTGGATTCTTAATTAAATTTGTTGTATCTATTAATAGCTGAGCAAAACTAAAAGCATTAGTTATTTTAACTCCAAATCATACCATTTAAAAATTAACAAGTGTGTTACAATGTTTCCTTTTTAGGAAAACTCATTTTCTAATGCTCATCTAGTAAACTAGGATGAAGAACTTTGTTCAGAATTAGTTGCTTTTAAGTACAGATTGGGTGTGATGTTATGGTTTGTTTTTCTTTTTGTTTTCCATAATGTTTTGAATGGATGTGTTTTTAAAACATCCAGGAAGTCCTGACTCTTTCCTGGGATTTCCATGTTGTTTTGAAATGACTGCAAATTGAGTACCCCCAAATTCAAGTTTAGAGTAATTCTGTTTATCTGTAGGTATTGCTTCACTGTTTAAAAACATTCTATTTTTAAAAGAAAAAAGTTAACTGTTACAGTCTGGGCTTTCATGATTTATGTTTTTCAGCTGACCACTAATTGTTTTGTTTTATAACTATTTTTTTAGTAGATTTGGCATAGTATATTATAACATTTTAATGATGTGAAGACAGGCATAATTTAATCTGTGTCAGAAGATGTCTTAAGATGTCACTGGTGTAGAAAATTGTATAAATGGTTGTGCTCAGTTTTTTTGGTAAGGCTAATGCCCTCCCACAGCATTTCATTCCCAGCCTGTGTGTATGCTATGGGGATAAAACAGCGTTTTTTAAAGAAAAAGAGAAGAGAGAAAAAATGAGCAAAATGAATCAATACATAAAAAAATCTGAAAATATATTTAATGTTCTATTCCTGTAGTCCTTCCATCTCTGCAAAAGATTAAGAGGAGATGTCTTCTCGTGTCTTCTTTGAGGCTATGCTTGTTGTTAATAATTTTGTTAACACTCACTTTTGATTGTTTTGTGGTGGTGGTTCTTTCCATTCACATTATTTTATTGATTGTGTAAATTGTTTCCTTGATTATGCTTCATTCAGCATCAGTTCACGTACAGCTCTTCATGCTTCTCTGTATTCATCAAATTTATATTTCTAACAGCACATTAATGATACATTAGATTCATGTACTACAATTTCTTTAGCCCTTCCCCAGTCAGTGGGAATCTTTGTTTTTAGTTCTTTGCTACCCCCACCCCAGCATACACACACACACACACACACACACACACACACACACACACACACACACCTATAAATATATATGGGGACTTCCTTCTTTTATCCGTTGATGTCTTTGGGGATATATGGCTAGTAATGGATATGGAAATTTTGGTGACTTTGTACTAATTCACAGCTCCACCAGCAATGCCCTAGTATACCTACCTTCCTACAACCCCTCCAACATTAACTATTTTTGTCTTTTGTAGTTATTAGTAATTTGCAGAATGTGAAGTGAAATCTCAGGGTTGTTTTGATTTGCATTTCTTTTATTATTAGTGATTTGGAGCATTCTTTCATATACTTGTTAATAGCTTGCAATTCTTATTTTGAAAACTTTTCATATCCTTTGACCACTTAGATATTAGAGAAGGGCTCTTGGTTAGTGGTCTCTAAATCTCTATATCTCAGATGCCAAAAACCCATATCTGAGAAATTTGATACAAAGATTTTTTTTTCCCATTCCCTCACTTCCCTTCTTATCCTAGAATCATTGGTTTTGTTTGTGCAGCTTTTCAATTTCTTATAATCAAAATTATCTATTTTTATCTTTTGGAATTGCCTCTATCTCTTGTTCTGTAAAGAATATATCTCCTCCCCTCCCCATAGGGATGAAAGATGTATGATCTGCTGCTTTTCTAATAAAATACCTTTTTAAATAATCACCAAAAAAAATTTCTTAAAAATCTTTAAGTTACTAAATCTTTAATAATCTCAGTTTTTACATCTGTGAAATGCAAATAATAATAGCACCTCCTTCACAGGGTTGTTGTAAGGATCAAATGATATAGCATATGTAAAACACCTTGTAATGTTAAAGCACTGTATAAGAACTAGCCATTATTGTTGTTCAGCTGTATGTCTAAATCTTATACTTCATTTACATTTGTAGCTATACCAACATGCCTTCAGCCACTCTCTTCTATTTCACCACTCTCTCATATAATGAAATGACCCTTCCCCTTGTTAGGTGAACCCCTTACATGTACAAGTGAGCCCATCGTATCCCATGTTCTGCAGCAAATTGGCCTTGCATTCATCTCCACTTTTTCACTTACCTTCAATCTCTCCCTCTCAAGTGGCTGCTTGCCTATTGCCTACAGATATACCCATAACTCCCCCATCCTCAAAAAATCCTCACTTGGTCCATCTGTCTCACTACCTATAGTCTTATGTCTCTCCTTCCTCTTGCCATTAAATTTCTTGAGAATGCCATCTATAATAAATGCCTCTACTTCCTTCCCTCTCACTATAGTCTGGCTTCTAACTTTATTCAACAAAACTGCTCTCTCCAAGATTATTAATGCTCCTTTAGTTGCCACATCTAATGCCAAATCTCTCTCCTTTCTATGTTTTCAAGACATTATCCTCTCCTGGTTCTCCTACCTGTGTGACCACTCATCTCCTTTGCTGAATTTCCATCCAGGCTCTTGCCTGGGCCCTCCTGTCTTTGCCCTCTATACTGTTGCACTTGGTGATCTCATCAGTCCCCATGGATTCAGTTATCTCAATGCTAATCAAATCCATTTATCTAGCTCCAACCTCTCTGCTGACCTCCAATCTGACATCATCCAGCTTCCTATTGGACAGCTGACTGAGAATTATAGACGTACTTACTATCTAGTTGGGTATGAAATTTCTTTCCTGCTATTTCTTCAGAGTCCTATAGCAGTGTCTTCCAGCATCCTCAAAGTGTTGCCAGTGGAGTACTCTGTCATGTCTTATCAAGTTGGAAAAACTTCAAGTACAATCCTAGCAGTAGGTGAATTGTCAATTGAGTACCTGCTTAACTAAGTTCAGTACCTAGTGAGCTCATTGCCAGGGCCTACATTTCTGGCCACAATTCATGCAGCCATCTCCTAAGACATGGAGAATGCAGTGGAAGACATGAGTACACTAATGAAATGAGAGATCCTTGAAACAACAATTATGTATCATACAGCAACTCACAGTAACTTCTGGGGAAGTATAGAAAGAAAAGGGATTTGACCTTTTTATCCACAGCCAAAAATGGTATGGCTTCCCAAACTGTACTTTGGCTCAGTAATTTTAGTAAATTATGTTGAACTACACATGATCTTTTCCCTGTATCTCAGCAACACACACTCAAAAAGATTAGAAAGGAAGGCACAAGTGTGGTGGCATGGATGGAGAACTAGCTCAGGAGTCAAGATAATTTGGTTCCAAGGCCTGCCTCTTACACATGCTGGCTGTAAGTCTGAGCAAGTAACTTAATCCAGACAACTCTCCAACTTTAATTTGAAGAACAGTTGCCCATCGGTAGAGGACATTTCCTCTCTAGGAGTTCTCCATAATAATTAAGTCACAGGTCCATGCTCTTCCTCCCACCCCCAGCACAAAGATTAGAAGATACTATTTACATATTATTTATATAGCAACCTCACCTTACTAAAATTAACACCAAAAGCAAGGGAGTTGATATTCAGAATAAGCAGGGAAATAGTAAGAGAAAAGTACTAGATGTCCTCAATAAATTCAGGTCACCTAGCCCAGATGAATTATGACTATCTCAGCTTACTTAAAGAGTTGGCAGATGTGATTTTAGAGAATGAAATGGGTACTACAGAATTGGAGAGGGGTAAATTTTGTCCTACTTTTCAAAAGGTGGGGGATGAGGAGTAAATTTTGTCCTACTTTTTTAAAGGTGGGGGATGAAAAGGGTGGGAATAAAAATGAGGTCTGCAGCCTATAGACCAGTGAACTTGAATTCAGTTCCTAGCAACATTCCATAACAGTCTGCCTGCCTCAAGTGTCTCTCCATTCCAGTCTGTCCTCCATTCAGCCACTGTCACCAGTCATCTTGACTTATGTCTTGCCACTGGACTTCATTGACTCTGAAGTGAGGATGATAGCTTTGCTCAGCTCTGTCTCACTTAAATCCAGTTCACTCACAAGTCAAGACGTCACCCTCAAGATGTCATTGTTCATCTTTGAGAATGAAGGATTAACAACAATGAAATTTTCCTAAAATGTTGTTCTGTACATGTCCGCCCCTCCCCCCACTCAATAAAGTCAAGTGGCTTCTTTATCATGCCCCCTCCCCACTTTTCAGATTCCTTTTGTGCATTACCCGTTAGATTGTAAGTTCCTTGAGGTCAGGGACTGTCTTTCCTTTTCTTATTTGGATCCTCAACACTTTACAGTGTCTGACACATTTTTAGGTGCTTTGTAAATATTCGTTGTATCATAAGATCGTAGATTTACAACTAGACGGGACATTAGAGATCATACAATACAACTCTGTTATTTCACAGATGAGAAAATTGTGACTCAGTGAAAGCCAGTGACCTGTTCCAGGTCACACTGTTAAGGAGAGCCAGGTTTCAAACCCAGATCCTCTGTCTCCAGATCCGCGATGATACCCCACTGCCCATTCTGTAGGGGAGATTATAATAGTAGTAGCCATGAGACCTGATAAATATTAGAAGCATTATAAAGGAAGACTTGACAGGAACTCTATGAAGTAGTGCAACCCATGGATGCCGTTTTTAGTATGAGAACATTAATTCTAGAGAGTTACAGATGTCATCCTAGAATTCTGCCATCAATGTAGCTCTTGCTTTTCACTGTTCCCTCTCGATCATTGCTTTCTTTCATGTAACATTGCATTGCCTTGAACAGAGTAAGCACTTAATAAATATTTGTTTATAAGTTAAATAATTTAAATAGCTAGACTGCTTGGTAGCATATTCTACACCATGTGGAAAGTATTTTTACTACCTAACCCAGTGATTAAGGACAGATGTTATATGTCTTTTAATTCATTTTAAGGAAATTTTTGTATAATTTAATCAAATAGACAAAGAACCATTTTGTGCCACAAAGCTGGCCACATATTTCTTTTCCATGACAAATATAGATGGTAATAGTGTCATGTGCTAACTAATAGGTTGGTGCCCTTCAGATACTGTAGCTATAATATAGCCAGTGGAATTGCTAAAGAAACTGAGTATAGGATCTGTGACTGTGTCAGCTATTGTCAAGTCAATAAAAGGGTGGATGAGAATACCACAGTGTACAGTTGGTCTGTAGCTTGATGCCGTGTTGGTGTTAAAATTCTTCCAAAAAGTATTCCAAGAAACATACTGGCTGCCCTAATTTATTTTTATTAGTCATTGGCACATCATTTTGTCAGCATATTAGCAGAATTTAGCAAAAGCTTTCACAGCTGTATTACCATTAAAAATCTTTGGCTTTGTAAATAGTTTCCCTAGTTCCAGCCTGATCCATCACCTCAGTCTTCTCCAAGTATCATCACTCTATAACATTGCATTAATTGGGGCAGTTAGCTTTCTGTATCTTCCAGTACTCATGCTTTGTGGGCATTAGCATAAAAACAATTTTTGATAATGGTCCTAGACTATTGAATGGTAAGAATTTCTATAAAGAGCAGCAGCATATTAAGACAATAGTTCCTGGGGCCTTTATGAGGTACTTGGTACACCAGTATATATACCCATCATCGGTTCCGTGACTGGTCACTGTTGAATAGCTTTATTGTTAAAATGAATTTTTCTAGGCAAAGTTGCCTAATAATTGCTAAGAAAAAGGCCTACTAATAATACTAATGTTTTGACGTTATTGGCTTGAATTGCAATCTAAAGTCATACTGTTGTCTTGGGCAGTGTCTTTACAGGATAAGGGCCAGAGTTTTACAGGATGGCCAAAAGTTTGCCACCAGTTTAAGCACAGTAAGATAGCATTTTTATTTGTTGGTCATAGGGTTTTTGAGCTGGAAGGCATTTAGAGGTCATGTAGTCTTAAGTACCTCATTTTACAGATGATGAAACTGAGGCCTGTAGATATTAAGTGACTTAAGTACCCAAGGTCATACAGAGTTTAACATGGCACAGCTAGGATTTGAAATCTGAGTGTTTCACATAAAAATCTACATTTTTTAAGCTATGCCATACTGCCACCAAAGAAATCCAATTTTTTTTTCTGCTTTCTTCCTAAAAACTACAATACAATACTAAAATCCTTTGACATTGGGGATGGGAGGAAAAGATATATTCCATGAGGGAAAATATATGCAGATATTTGAACAGCCCTTCCTTTTTTCCTTAACAAATATTTTCAGATGTGCTTTTGAGTTACTCACTACTAATGATTTCCTAAGGAGACTTGGGGAGCCTAGAGCTAATGCAGCCCTTTTGGTTCCCACAGCATTAAAGTAATAGGCTTGATGAAAATGCTGTCACATTGAAACTGAAAAACATGAAAGAAACACGCTATTGTGGAGGAACATAAAGCTAAAATTCTGTGATGCTGCCCAGCCTATATGTCCAACAAGCTTTTTAGCTCAGGTTTCTCCAGGGTGAAGTAATGGTCCATAACAAGGTGAATCAGCTATGAGCTAAATGTAGGATGACCAATATCTCCCAAAAGGCCATGGAACAGGTCTGGGCAAAAGCAAGGAGACGTAGAATTACATGCAAGAACATTCAGTCCCTTTAAGATTGCTGGCTACTAGTTTGTAAGACACATCTTCAGAGGATTCTCATGTCTATCCAATTCTTTCTCTTTTTTTAATTGACAACTAACATTGTCTCCAAAGGTTTATACAGTGTTTATAGTGTCTGAGTGAAGATTAACCGGAGCAGTGCCCTTATTCATATTTATTTCATGAAGTGCTATATATGGCTGCTAAATGAGATAGTACTCAAATATTCTGTGTCATCTGACTTCAATTAAATTTTTTACATAGTTTTTTTTGAGTTTTAAAATATAAGCTAGATGATATATTAAATAGCAGGATTATGAGACAGTTTTCAACAAAGTATACTTCAGTTGAAGACTAGATATGTTTCTAAAAATAGACTATCAAACAAATTTCTGTAAGTTAGAGTGGAGAAGATTGCCCTTAAGTTAGTGAAAACCAAACTTCAGAATGCAATAAACCCACTAAACTCACATATTATGTCTTTGATAAAACATACTCAAAGTAAAAGATGGGATCTGAGCTGAATCTTGAAGGAAGACAAGGAAATCAAGAGGAAGAAGTTAGGGGGCTGAACATTCCAGATGCCCATTGATGGTGGACATGACATAGATGAAGGTCCAGCAAAGAAGACTGAGATGGAGTGGCCAGAGATTTAGGAAAAGAACAGGAAAGAGAGCAGTTCATAAAAACCTAAAGAGGAAAGAATATCCAGGAGATGGTGATCAATAGTGTTAAATGTTACAGAGAGGTCAAGGAGGAGGATTAAGAAGGTACCATTGGATTGGGCAATTTAGAAATTATTGGTAACTTGGCAGAGGACAATTCCAGTTGAATAATGAGATCACAAGTAAAACCGCAAGGGTTTAGAAAAGAGGTGGAGAAGATGAAATAGAGGTGCCAGGTATAAACAAGCTCTCTCAAGGAATATATTGATGAAGGTGATAAATTTAGAAGGCTGATTTCAGGTCCATATAAAGTAAAACTTCCAAAAGAAGGAAAGATCACCTCAGTAGGGTGTGAGTTCCCCATTAAGAGCCCTTCAAATAGTATAACCATTTCATAGGGATGTTTTAAGGATTCTTCCTAAGTTATATTTAACTAGACTGAGGTCACTTCTTATGTCAGTATTCTAGTAGGCTTTTCTTGCTTTTGTGGAGAGAAGAAGAAAGAGAACTCCCCTATATTTATATCTTATGAACCAATCAATGGGTTCGATTTTCTATCTCTAAGGCTGTGCTCCCTTCCCTGTTTTCCCTGATAATAAAATGAGTGTGATGGCCAGCATGAGAAGTATTTTATAAACCTAAACCATAACTTGTTCAACAAAAGTAAAGGATTGGACTAAAATGTGACATAAGTAGAGAGTCACTCAAGGCTACAAAACATGCCAAATAATCTGAGGCATGCACTAGTAAAATCTTACAAAATGCTATAGGCAATTCAACATCACAAATGCAAGAGAAAATTGTTGCTAGCCATTCTGTTGATAGAATGTTCATATTGTAAGAATTGCTAGCAGATGGGAAAATAGATGACTCAGAATACAGTATTAGCAATCCATATTTTTTTAATCACAGACCACTAATAAGGTCTGTAGCATCTGCGAGATTCATTTAAACAGTTGCTAGGAAGAATTTGTTTTCCCAGTAAACACAGCAAACCCTGTACAGGCTTTTCTTGATTGAATATATTTGACTATAACATTGTTATGTTAGTATTAACATATAAAACCATTAATTTTCCTTGTCTTGATGTCTCACCATCTATTTTAATAGCCTGAATGATTATACTGGTACTTAGTATGGACCTATTAAATCAAGAAATTATGTTACATTTAGGCATTTTAACACCTTCTGGTTATTGTTTTCTAGAATTAAAAACTTGAGGTCTTTTAGGGTCTCCCAGTAAAACGGGGCTAATTTTGATAAAGAGATAACATCTCTTTTCCTTTTGTATACTATCTCATTTACACCTTACAGCATCCATCTGGGATTGGTTTTACTAGTACTTTTATCTCCACTTCACAGATTATATTAGGAAGGCAGAATTTATGATTTCAAAGAGAATCTCATATGTGCCTGAAAGGTTCAGAACCACAGTATATAAGGAATTCTCTAGGAAGAAGGCAGGAGAACTAAAGCATGTATTTACACTACACAGTAACAGGCCCACAAACCAGCGTCCCCATTTTGATATTTTGATCAAAAGCTTCCAGGCCCAATAAGTCCGCCTCACAAGGGTAACCAGGAGGCCACAGAGAAGCGAGATGGTATAAGGCAAAATCGTGTACATGTTTCCCCTCTACAGTAAGATTACCCACTGGCCTCCAGTCCTTGGTCAGCACTCCTGGCTCCACATGGGTCAGCTCTGCTACTGGCAGCTCAGCTTCGGCTGTAGGCGTCTCTGGCTCCAACCGGAAAAAAAAGGGATCTTCAAGCTGTTCTCTCCCCTTTTATAGAGTTTTCGATATCCTCAAGCGCTGCCTGAATGACCAGGGCCGATTGATTCTTGAGTTGGCCTCTCCCCCTAGACTAGGTTAACACCTCCCCTCAGCCAGCCCCATGACTCATCACACAGGAAGTTCTCTGCTTGCAGGTATGGCCCAGGGAGGCTCAATGAGGTAAGCTGAGTCACTCAAAGAAAACAAAGGCCACTCTGGCTACACAGATGAAGAAGTGAGGCTCAATGTCTTTGTGACTCCCAAGTCCTCAAAGCCAGGAAGACTGAGTGTCAAGTACTACCTCCGACACATCCTAGCGTTGTGATCCTGGACAAGTCATTTAATTTAACCCTTGTAGTGCTCTGGTCAACTCCCTAGACCATAAATTGCAGAGAAAATGCCAGACTTCTTAGGGAGGAGGAATTTCCTCATTTTGGAGTCCCCATGCAAATAAAATCATAGATATGTACCCTGCTATCCCTGTTTTCCCGAAATGTCCTTAAAACCAAGTTATGCAAGTAATTACTTCTTGTCATTTGAATATAATAATGCGGAATATTACTGTAGATTTTTGATATATTATCTTAAGGAAAGTTATAATTGAGAACTATACTCTGTTCTACAAAGTACATTGGTTTTCATTTATGTTTGAAGAGATATTCCAAAATAATATGGATGTAAAATGCATTGTGAAAAATCTATTTGAAGATAGATAGCAGGTTTTAAAAGCATTTTCTCACAAAAATGATACTTTGGGGTTAGCATTTTATACAGTGTTCTCAGTTGTTCACTTGTTTCAGTCACGCCCAACTCTTCATGATTCTGTTTGGAGTTTTCTTGGCAAAGATACTGAAGGGGTTTGCCATTTCATTCTCTTGATCATTTTACAGATGAGGAAACTGAGACAAACAGGTTTAAGTGACTTGCCCAGGATTATACAGCTAGTAAGTGTCTTAGGGCTGGATCTGAACTCAGCTCTACTAGAGTCCAGGCCTGGTGCTCTATCCACTTAGCTGCTCTCAGTTGCTTAGGCTTTCAAAGATTAAAAACATTAATCTACACACCTCATATTCATGACTTTTATAAAGAATGCACATATAAGCAATGTAAGAGAGATTTGCTGCAGAAGTCTCTTGCCCCTTGTGTTTAATGTGAAAATCAATGTTGTCATTAACAAAACAGGATGCTTGTTCCAGCTGTCATTCATATACCACATTGCACCAATTTTCATCAGAAATTTTGGCTCCTGTTGGAAATTGGCCCTTACTTCCTTGTGTCTAACACATGAATAATATATCTACTATTAAAAGGAGTTTGAGGTTGGGTTCTTTTGTCTGTTTCTTGTTCTCAGTAATTTTTATTTAAACCCTATGTAAGAGCTGGCACTTCTTAGGCTATCTCCTGGCCTGAAGTTTAGGGGAGATCTTGCACTCTTCTGTCTTGATTCCTGAATTTCCACTGTTTATCCATTTTAAAAAGCCACCTTTATAAAAATGTCATTTGTAGGTTATTCAGTCTCCTGTGGCCTTAGGCTGAAGGCTTAAAGCTACTTTCCTCTCCTCCTCAGATTGGTGGTCCCTGGGATTCTCAGCAGCAGACTGAATGTCAGATTATCTGAGTGACCTACATTTTGAACTCTTAATCATCAGAGTTAGATGAAGAATATGGAATCCTTTAACTTTAGAACTTTAACATTTTTATACAGTCAAGTGTCCAAAGAGACTTCCCATTAGACCATTACCAATTTGAAATTATAGGGATAAAAAGTAAGTCACTGTGAGAGTCAGCTTGGGATGTAGGAAACAGCAGAGATTTGGGGTTGGAGGGCCTGGGTTCAAATCCTGCTGCTGTCACTTATGACCTGTGTATCTGCCTATTTGCCTGTGTATTGCCCTAACAGTATCTCCGATCGCTTCTCTACTTGAGTTTCTTCATTTGTAAAGTTAGGGAGTTGGATTAAGTTCTCTCTTAGGTCTGTTCCCACTCTAAATCTGGGATTCTGTGATCCACTGGTAGAAATAAGAACAATAACAGTAATAGCTAACAATTAGTACTTTACATATATTATCCTATTTAATCTTCACAACAGCCCTGGGATGGAGATGCTAAAGTCGTTTGTTTCCAGTTTCCCAGGCGATATATTTCTTGCTTTTTGAAACTACCCCAGAAAATGTTTGTTTTCCACTTTATGGAAACTACATTAAACAGAGTCATTTTAGATGTAAACTCTAGTGAACAGGAAATGGAATTTCTAAGGGTACTGGGCACAGATCTTAGCCTAGATATCAAAGCCCCAGTCTTTTCTTTTTACCCAACCAAAAAGAAAAAAAATATGCTATGTAGTAGAAAACAGTGGCCTGGGAGTCAGAAAATCTGGAGTCTGATCTCTCAAGCTTTGTACTAGTCAGGTCACTGAGGAGCTCTATCAGTTGACAGAACACTCAGCTAGGCTTTCAAGTCAGGAAGACCTGAGTTCATATGTGGCCTCAGACACTTGCCTCAGTTATAAAATGGGGATAATAATAGCAAATGAGATAATATTTGTAAAGCACTTAGCACAGTGCCTGGAACTTAGTAAATGCTATGTAAGTTCTAGCTGTTGTTATCATTTCAACTGTATGATCTTCTGTCTTCTTATCTCTAAAAGAACGGGCTTAATCCAAGTGATTTCTAAGTTCTGTGATCTTTGTCAAAATTTACTTTTTAAAAATTACCCATGGTATTTTATAATTATATCTCGTAGGTACTCCCTGAGATAAGTAAAGTTGTTTTTGATATCTGCTGTAACCCTTTCAGGTCAGTAGAGTGCCATTTAGTTAACAGTGAATGTCTAATTTATGCCCAGGAAATCCCATTTTGAAATTTGATCAACAAGCATCAAATTATTGCATGAAAAGTACAGAGTACAATCAGTACTAGTAAATGCTGCTTTCACATAATTTCATAGCTGGAAAGATCTTCAATGGCCATCTAGTCACTTACTGAACTTGAACAAAGGTATCCTTGACAGCCTTCCTTTTAAGTGGTGATGTAGCATTTCTTTAAAGACCTCCAGTGAAGGGAAATTGACTACTTCCCAAGACAGCCCATTACATTTGTGGATAGCTCTAATATAAGAAAATCTTCCTTACATCAAATGTCAGTTTTCCTCTCTGCAACTTCCTGGTACTGTCTTCTGAGGCCAACAAATAAAATCTCAGATACTTCAGATTACATGATGGCTATATGATTTCCCACCCTTGAAAGAGAGGAGCCACTAACAGAATGAAGAACTTTTGTCAAAGATTTGACTTCAGGTCCAGAGCTCTATCTACTGTACCACCTGGCTGCTTCTAACAAGTATTTATTAAGTGTCCTAAGGAATACAAATATAACCAGAAATACAGTTCCTGTTTTTAATTAGCTTACACTCTGACAGCGGAAGATAACATATAAAAGGAAGGTGAAAGGGGAGAGGAAAGTGTTAGAGAGTGACTGAGAAGGTACCCTGTCCAGGTGGGCGGGGGGGGGGGAGGGGGGCGTGGATGGGGAGGGGCGGGGCAATAGGAAAGTAAGTCCTCTCGGCATTGTCTTTAAAATGGAAATTCTGGGAACCTGCAGCCCCTGGGGTCCTAAGGCCAAGTGTGGCCTTCTTTATCCTTAAGTACAGCCTTTTGACTCTAGGCCACAGGTTCCCTGCCCCCTGAACTAAACAATCAGAGGAATGGGGCTCTGGGGCCAAATGTACTTCCAGTGTATGAAGTACAGGGGTGGAGTGAATTTACAGGGTAAAGAGGCTTCTGTGGCATGGTAAAGTCCAGAAAGTCAGGAATGGAACTTCCAGAGTAATAAATAATAACCCAGTCCATTTATTAAACATGTAAGGCCCAGCACTTAGTATAGTGCTCTGCAAAATTAGGTAAAGACCCAACATCTGGCATAATGCTCTGCAAAAAAACAATTTTCAATTGTTTTTATTTATTTGTTAGGGTTTTTAAAAAAATAATACAAATCCAGCTTCTTTCCACCTACCTCATAACCCTACAGAAAAAGCATGAAAAACAAAATCCTCAAAACAAATATGTATACTCAAGCAAAATTAATTCTGGCCTTAGCTGTGTCCAAAAAAAAAAAAAAAAGTATGCCTAGATCTATACTCCATCAGGGTGGGTAGCATGTTTCATCCTAAGTGTTTTTGAAATGTGGTTGTTCTGATTATCACAGTTCTTAAAACTTTAAAAACTGGGGTGTTTTATGGTATTGTAACTGTATAAATTCTTCTCCTAGTTCTGCTCACTTTACTCTGTATCAGTTCATCAATCTTTCCAGGTTTTTTTTTCCCCTGAAGTCATCTCTTTTCATCATTATCATCAACAGTATTCCATCACATTTAAATACCATAATTTGTTTATCCATTCCTCAATTGATGGGCATCCCCTCAGTTTCTACTTTGTCACTATGAAACGTGCTGATATAAATATTTTTATACATATAGGTCATTTCCCTCTTCCTTTGCTTTCTTTGGCTTATAGACCTAGCAGTAGTATCATCAAATCAAAAGGTTTGCATGCACAGCTTAGTGATTTTTGGGGCATAGTTCCAAATTACTTTCCAGAACGGCTGGACCATTTCACAACTCTTCCAGTAGTGCATTAATGTACCTGTTTTCCCAAATCCCTCCATCCACCCCCACCCCACCCCCCCCCAGCATTTGTAATTTTCCCTTTTCTTCAGCTTCGCCAATCTGATAACATGAGGTAGAGTTGTTTTCCTTTTCCTATCTCTAATTATTAGTGATTTGGAGCATTTTCCTGGGTCAGTTTGTTTTTGATATATTATGCCCTACATTTTCTTCTAATTTTTTTCCAGCCATGTTACTTTGTTTTAAAATTTCTTGTTGTCTTATAGGGTTATTAACATTGATTTGGTCCATTCTAATTTTTTAAGGACATAGATGATGTGAAAGATTAGTCTAACTATACATTTTTTAAATTTTCAAATATTTATAATTATATGTAAAATTATTTTTAGCATTTGTATTCTAAAATTTTGAGATTTAAATTCTCTCCCTCTCCCTTCCTCCCTTCCCCCCTTCCCCCCCCAATGAGAAGGCAAGCAAATATATTTCCATATTTTTCATGTTGTGAAAGAAAACACAGACAAAAGCAAAGAAAAAAAAATTTTTTAAATGCTTTGAATTGCACTCAGACTCCATCAGTTCTTTCTCTGGAGGTGGATAGTATTTTTCATCATAAGTCCTTTGGAATTATCTTGGATCTCATTCTAATTTTCAAGGAGTCTCTTGATTGTGTAAGATACCAAGCTCTTAATTCACTTTCCAATTCTTTTTTCCATAGTACTTATTTCTATTCCAGTTTATCCTCTAGCTCTCTCATTTAATTTATAAAAACATTAAATAAAAATTTTTTTCAACTCATTGTTCCAGCCTACTTCTTGACTACAGAATTTATGTTTGAGCCAGGCTCTGTGCACTTCTGGAGGGAATGTCTAGGCTGTGCTTGTGTCCCCTTTGCTCCTGCTGCTACTTTCTCAGGGTGTTAAGTATTGTGTCATTCTAGTATCTCATGGACAGCTCAGGCTGGCCTGCCAACTTCCAGTGCTCCCAAAGCAGTTTGATCCATGAAAAAATCTGATTACTGAGCGCTACAAATTCCTTGCTTGGTTTGGGTCTGAGCAACACACTTGTTGTTTTGCCCCTGGTTGGCATTCCATTAGACTGCTGCTAGATTTGGCCACTATCATCCAGGTGGAAAACTGGGTTAGAGTGAAAGAACTGTAGGCTTAGCCAGGGATCATTGCCCTAGTTATTCTTGTATAGGGTTTTTACTGATCTGGAAGCTGGAACTGAGACCCTGTTCTACTCCTGGTATCTGACCCACATAGCTTCTGCCTGCTTCTGAACTTGCTTCTGCTCAGTACATAGTCTAGGGCCCATGACTGTTTCTCACCCTAGAATGCCATCTCTAGGCACAAGTCCCCTCCTCAGTCTGTCCTGGATCTCTAACCCAGAACTGGGTAGTAAACAATGCAGCTGCCAGTTGACACTTGTTCCTGAACCCTACACAAAATTGTTCCCTTCTAAGCTGGATCAAAGACCTTTTTGTGTCCTGATGCAATCTCTTCATGTGCTAACATGCTGAGATCTGCTAGCCAGAACTTGTCCTCTGAACTCTCTGGCTCCTTTCACCAAACCTGGGTTGGAAATGTGACTTACTGTGTTTTTCCCCCATCTCTCTGAACTCATCAGGCTTTAATCTGTTGCATTTTCTAGATCGGTCTGGAGAAACTGGTTGGGGAGTAAGGGGGGGCGGGTGGGGACAGGGAACAGGCACTGACTATGTATGTCTTCCTGCTACTCCGCCATCTTCAGTCTCCCAGGTTGGTATGATCTTTCAGAGCTTTCTCTCTGCTGACATAGCTCTTGAGGACCCAGCTCAAGAGTAGCAGAACTGTAAGCTCCCCTTTGGTCTGAGTTCCTGCCTCATTTATTTCAGTGCATCCTGAGATCCTGCTCCACTCCCAGCCACACAACCTCTTGCCTACCCTTGTGCTTGCTCTTCACTCAATACAGCCCAGGGCCTATGACTAAAAGGCAGGCCTCACCCAGGTCAGTCCTCACACCAGAGGGCTCTGCACAGCAAGCTCTAGTCTAGACCCTGCAGACCACGCTTCTGCCTCTTTTTACGAACTGGGGCTAAAAGTTAACTGCCTGTGGTTTTTGCTTCCATTTCCCAGTTAGTACTCTCCCCCATGCAGTTTCTAGATCTTTGTGGAGTTGGGAAATGTTGATAAGAGCTCAGCTATACTTGCTAGTATGTCATTTTGTGGGTCCTCTCAAGTTTTGAATTGTTTAAATGAATTCAAAGATAGTAATCGTTTTCTTTCTAAGACTTCTCTTCTTCAAACTAAACATTACCCTCACTTTCTTCAACTGATCCTAATATATAATTATCTCTTCACCATCTTGGTTACCTTCTGCTGTGTATACTCTATGGGTTGTCAGTGTCCCTTTTAAAATGTGATACCGCCCTCTCTTGCTTTATTTCAGAGGTGAGGGGCTATATGTATGGAATATTGCTTTTTATTGTCAGGTATTGCTGATTTGTTGTTTGGTGTTGCTGAATTTTTCTTTTCCTTAATTCTTTTTAAATCTGTGTTATAGGAGAAGACTTGTTTGGGAGGAGGGAAGAAAGGGAGGGACATAAATATTTTGTTTTTTAAAAAACCTTCACCAAAAAAGTTGATGCGGATGTTATACTTACTTTAATACATTCTAAGATCTCATTCAGCTTTTTTTGCTGTTCCATATGAGTTTGTAGTCCATTAGAACACCTACATCTTTTTCCCATGATTTGCTTTCTGGCCATGTCTCCCCTAACTTTATGTGTGTGGTTAATTTTTTTAATCCAAATTCAAAAAACTTTAAATTTATCCTTATTAAATTTCATCTTGTTAACATTTTCCTATCATTCAACATTGTCAAGATCATATACACACACACATATATATTCATATACATACATATGTATATATATGTATATATATATATATGTGTGTGTGTATATATATATAGTTGATTCTGTGATCCAAACTGGGATACCCCATTGTGTAGTGTCATTCAAAAACTTATTTGCTTTCCCAAGTTGTTGATAAAGATGTTGAATATAAGAGCACCAAGGACAGAGACTGGTAACCCTTTGCTAGAAATCTCCCTCTAGGCAGACATAAGTATATTATTAATAAATGCTCTTTGGATCTAATCAATCCCCCTGTTTGAAAGTCACCTAACTACCATCACCTAGTATAGGTAGGGCTCTATAGCTTATTCAGATGATAAATGGAAAGAGGTTGTCAGAAGCCTGGCTTCAAGCCGTTCATACTGTATTCGTATTTTTGACCTTGTCAAAAAATAAATGAGGCTTTGTTCTTAATGCAACTATGTTGTCAGGTAGTAACTTCTTTTTCTTTCAGCTTAATTTCTTGTAATGACAAATCTAAGCATTTATCAAGACTTATCATCCATGTCCCTGACCTGTGATTTGAACAAAACACGTTCTTTCCCTTTCTGATGGTTGGAACTACATTTGCCTGTCTACATTCATCCCTGGCACCTCAGTTATCCTTCAGCAGTATCAGGTATCCCTAGGAAAGGTGTAACAGTCACATCCACAGGTTCCTTTAGCCCTTTGGGATGAAGTTATGCCAGGCTAACTAACTGATAGAGAGTGTTTTTATTTCTTGGTTTTCAATTCCATGTTTACCATTTTTCTTTTATACTTTGCATTCTGAGAAACATTGTCATTGATGGGAAAATAGGAATTGAGTAGTTTCACCTTTTAAAGAAAGCAACTACTCAACTTCTGGTGGTAGGAGATTTAGCTAAATATTTGCTCTAAGACACAGCCTAGATTTTTTGTATTACTTTTATTTTCTTATTAAATTCCTGGTGTCAGCTTAATTTCTTGCAGTGACTAGCAGGAGAGAGCAGAAAAATTTTTCATTTGATTTAAGTCTTTTATTTGTTGAATATGGTTTTACTGCATTTGCAAGACCTACTTTTTATATGATGAAATGCCTTTAATTAAATGCCTTTGGATTAAACTTTGAACAATATTTCAAATATTTTGAAATAAACATTTTGCTGAAGTAATTGTGTTAAAGCTTCTGCATGTATTGGGGAAATTTTTACTAAATATTTTTATTTTTTTCTACCTCCAGTTGAAAAACCTAAGTTTAGAAGAACTACAAATGAGGTTAAAGGCATTGGACCCAATGATGGAAAGAGAAATTGAAGAGCTTCGTCAAAGTTATAATGCGAAAAGACAACCAATTCTGGATGCGATGGATGCAAAAAAACGAAGACAACAAAACTTTTGAGCTTAATATCTTCTCAGACAGCATGTGCAGTTAGTCTAGATGCCAGTAAACCATGAATAGTTGAAGGAATCATAGTGTTATGATTATTTCTGTTATTTATAATCCATGAGATTTGTGCTGCACAACCCAACAATGTTGAAATTCTGAAGGAGCCCCCATATTCTGAAGTTAAAATAGAGGGCTTAAATTTACCAGTGCAAGCACACTAATTTTATTTTTGAACAATGAAAGCAAGAGAAATTTTCATTATTATTTTTCTAAAAGCCCGTCAGTTATATATCAGTACTAAATCTTTGTTGTACAATTAAAATTATACTCATGGGAACTTAAAGACCCAAAGCTATTGTTCATTTGTGCAACGTTGCCCAGCTTTATGTTACAATATTTCTTATTCCCATCTACTAGCCTATTTATTTTATCCCCTTAGGTAAACTTATTTATTTATGCCATTTTGCTTTTGTTTGTTTTCACAGAGAAGATTGGATGTTTTTGGTAAAGGCAGTGTCTGATCAGCAGCTGATAAAGTACTGCTAAATTACTCCATCACAAAACGGAGATAAGTGATATAATCACTTGAAAATCATGGTAGTACTTGTTTCCCCAGAATTTTTCTGTTTAAAGAAAGCAGTAATAGCTGCAGTACCCAAGGTATGATGGCCTAATTAGGCCAGAAAATTCCAATTCTACCTTGTGGCCACTGAGTTTTCATGTTTTTATTTGCTTGAATTTTTTTTTTTTACCTATTTTGATGTTTGGTACAAGTAGAACATTGTATTTGGGTCAGGTAAAGCTATAAAGGACATAAATTTCAAAACCAAAGAAATCAATGGATAGTTTGTACAAAAATTAGTGTATGGTAAATACTAAAAAGAAAATGAAAACTAATCATACCTTTAATGTGTTAATATTGTTCCATTTGTATATCTGGAGGCTGAAATGTGTCACATGACAGTAAGCTCATCACATTTATTTCTATGAAAATGTGGTCCATTGTCTAAGGACGGTTTTTCTTTTTTTGGTTATTCGTTACTTGGGGGGAATTGGTAAGCATTCTGTATCTGATGATAATGGAACAGAAAGACAGTTTATATTCAACTATGCATATCCTGGAGACTGCAAAAAAAGTATTAAACAGTCAAGCAGAAATTAAATTCTAAGCAGAGTGAGCATTTGTGCAGTTGAATTGGGACCAATTGTCTTTCTAAACAGCATATAGCCATCTTGATGGTATTTGTTCTTATGTTTTTAATTCTATCATGTAAATCATAAAGACAAATAAATTTATTGTACTAGTTATAACACTTATTCTTTGCATCTTTCTCAAGGTTTTTAAAAAAAAATTGGGATATAAATAAATTGTGTATATTGATATTCAAAGTAGGAAAAGTTAATCAGCTTTAAGAGACTTCAGGAATATAATCTCTCATCAAATGAAATGAACTTTGAATTTACTACCACTACATTTTTAGTTACTTCAGTATTACAGATTTAGAACTTGAAGGGGCCTTAGAAGTTGTCTAGTCCAGTGCCCTGAATGCAAATAAGGAAACTGAGGCCTTTAAGATGAAATGACTTTCCCAAGATCACCTAGGCAGGATTCAAATCTAGGTTCTCTGACTCCAGATCCAACATTTGTTCACCTTATCATGCTCCCTCCCCTTTTTTTCAAATACATCTTTATTTTTTACTAATTGGGACTATTGGAGTAGTTGGTTAGTTCATTCAGAAGGACTGGTTTTTTCTCTTCCACTGTGTTGGCCAATCATTGAATCTACTGAATTAGGGTCATCTACTGAATAGGGACATCAATTTGGAACTGGAGGGGACCTTAGAGGCCATCCTGTCCCATCCCCTCATTTTATAAATAAGAAAGCAAAATATTAGACATTTACCCAAGATCAGACAGTTAATAAGTGACAAAGACAGGATTTCAGCCCAGGTCAATTCAGTGTAACAAACATTTTTAATGTGCTAGGTACTTAGAGGTGAAAAGAAGATATCACAATCCCTGTCCTTAAGGAATTTACCTTCTGTTAGGTCTTCCTTCTCCAAAGCCATGTTCTTTTCATTGACCCACATTGTCTCTAGACTTAGCCTGAGTAAATGTAAATAAAAGTGTAGAAAGATGCCTATTAGTGTGCCCTCACTGCCACATTGGAGATGTATGCCTTTACCCAGTGGCTTCTCTTCTTCCAAACTTGGAAAGCAAACTACCCTGACTCTATAGAAGCGCTGAATCTCAGAGTTGGAAAGGATCTTAGGAGCAATCCAGTTCAAACTGTGCCTGATTGAAAATTTCTTCTTTACCAGTCACAACAAGTAATCATTCAGCCATCACCAGAAGAACTCTAATGATTTGGGAGCTTGCTATCTCCAGAGGCACTTATCCCCATATCACTTTTCCTCCTCTGCAACTTCCACTCTTTGCCATCATTTCTGCCCCCTGGGGTCAATCACAACACATCTAATTACTCCTTGTACATAGCAGTCCTTCAAACAGTTGAGAACAACTATGCTGCTCACCCAGGTTTTCACTTCACTCGGTTATGTATCTGTACTTCTGGCATCCAGTCTTCATATGGCATGCTACTAAGTCCCCTCACCATTTTGGATGCATTCCTTTGAACAGTCTCTGACTTATCAATGCCCTTCCTAAAACAGTGCCAAGAACTAGACACAATACTTGGAATGAGGTCTAACCAGGGACAGTAATACAGTAGGGCTGTCACCTGCCTCCTTCTAGACACTATGCTTCCCCTGAAGCAGTCTCAGATATACTCATGGAATTGTTGGCTGCTGTATGGAACAGGTAACTCAATGGAGTCAAATAAAACTTCCAGTTTTTTTTTTCCATATTGCTTGGCTACACTTAGCTGATCTCACACTCATGAAATTGTTTGAATTCAAGTTTAGGATTTTACGTTTATCTCTATCCAAAGTAACCTAATTAGATCTCTCACAACAATATAGATGTCGAAATCTTTTTGGAACGTGACTGTCCCCCAAGTGTTATCTACCCTCCCCCTCACCCCCCATCCAAGATTTGTTTGGTCCATGTTTGGTGAATCATCAGTAAAAACAATTACTATTGTAGGACCAAGGACAGATCCATGTGGCACTCCATGTGAGACCTTTGTCTAAGATGACAGAATCAGTGACTACTCTTTCCCATTTTTCAAACAGTTCTGATTCTGTCTTGTCATCTGGCCCACATTTCTTCATCTAGTCACCAAGGATGGGATAAAACACTTGTGCCAGACCTTAATTCAGTATCCACATTATTCCCTTCTATCAATATAGTAACCCTAAAAAAATGTAAGTGAGATTAATCTTGTTTTTCATGATCACAGCTTCCATTTTTAGTTGTTCGCAAATTATCCCTTTAAATTATGTTCTGGGATTTTGCTAGGAATCCGAGTTAGTTCCTCTGGACTCTAACTTGTAAGCTTCTTTCTGTCTCCTGTTTTGAAAATCATGGCCATATTTCCCTATTATCAGTTCTTTAGCCCATTTGCTGTTCTCCACAGTCTTTCAACAATCCCTCAGCAGCTCAGCAATCATATTGAATCACTCTCATTAGCTTGGGATTCAGTTTGTCCACCCTGGTGATTCAGACTTATCAAGAACAGCTAGGAGCTTTCTTACTACCTGCCTATTTACATTGAGTTCAAGTACCTTTGCTATTTTTATTCTAGGCCCAGGATCATTTTCCTTGATGGACCCAAAAAAGAGTAGCAAAGTTTATTAAGTGTGCCTGCCTTCCCTTCACTTTCCATTGAACTTTCATGAAGAGTCAGCATGGCAGGAGGCCAAAAATGGAGTTAGCAGATCAGGGTTTAAGTCTAATCTCAGGCAAGTTAACCCTTCAGAACCCCAGTCTCCCAATCAAAAAGAGTGGTCAATGAGAATACATTAGCTACCTCACAGGGTTGTTGTTAGTCAAGCACAAGGTAAACCTTAAAGTGCTGTATAATTGTGACTGATTAACAACATCGTCATCATCATCAGGGCCAGCTGAGTGGTACAGCAGATAGAGTGCCAGGCCTGGAGTCAGAAAGAATCTTCTTCTTGAATTTAAATCTGGCCTCAGCTATGTACTAGCTATGTCACCCCGGGCAAGGCACTTCACTCTGTTTGACTCAGTTTCCTCCTCTGTAAAATGAGCTGGAGAAGGAAATGGCAAACCACTCCAGTATCTCTGCCAAGAAAACCCCAAATGGGGTCACAAAGAGTTGGACACAACTGACTGAAAAATGACTCAATAACACAACATCATTATCCTCAGAAGTTTATAGTTGGAGAGGATGTTAGAAATACTCTAATTGGACCCCTTTGTTTTACAGATGAGGAAACTGAGGCTCAGAGTGAAGAAATGACTTAACCAATGTTGCACATGTAGGTAACCAAGCTGGGAGTCGGACCTATATCCTCTAACACCAAATCTAATACCTCTTCTGCTATACTATCCCAACAACCACCAGTAACAGTCATACCTTTTGATCTATCTCTTTCCCCAATGTAGCGAAAGAATGGTTTTTTTAATCGTTAACTTCTGAGCTCCTTCTCAGCTTTAGGGCTTGTGATACTATTCCTGTAGGATCACGCCATTCTTTTGTTACCTGGCCTTCATTCTATGTTGCCTACTTTCCTTCCATCTTCTGTACATTTAAAATAAATTAATCAGTAGATGAGTCCCCTATACATCCACATTAACCTCCGAGATAAATCTGATTTTTCTTCATATAATTCTCATTTTTCTTCATTCAAGTTTTTTTTTGGTCATTGCATTTACAGAATTTCATCCTTTTGGATGAAATGTTTGCTAAATCTCTCTTGGTCTCATTTCCGCACTAGAAGTTTTGGCTGTAGACTTTTATCCTATCTTTGAACCCTATGAAATCCTCTCTTGCAAAGTCTAGGAAGTATATCAAACTATGCCTAACTTTCTTCATCTTCTCTATCATGGATACTAGGATGGACTAGTCACTTTTTCCCAACATCCTCATCATTCCTGCTTCAGTTACCAGTTCTTCCATGTTGGTCAGAATTAGGTCCATAATAATGGTTCCCTTCATTGCTTCCTCCATCTTTTGCAGGCTGAAATTATCATTAAAGCAAGTTGAGAATGTATTAACTACTTTGTTGAGAGAGAGAGAGAGACAGAAACAGAGGAAAGTTTCTCATCACTACTATGTCATAACTCCATGTCATGTTTATAATCTCCTTCTTCAACTTCTCATCTGTTTCCTCCTTTTTTACAGGTAGTCTACAGCATATTCACACACATACACATGCACACAAAGTTTATACATATGTCTTTGTTAATATTGACCCAAATTTTCTCCGGCATGATGTATCTTACTAATATATAGTGCTACTCCACCTTTTAGCTATTCTCTTCATTAGAGGCAGCTAGGTGGCAGAGTAGATAAAATGCTAGACCTAGAGTCAGGAAGACAGGAATTCAAATCTTCCTTCAGATATTTGATAGCTTTATGACCCCTAGGAAAGTCACTTAACCTCTCTCAGGCTCCATTTCCTCATCTAGAAAATGGACATCATAATAATAATCACACTATTTTCCAGGGTTTTTGCAAGGATTAGAAGAATAATATTTGTAAAGTGTTTTTGCAAAACCTTAAAGCGCTATATAAATGCTAGCTTTTGTTTTTATTACTTTAAATAAGATATATTTTAGTAAAGCCAAAACAATCTTACCAAGAGACTGCCTTTAAATGACCAGTGGGGATAATTTCATGGCATCTTCATATAAAGTAGATTAATTTTTTACCCTATTGTACTGTATCTCTAAAAACCTGGTGGGGGGGCAGGGCGGAGAAGAAAGGAGAATAATTAAATGTAAAGTGTGGGCTGTCAAATGTTACATAAGCTCTTTGGATAGCCCTTGGCAAAAAAAAAAAAAAAACAACCTTCCTTCCCCAAAAGGAAGAAATTTCTGATAGCTTCCACAGATCAAAACCCTTTGAAAGCTGTTTTCTTTCCCAGTTAAACTTTGATTTAATCATGATACTCAGAGAATAAAGTTGTCAGGTTAATGTAATGTTCTGTTCAGCTAGGGTCGAGGGTCAAGCCAAAAACCTTTAGTTATTTCAGCTCTTGTTTAAGAGCTTTCTAAAATGTATTAGACAACTTTCCTAGCATAATAAATACAGTGTGTTGAATAGAATTGAAGCTTAATTATTCAAAATTTCACAGTAGGTTATCGATGGCATACAAATACATTATTGGCTTAGGATCATAGCTCTTGAGCTAAAAGGGACCTTGGTGCCCATCCAGTCCAATCTCCTCACTTTATAGAATGAGGAAATTGAGGCCCAGGAAGAGTGAGTGATTTGCCAAGGTCACACATGTATTAAGTGTTAGAGACAGGATTTGAACCCAGCACCTCTTGAGTCTAGAGGAAGTGTTCATTCCAGGGTACCACATATATGTGTATATAGAAAGTACAGGAGCTTGAGTAGACTTTGACCCCATGGCATTCCCTAAAATTTACTTTTTGCGCTAAGTCATTTGGTTTTATTTTTTTGGAGTGGGGAAGGCCAGGCAATTGGGGTTAAGTGACTTGCCCAAGGTCACACAGCTAGTAAGTGTCAAGTGTCTGAGGCTAGATTTGAACCCAAGTCCTCCTGACTCCATGGTTGGTGCTCTACTCACTTTGCCACCTAGCTGCCGCTATCATTTGGCTTCTATGTCTTTTGCCTCTCCTGAAAATAAAGTGCAGGGAAAAAAATGTCAGTTAATTAAAAGTAACAGGTAGTTGAATTGTAATTAATTGAGGTTCTCTATGATAAGTCAGGGGAGATAAGAAATTTTATATTTTCTTTGATTTTACGAATAATGTAATTATATCCATATACATACCAGCATATATAAAATGAAGTTTTATTTTAGTGCGAATTGTTTTTCTGTCCAATATCTGAAATAGCACAGCCAATACAAATTAGTCCTATTCAAAAAGAAATACATTCAGATAGGTTTCATACGAGAAATACCTTAATGTTTTCTTTTCTCTTGCTCATTTACTGAATCATATCACCCAAGTTTATAATCCCATTCTTTCCACTGAAAGACATACACCTTCTCTAACAGAAATCATATAATACTTAAAGATGCTTTTAAACTTGGAATCACAGGAAATCTAATAGAATTACTAACACATTAACATTCAGTAGGAGTTCTATTTTCATTTCCCATCTTGTGTGTTAATGATTAAAATAAATCTGGTGAATACTAACGACTACATATTCTCAATAAAACATTTTTCATTTGTAATTGCTGCTACATTGCTTTTATTAGCATATGCCAAATTATGTTATCACTTATTAACTTCTAAGTATTTTACTAAAAGACCACTCGAGATGCTTTCTCATAAACCTTGACTCAAAAATGGAGAGAACTCAGTTCTAATATATATAAAATTCATTTCTTCACCTTGTTTGAAATTATTAACCAAGATAGTTTAGGGCAGATGTATCAGACGCATAGGCCATAACACTCCTGAGTGTAGCCCAAACAAGATTAAAGTTGTAATTGGGAAATATTTAATTAAATAAATGAATTTTTAAAAAACAATGTATAAACGTGTGGTTTTCTAAGTCGATATGCAGCCCATGGGGATCCTTTATGTATAATTTAGTGGCCCCTGTTTCTATTTGAGTTTGATACCACTAGTTTAGGGATCCTCAAGGAGACAGTGGAAGTCATGATATGTGTATGAAGGCCAATGCAGAATATGTCAGCTCACTTCGCTTGAAAGGAAGAATATCCCTTTAAACTTGATTCATATTTGGGAGGTGGACATGGTTTTTTAGGTACTGCATTTTCTGAAGTGACCTTTTCTTGCTACATGTGGAGAATTAATTTAATGTCTAAACTTTCCTGCTAAATAGCACAAAATTTTTTGTTTCCCTTTAGTTTAAAAATATTTAAGACTTATTTTTGTGCTAAAGACCTGCATCAAAAATAGCTTTAGAAATAAAATAGGCAGCATGACATAACACATAGAGTGCTGGACTTGGGGTTAAGAGGAAGTGAGCTCAAGTCCTAGCTCTGACACACTCTCCAGGCCATCCTGTACATAGCTACAAAAATAATCTTCCTAAGGTACAGGTCAGACCGCAGTATTCCATTGCTCAAATACCTTCAGGGGTTCCCTACCATCTCTCGGATAAAACTCAAACTCCTTACCCTAAGATTTATGATCCTCCCCACTCTGGCTCTAATCTATTTTTCCATTTGAATATCAAAAATTCTCCCATTCAACACTGTTTTAAAGCCAGCCTGGCTACTAGCAGTTCTCCAAGCCAGACATACTGTTTTACACTTCCATTGAGTCATGCAAACAACTGTCCCCTATGCCTAGAATATACTCCCTCATTGTCTCCATCTTTAAAGTTCTATACAGTCATTAAAGATTTAAATCAGGTGCCACCTTCTCTTTGAAGCCTTTCCAATCCCACTTATCTGTTGTTAGTATGATCTTTGTCCTCAAATATTCTTAGAACATTTGACCTGATCTCTGCTTTATGCCTAGTCTATACTTATCTATATACATGTCAAATTTAATAGTTAATTTTTGGTTTTGTAGCTATACTACCTAGTACAGTGCCTTACCTATGACAGGCAGGGGTTGGATTAATATTTGTTGAATTGAGGTTAGGCAAATTTCAGCCCAATATTAAGAGAAACCTCTTAATAAGTAGATGTGTCCAAAAATAGAACAGGTTGCTTCATAATCTGATAAGTTCCCCATCCATGGAAGTGTTCATTCAGAGGACAATCAGTGGTCAGGGATGTTGTAGGAAAGGATGCTGTAGGTAGGGGTTGAAATAGGTGACATTTCAGATGTCTTCTAACTCTGAGATTATATGATTTAATCTCTCTTCACTGTCTTCTATATAAAATGAGAAAATAAAAATTATAATGATAGATTTTATAGCAGTAAGGCAAGATTCATGGCCTCAAGTTACCACGAACATGCCTGAATGGTTTGGAATTGTGAAGTGTAAGAAATTCTTTAGATAGAAGGCAGAGGAAATATAACATTCATTTAGACAAGAGAGAATCCAATCCCAGGACCAGTAAGAAACTCCCCTAGGACTGAGCAATTGACTATGCAGGATATGAACCACAAAGACCATCAACGGTGAAAAAAATTATAAAATGAAAATACTCTCTCTGAATATGCTTACCCAAGATTCTTCACCATTACTTCTGCAAGTTAGCGCACATGGTAATGCATCTTCATTTCTAAAAGTGGATGATGTCCTTTTTTATTAGCATCATCATCGTCATCATCATCATCATCATCATCATTTTTTGGCCCAAGTCTATGATTTCACTCCCTGTGAGGAAACTCTCTCCACCAGGGCAGATTAGCGACTATTTTGCAACTTACAGTCCACGATCCCCAGTGCCTAGCTACATTGTGCCTTTGTACCTAGGAGGCACTTAAATACTTGTAGATGATCCAAGACAGTTTCAAAGGACTTATGATGGAAAATGCTAACCATATCCAGAGAGAGAACTGATGGAGTCTGAATGCAGATTGAAGCATACTATTTTCACTTTTTTTCACTGTTTTTTTCCTTTTGGTCTATTTCTTCTTTCACACCATGACTAATATGGAAATGTGTTTTGCATGATTGCACATATATAACTAATATCGAATTGCTTACCGTTTTAGGGAGGGGGGGAAATTTGGAACTCAAAAATTTTTAAATGAATGTTAAAATTTGTTTTTACATGTAATTGGAAAAAAAACAAAATACTATTTAAAAATAAATAAGTAAATACTTGTAGAATTGAATTAAATATAAAACAAATACAATCAGCTTGTCAGATATGAGGAAAAAAGAAAAGATGGCTTTGAAAATTGAATTGTGCTGGGAGCCAGAAGCCCTGTCTTCTTGTCTTGGCTCTGCCCCTAAGCATGTGCCTATGGACAAGATTTGACCTCTTTGGATGCTGGTTTCCTCAATCTACAAAATGAGGCAGTTAGACTAGTTGATTCTTAAGGTCCTCTCCAGTTTCCTTTGTTTAGGGAGTAAAGCCATTAACTGGTAAGCTAATATTTTTATCTGACTTGGATAAAGGTTTATTATAGATGATGATATACTTCTCAAATTTAGATGATAAAAATCTGGCAGAGAAGGCTAACACATTGGACGACCAAGATCCAAAAAGATCTCAACAGACTAGAATCTAATTGGGCTGAATCCAATAAGATGAAATTTAATAAGAATAAGATGAAATTTAATAAGAATAAATGTAAAACTTTATAAAAGTTAAAAAAATAAATTTAATGGGGGAGGCACAGCTAGACAGCAATTCGTCAGAAAGAGACATGGCAGTTTTAGTGGACTGCAAGGTCAATTTGAGTCCACAATGCTAAATGATTATAAACTGTCTTAAGAGAGGTATGTTGTCCAGAGAGAGGAGGGTGAAAGTCCTTTTTAACAAGGATAAATAATTGTATACATTGTCAGGACAGGAGTAGTATAGATCTCCCTTCATCTTGGTCCCTTGTTTCTACCCATTCTATTGCCCAAGGGATAAAAGAAAACCACTCAGGGCTGAAGTGTTTGCTTCCCAGTGCACCATTTTTACCAATGGGACTATATTTGAAGTAACTTCTCTGTCTTGTTGCCCTCTAGGGCCTACTACTGAGCCATGAAAGAAATCTTGACAGAGACAAAAGCATCAATTAGAAAGCTATCCCTTTCATTTTTTAAAGGCTGAATTTCCCCATTTCATCCAGGCTGGAAGCATAAGAGCTACTCAGGGGCTAATTTGACTAAAGGGACACAGATTTTTTTCTTAGGTAGATTTCAGTTAGACTTGATGATTTCTAAGGTCCCTACAACACTGTGATCTTATCTTGGCTGATTAGCTGTAGATTCTGATTTTCTATTTGGTCTTCAGTTTCTGTTCACAAATATCTCTAAACCTCTGGAATATTGACTTCATCCAGATGAATATATGTTTCCACTTTTAAAACTTTTAAGTTCATTTTTAACTTCAAATACAGAGTTTTCTTTTAGAAAATAGGTTTGAATACAATTATCTGCAGACCTTACCAACTGCTGTCTGCCCATCATAGGTTTATTAATAAAAGCTATATCACAGCCCTGTGTATCATACCATGCTCAGCTAATATATGCTTATGCAGTCACATGTCTCAACAATTTAGATTATTTTAATTAAATGAGATTGAGAGAGCCTTGTGGCCATTAAGCACTATGTAATGTAAATTACTGGTATTATTATTGTTGCTAATAATTATTATTATGAAAATTGAGTGGTTTTAACCTAATAGCAGTGAAAGAAAAGCTAAAAAAAATGCTTGGTTTTCACATGGAAAAATTAGTAACTTATCACTAACAAGATTAAAGCCATAAATGTTTATGGTACCAGTTTGGACATTTATTAGTGTCATAAAATGCTTATTTATATGTAGACCTAGAGTTCACTGCATGCAAAATCCAAGTGTAAATGAAAAAAAACATGTGCTTCCTGAAAACTAAAATTAAAATCTCACCACATCCTAAAGACATTTCAACAGGATTAATTAAAATCTACCATTTGTTATGCCAAAATTATAAAATGTAGGGATTATTTTACAGTGAATCAAGGACCTGTATGCATTATTTTGTTTGGTTGATGCCTTCTATTTTTTTTACACCATTATCATTTCCCCAATATCCCACTCCCTTTTTTCCCACAAGGAACCTTCTCTTGTAACCAGAGAAAAGCAATTAAGTAAAATGGACCAACCTGGTAACCATGTCTAGCAACAGAACAACTCTGTACCAAGAGGAGAGATTTCACAGAAATCTCAGAGGTCATTTAGTCCAATCCAGTCCTGAAGAAGAACCTACTCATTAACATCCCTGAAAAGTGATCAACCAACCTTTGCATGGCAGATGGTATCCCAGGGAAACCCACCCCCTCCTAAAGAAGCCCATTCCATTTTCAGGCAACTCTCCTTGTCAGGAAGATTTTCTTTACATGAGGCCTAAAGCAAATGCTCTGCAACTTCCACTCTTACTTCTGTCCTCTGGAAATCATGTCCCAATTCCATAGCTCCCAGATCAAGAAGAAAATACTGCAGGCAGCCAGAAATAAAGAATTCAAAACTTAACACAATTTTTTTTCCCTTTCACCACAGTTTTGAAAATAGGGAGTATATTTCAGAAGAGAAGGTTCACTTGGCTCAACTACAGGTTCAGATTTGGAAGCTAAAGGACCTACTTGATACATATCATATGATTAGTAAAGATCTAGAATAGAGGTCTTCAGGGGTCTGAAAAAAATATTGAGATTTTGGTGGATTATATAAGTTCAATAGTTCAGAAGTATAACATGACAGTCAAAAAAAAAAGCCATTGTAACCTTGGACTAAGAGAAACATAGCTTCCAGGATTGAGGAGGTGATAATTCCACTCTACTCTTGCCGGGTCAGACCACATTTGTTGTATGGCAGCTAGGTGGCACAGTGGATAGAGTGCTGGGCCTAGAGTCAAGAAGACTCATCTTCCTGAATTTAAATCTGGCCTCAGACACTTACTAGCTGTGTGACCCCGAGCAAGTCATTTAACCCTGTTTGCCTCAGTTTCCTCATCTATAAAATGAGCTGGAGAAGGAAATGGCAAAACACTCCAGTATCTTTGCCAAGAAAATTCCAGATGGGGTCACAAAGAGTCAGACACAACTGAAACAACTGAACAACAACAACAAATCATGGTCTGAGAGTCACCATTTAGGAATGAGTCAGATCAGCTGGGGAGTGTCTAGAGGAGAACCAGAATGGTGAAGAGTTGCAAGTCCATGAAATATGAAGATCCGTTGAGAAGATCGAGGTAGACATGTGTTCAAGTACTGGAGGATCCATCGTGTGAGAAAGCGGCTAGATCTGTTCTGTTTAGCTCCAGACATCAGAGCTAGGAACAATGGGTGGAGGTAATGGAAAGTAAAATGTAAGGAAGAACGTTCTAACGATTAGCACCCTCCCAACAGTGCAATGGGATGCCTCAGTAGCTAAGGTCTTCTGCTTCCTTGGAGGTCTTCAAGCACAGGCTGTATAACTAATCATCAGGCACATTTCAGTGGAGATTCCTCGGTAGGGATAGATCTGACAAACTGCCAAATGAGGTCCCTGCCACTATTAGAGTTGTTATCCTGATATCACTTAAGCTAAAATTGATATGTAGGGAGCATCAGTGGAAATATCACTGACTTTTAAGTCAGAGGACCTGTGACCATGAGCAAATCATTTAGTTTCTATAGGCCTCAGTTTCCTCATCTATAAAATAAGCCAGCCCCCAATGCCCATTCAACTCTGAATCTATAATAACAAAGCATATTTAACTTAGAGCTGGAGCAAAGACTATTTCTTGTAAGACCAATGCGTTTATTGTGTCACACCAGACTAAGGTGATTGGCACTAAAAGTAATCATGGCCATATAACAGATGGGAGCATACTTGATAACAGGTGCAGGCAGTAGTGGCTAATAGGATAAAAGAACAAGTAATCCAAGACATATTACCTTGACATTTATAGATTTATGTGAGCAGAATTAAAGTACAGCTAAGTTTTAGGCATTGAGTTACCTCCTAAAAATGTGTTAGCAAATGAACTAATACCTTATTTTGAGCACAAGCCCAATGATATGTGAGAAAGCAGAAGTTCTAGCCTAGCTAAAAGACTAGATAGTCTGTTGTTTGATAACTTTAATAAAACAGTGACTTTTATTGATTTTATTATTATTTTTTTTTAAATGCAATTTATTTATTTAACATATTTGGTTTTCAGCATTGATTATCACAACATTTTGAATTACAAATTTTCTCCCCATTTCTACCCTCCCCCCCACTCCAAGATAGCTTATATTCTGGTTGCCCTGTTCCCCAGTCAGCCCTGCCCTCTATCACCCCCCTCCCCTCTCATCCCCTTTTCCCTTCCTTTCTTGTAGGGCAAGATAAATTTCTACGCCCCATTGCCTGTGTATCTTATTTTTTAGTTGCATACAAAAACTTTTTTTGTTTTTGAACATCTGATTTTAAAACTTTGAGTTTCAAATTCTCTTCCCTCTTCCCTTCCCACCCATCCTCCCTAAGAAGTTGAGCAATTCAACCTAGGCCACACATGTATTATTATGTATAACCCTTCCACAATACTCATGTTGTGAAAGGCTAACTACATTTTGCTCCTTCCCAACCCATCCCGCTTTATTGAATTTTCTCCCTTGACCCTGTCCCCTTTCCAAAGTGTTTGTTTTGATTACCTCCACCCCCATCTGCCCTCCCCTCCATCATCCCCCCACCTTTTATTTTTTTTTATCTTCCTCCCTCTTCTTTCCTGTGGGGTAAGATACCCAACTGAGTATGTATGGTATTCCCCCTCAGGCCAAATCTGATGAGAGCAAGGTTCACTCATTCCCCCCTCACCTGCCCTCTCCCCTCCTCCCATAGAACTGCTTCCTCTTGCCACCTTTATGCGAGATAATCCACCCCATTCTATCTCTCCCTATCTCCCTCTCTCAGTATGTTACTCTCTCATCCCTTAATTTCTTTTTATTTCTTTTAGATATCTTCCCTTCATCTTCAACTCACCCTGTGTCTGCTCTCTCTTTTACATATATATATATATATACATACATACACATATAAACACATATATATATACACATACATACACATACACATAGATATATACCTACATACACATTCACTTATATATATACATAAACATATATATATATATATACATACTTATATACATATATATGCATATTCCCTTCAACTACCCTAATACTGAGGTCTCATGAATCATACTCATCATCTTTCCATGTAGGAATGTAAACAAAACAGTTCAACTTTAGTAAGTCCCTTGCAATTTCCGTTTCTTGATTACCTTTTCATGCTTCTCTTGATTCTTGTGTTTGAAAGTCAAATTTTCTATTCAGTTCTGGTCTTTTCACTGAGAAAGCTTGAAAGTCCTCTATTTTATTGAAACTCCATATTTTGCCTTGGAACATGATACTCATTTTTGCTGGGTAGGTGATTCTAGGTTTTAATCCTAGCTCCATTGACCTCCGGAATATCGCATTCCAAGCCCTTCGATCTCTTAATGTAGAAGCTGCCAGATCTTGGGTTATTCTGATTGGGTTTCCACAATACTCAAATTGTTTCTTTCTGGCTGCTTGCAGTATTTTCTCCTTGATCTGGGAGCTCTGGAATTTGGCGACAATATTCCTAGGAGATTTCTTTTTGGGATCTATTTGAGGAGGCGATCGATGGATTCTTTCAATTTCTATTTTGCCCTGTGGCTCTAGAATATCAGGGCAGTTCTCCTTGATAATTTCTTGAAAGATGGTATCTAGGCTCTTTTTTTGATCATGGCTTTCAGGTAGTCCAATAATTTTTAAATTATCTCTCCTGGATCTATTTTCCAGGTCAGTGGTTTTTCCAAGAAGATATTTCACATTGTCTTCCATTTTTTCATTCCTTTGGTTGTGTTTTATAATATCCTGATTTCTCATAAAGTCACTAGCTTCCACTTGCTCCAATCTAATTTTTAAAGTAGTATTTTCTTCAGTGGTCTTTTGGACCTCCTTTTCCATTTGGCTAATTCTGCCTTTCAAGGCATTCTTCTCCTCATTGGCTTTTTGGAGCTCTTTTGCCATTTGAGTTAGTCTGTTTTTTAAGGTGTTGTTTTCTTCAGTGTATTTTTCAGTATTTTTTGGGGTCTCCTTTAGCAAGTCATTGACTTGTTTTTCATGGTTTTCTCTCATCCTTCTCATTTCTCTTCCCAATTTTTCCTCTACTTCTCTAACTTGCTTTTCCAAATCCTTTTTGAGTTCTTCTATGGCCTGGGGCCAGTTCATGTTTTTCTTGGAGGCTTTGGTTGTAGGCTCTATGACTTTGTTGTCTTCTTCTGTGTGTATGTTTTGGTCTTCTTTGTCACCAAAGAAAGAATCCAAAGTCTGAGACTGAATCTGGGCGCGTTTTCGCGTCCTGGCCATATTCCCAACCAACTAACTTGACCCTTGAGTTTTTCAGTGGGGTATGACTGCTTGTAGAATAACGAGTTCTATGTTCTACGTTTGGGGGGGAGGTGCCAGCTCTGTCAGAGCCGCACTCCTCCTTCCCCAAGGACCCCCAGTCCAGACTGGGCTTAGATCTTCAGCAGGCTGTTGCACTCCTGCTCTGGTCCGCCACTTAATTCCTCCCACCAGGTGGGCCTGGAGCCGGAAGTAACAACAGCTGTAGCTGCCCCACCTCCGCTGCCCCTGGGGCTGGAAGCCGAACCGCGAACTCCTTCCACTCCCGCAGCTTTTCCCACTAACCTTCTCCGCAGTCTTTGGTGTTTGTGGGTCGAGGGGTCTGGTAACTGCCGCAGCTCACATATTCAAGGCGCTAGGGCCCCCTCCGCCCGGCTTCTGGTCTGGATCGTCCACGCCGCTCAGGCTGGGCTCTGCTCCACTCCGTTCCCAGCTCCCAGCTCCGTGTGGAATAGACCTCACCCAGAGACCATCCAGGCTGTCCTGGGCTGGAGCCCTGCTTCCCTCTGCTGTTCTGTGGGTTCTGCCGTTCTAGAATTGGTTCAGAGCCATTTTTATAGGTTTTTGGAGGGACTCGGGTAGGGAGCTCACTCTAGTCCGTGCTTACCAGCTGCCATCTTGGCTCCGCCCCCCTGATTTTATTATTTTACTAAGTAAAAATGCCCTATAGACATAAAGGGAAAATGTTTCCCCTTAACAGTATTTTTATTTTTTCCAATTACATGTAAAGATAGTTTTCAACATTCAATTTTTTTAAATTTTGAATTCCAAAATTTTCTCCTTCCCTCCTTTCCTTCCCCCCTCCCCAAGACAGCAAACAATTTGATATAGGTTATACACACACAATCATGTTAAACATATTTCCACATTAGTCATTTTGTGAAAGAAGAAACAGAACAAAAGGTAAAAATCATGAGAAAGAAAAAATGAAAAGAAAAAAAAGTGAAAATAGTATGCTTCGATCTACATTCAGACTCCATGGTTCTTTCTCTGAATGTGGTTAATGTTTTCCATCACAAATCTTTTGAAATTTTTTGGATCATTGTATTGCTGAAAAGAGCTAATTCTATCATAGATAATCGTTTCACAATGTTGCTGTTACTGTGCACAATGTTCTCCTGCTCCAGCTCACTTCACTCAGCATCAGTTCATTTAAGTCTTTCTAGGTTTTTCTGAAATCTGCCTGTTTATCATTTCTCATAGAACAATAGTATTCCATTACATTCATATACCACAACTTGTTCAGCCATTCCCCAATGGATGGACATCCCCTCAATCTCCAATTTTTTTGCCACCACAAAAAGAGCTGCTATGAGTATTTTTGTACATGTAGATCCTTTTCCCTTTTTTTGTGATCTCTTTGGGATATAGACCTAGTAGTGGTATTGCTGGATCAAAGGATATGCATGGTTTGGTTGTCCTTTGGGCATAGTGAGGGAAATTTTTGAGGAAAGCTTTTAATGGATTAGTCTTAAAAATGGTGAAAATTAAGGCATATCAAGGTAAATTTTCTCTATTAAGAATCTAGCCTCTCGCTTTTTTTCCCCTTTGTTTTTTCTCTGTTTTTTTTTGGGGGGGGGGGGTTGGTTCTGTTTCTTCTTTCACATGATTCATTCCATTGGTCATAATTCTTTGCAACTTGACTATTGTGTAAATAAAAGTTCAATGCAAAGTTATATGTAGAAGATATATCGGATTCCATGCTGTCTTGGGGAGGCCGGGGGGGAGGGAAGGAAGAAAATCTGGAACTCAAAATTATGTAGAACCAAGTGTTGTAAACTAAAAATAAAAAAATTTAAAAAAAACAAAATAAATAAATGCCTCTTGGTAAAAAAAAAAACACTTTGCAAAATCTTAAAGCATGTTATCAATGTCAGTTAACAACAACATCATCATCATCATTATTAAAAAAAAATTCCCCTGACAAAAAAAAAGAATCTAGCCTCAACCATAGGGCCACAAGCATAGTCTATGAAGAATTTTAAAATGAGTATTGTGCAGAAGACAAAAGAGAGACACATGGTGAGTGTAAGCAGGCTGCAATAAGTGCAAACAAGGAATTAGGAAGGAGAACTAGAGTAAAAAGTATCATCAAAATACGTGAGCAAACAGCATGAGAGTGTATTTCTGTAATCTCCACAGAGGTGGAGCCTGGTGGATCACTGGAGGTCAGTTCTGAGCTGCAGTAGCACAATATGGTGAGCCCCGAGGATGGGGTTGGGGAGCCCAAGACGACCTGAAGAGGGGGAGGATTGGCCCATGTTGGAAAAATAAAACAGGTTAAAGCTCCTGAGCTGATCAGTAATGGGATCAGATCTGTAAGTTACCCCTGCAATTCAAGTCTGGGTAAGATAAGAAGACTATATATATATATATATGTGTGTGTGTGTGTGTGTATGTGTGTGTGTATGTATGTGTGTGTTTGTATATGTGTGTGTGTGTATATATGTATATATACATATACACACATATATAGAATATACGTGTGTGTATGTATAGGTACATGTATGTGTATATGTATTATTGTGTATCTATATGTATGTATATATGGTATATATGTGTGTATGCATATACATACATATATACATACATACACACACACACATACACATATAGTCTTACCCAAGTCTGGATGAGATAAGAAGACCACATAGATATAATATGTGTACATATATGTATATATATAATACATTATATATGGTGTATATATATATGCAATATATACTTACATACATAGTACATAAATTAACATGTATACGCAAAAAAGAAGAGCTAGTCATATGACAAGAGTGAGCCACAGCCAGTCATGTGCTGCACTGATATCCTTGCAAAGTCGAGATAGAGTGAAGGAAGGCCTTTCTACATGAGTGGCTGCCATGTGTTAAGCTATTGGAGGACATAGACAAGAGTCACCCAAGCCAGAATGGCATGGATGAGCTGCAATTTGCACCAGAGGAAAGAATAGTCATGTCACTGAAACCAAAATGGGCAGCCGCGCGTGCAAAGAAGTAAGGAACCAGCAGACTGTCGCACAGCAGAATTTGTCACGTACCCAAGAGAGTTTTCACTCCACCAGGGATGACAGTCTTACAATTGGATAATGCTTATTGTTATCGTAACTGGATCAGGTTCAGAAATAAAAATGGAACAGCAGAAATAGACTTTGAATTTTAAATCGCTAAGGATATAGCTGTATGGTGTGAGCAACATCGTGAGAAGATAACTCCGGAAGGGCTAAACGTCATCAGTCATCTGAACTGCCTTTTTAGAGCGAAGCCTTCTTTGGTACATTATAATTCTGAGATACATGCCATTGTTTATTTTAACTGAATGAGAGGGAAGAGATTGAGCATGTGAGGCGCTCCTGCCAGTCTGACTCATACCTGGGCACCTTTGACCGACTGTCACTATCCATTCTCCCTCCCCAGATCACAGCTGCTGTCTTTCTACATACTGCCACCATCAGACTGTTGTTTAGTAGTGTCCAACTCTTCATGACCTCATTTTCTGGGCAGAGATATTAGAGTACTCTATTTCCTTCTCCAGCTCATTTACAGATGAGAAAACTGAAGCAAACGGGTTACATGACTTGCCCAGGGTCACAAGCTAGTAAGTGTCTGAGGCCAGATTTGAACTCAGGAAGATGAGTCTTTCTAATTCCTGGCCCAGCACTCTATCCACTGCGCCACCTAGCTACCATCAGATGTACTCCATTATTGACTCATTCTTCCTTACCTATCCCCATCTTTGCTCAGACACCAAGGGCAAATGAAAAACTTATCTGTCTCCTAACAGTCCTAGGACACATTAGCAAATTGCTGGTATTAGAGCAATGATCTATACAGTTAAATTTAACACACTTTTCCTAACTTCCTTCATCCTTCCACCCCTCAACCAACATTTGTTGAGTCCTCAATATGAGCAGCTAGTTGGTATAGTGAATAGAGCGCTGTCCTGGAGTCAGGAAGACTCGTCTTCCTGAGTTTAAATCTGGCCTCGGACACTTATTAGCTGTGTGACCCTGGGCAAGTCGCCCTGTTTGCCTCAGTTTCCTCATCTGTGAAATGATCTGGAGAAGGAAATGGCAAACCACTCCAGTATCTTTGCCAAGAAAACCCCAAATGAGGTCATGAAGAGTTGGGCACAATTGAAAAAAGACTGACTACCAAGGAATCAAGTCACGCTAAGGGAATGCAGGGTAATCCCAGGAAGATTTCATGATGTGGACAGTATATGGGCTAGTTCTTGAAGGGTGGGCAGTATTTCAAAAGGCAGAGATAAAGAGAAACAGTAGTATATTCAAATATAAAGGAATAACATGAAAAAAGTCACAAAGACAGGAAAGCAAGATGTGTTCAGGACATGATGAGTAGTCCTATTTATCTGGACCATATAGCAGGTGAAGGGGAATAATGTGAGCTAAAATTGGAAAGTCAGGTTGGAACTGGACTGGAGAAAGCCTTATACGACAGACTAAAGAATTTAGACTTTGTTAGGTAGACAACGGGGAGCCACTGGAAGCTTTTGAGCTTTCCAGTCCAATCTAAGCAAGCATTTGTTAAGTTCTTTGTGTAGAGTACTATACTCAATGCTGGGAACAGGGACCTCCCTCTACCCATGCAAGGCAGGACTTTCACCTGCAATTTATAATCTTAGGAAGTCACCTAAAGCACTGAAAGGACTGAATGTGACTTACCCAGGGTAAACCAGCCAGTATTTGTCAGAGGCAGGACCTGATCTCAGGCCTTCCTGGCTTCAAGGTAGGCACTCTATCCACCACATCATCCTGCCTTGAGCTGGGGCTGTGGATAGCAAGACAAAGCAATAAACAATCCCTGCCTTCAAAGAGCAATGAAGTGAAATGTTCAGACCCGTGCGTTAGGAAGGTTACTCTAGCAGCGGTATGAAGGATTTATTGGAGAAGGGAAACCAAGGGGGATGGGGAGACTGGTCAGGAGATTATTGCAGTCTTTTTGTTGATCAGTTCATGCCTCTCTTGGGCCCTCGGGGGCTCAGGGGCAAAGAAATTGACCTTGAGAATAACATTGGCACACATTGGCACTCAGCTCTACTGGTGTTCTGAATTTTCTTAATCATTCCAGTCTAGTTTTTCACCAGGTGCATCAGTATGCAAGAAGTGCTTGGGGTTAGCCATCCATGTAGAAGGCGTACTTCACAATAGACAATTACCCACTGGTCTGTTATTTGGCAGAAACCCATCAGTGGATAGCTGCTTAACATTAAGTGTTGTGCCCCTAATTGGGCCAAGGTGGCACACCTCATAACAAGAACTCTCTTCAATGAAGAGGATGTGTCTGAAAGTTTGAAATGGGAGGGATCTTGTACTCTAAGATTTCTCATTACTGATTCACATCAGGATAGAAATGTGATAGGTTGTTCGGGTTTTTTCACATTAGCCAAATATAATAATATCTCACATTTATTTAGGATTTTTATTTATTTATTTAGGTATTAAGGTTTTCAAAGTGCTTCCCTCATGACAACCCTGTGACTTAGGTCATTCTTGTTGTTGTTCAGTCATTTCAGTTGTGTCAGACTTCTTGTGAACCTATTTGGTTTTTTTTTATAACAAAAACTTTGGAGTGGTTTGCCATTTTTTCTTCAGTTTATTTTACAGATGAGGAAACTGAGGCAACCAGGGTTAAGTGACTTGCCCAGGGTCACACAACTAGTGAGTTAGGTAATGCAAGTATTATCCCCATTTTACAGACGGGAAAATCTAGGCTCTGTGTTCAAGGTCACACAGGCGTGAGGATCTGAACCTGGGTGTCCTTACTCCGGGTCCTGTGCCCCTTCCATGCTGCTGTGCTGATTCTCACTGCCTGCTTCATGTATTAGTCATCTCTGAACAGGAGTGTGCATTGGCAGGCCCTCTCAATTTCCTCCACCATCAGTCTAGAGTTCGTTCAGAAAGCTGCATTACAGTAGAGTTGTTTTTTCTTATGTCACTTGGTGTGATTGCCTGACTTGCTAGAGTTGTCAAGATGGTAAAACCGCAATATATACAACAGTGCCACTCTATGATATACCTCCCTCACTGTTAGCAAAGTCCCTGAGTAGTCACACTGTTCCTACTGAGCCCTGACTCTGAAGTCAGAGGACCTGGGTTCAAAATCTACCTGTGACACTTACTATCTATATTACCCTGGGCAAAACACAACTCTCTGGGCCCCAATTTCCTCAACTGTTAAAGAGAGGATGGGACTAAGTGGCCCCTTAGGTCTCTCTGAGCCATAATCTTGTGAATCTAATCCTTAAGAGGGAAGGAAACTTTGCTGCTGACATCTGGGCAATGATTCAGAGAAGATGCCAGTAGGCTCTACAAGTAAGCTGGGGCTATCCTAGCCAGTTAGGTGGCAGATTAGATATAGCGCTGGACCTGGAGTCAGGGAGGCTTGAGTTCAAATCCAGCCTGAAACACTAGCTGTGTGATCCAGGCAATCACTTAACTTCTGTCTACCTTAGTTCTCATTGCCGTATGCCTGTGATACCTGGACAGTCTACCAGTACCATGCCAGGAAACTGAATCGCTTCCATCTGAATTGTCTTAGGAAGATTCTGAAGCTCACCTGGCAGGATAAGGTACCAGACACTGAGGTCCTTAAACAAACTAAACTGCCAAGCATTCAAACTCTGCTTCAGAGAGTGCAATGCCAATGGGCTGGCCACATTGTTCTAATGCCAAATTAGACTTGCCAGAAAGACTATTTTATGGAGAACTCATACATGGCAAGTGTTCACAGGGTGGTCAGAAGAAGCAATACAAGGACACTCTCAAGGTCTCTCTTAAGAACTTTGGAATTGATTATGTGATATGGGAAATATGCCTACATCAGAGAAGGGCTGTATTCTATGAGCAAAGCAGAATTGAAATAGCTTCAAAAAAACCCCGCAAGATGTGCAAATTTAGAGAATCCACCCCAGATGTTCACACAGACATTGCGTGGCCTGATCAGCCACAGTTGGACACACCAAAACTTGACTCTAGCATAGTGATGTCTTTTTGGTCCTCTTCAAGAACGAAGGACAGCAACCAACCTCAGTTTCCTCATCAATACAATGAGGATGCTGCCAACATTTATCTCACAGGGTTTTGTGAGGATCAAATGAAATGACATTTGTCAAGGGCATAGCATAATCCCTGGCTCTTAATAGTCACATAATAAATGCTTATTTCCCTCCTTCCTTCTAAATACAGCCACCCCATTAACCCCTTTCCATGCCAAAAGCAAAGGGGTTTGCTTATTTCTGCTAGCCATCTACCAAATACAGCAACTCTGGATTTCCTTTTGCTGTTGCTGGAAAGAAAACAGGGCTTTTAACCTGGTTTCATCTGTGTCAAAATGCTTGTGGAAAGGGGAAGCACCCTATGCAAGTTACTTTGGCTATGCTCCTCGGGGGTTAGTGCTATGTTTTGTTGCCATCTTGAGTCACTTGTTTTGGTCGTGTCTGACTCTTTGTGACCCCATTTGGGGTTTTCTTGGCAGAGATATGCTGGAGTGGCTTGCCATTTCCTTCTCTAGCTCATTTTACAGATGAGGAAACTGAGACAAACAGGGTTAAGTGACTATATACTATCATACCAGGAATTTAAAAACAGATACATTACTTCATCTAGAGGGCAGGGACAAATTTCTATGCTTAATTCCATCCTCATAGTCCCTAACATAGTGCTTTCCAGTGTTTGATACATAGCATCTTTAAAAAATGCTTTTTCATTCATTTAGTCAGTCAGTCAAGGTATAATGATCATAGGATCATAAATCTAGAACTAGAAGGAAACTTGGAGATCATGTGATCTAATAAAATCCTGACTGTGGCACTGCTACCTGAAGTTAAATAAATGTCACAGGCAGGATTTTAACCCAGGTCTTCTTATTCCAGAGGCATCACTCTTTCTAAGGAGATGGCATTTTAGAAGGATCTTGGGTTTAAATCCTAACTCTCTACTTAAGTAAAAGTAGGGCAGGTAGGTGGATTGAGTGCCAGGCCTGGAGTAAAGGAAGACTCATCATCCTGAGTTCAAATCTGACCTCAGACACTTAACTAGCTGTGTGACCCTGGACAAGTCACTTAACCCTGTTTGCCTCAGTTTCCTTATCTGTAAAATAAGCTGGAGAAGGGAATAGCAAACCACTCCAATATCTTCATCAAGAAAACCCTAAGTGAGGTCACAAAGAAACATAACTGAAAATACTGAAGAACAACAATAACAGTAGGAAGCAACCTACACTATTCTTCTGAGGAATATTTGTTCCCAGCATGGCATAGCAGCAAGAGCATGAGATTTGGAGTCAAAGGATCTGGATTCAAGTTCTAGCTCTGTCCTTTAATACTTGGGTGACCTTGGATAACTCCCTCCTTCAGAGTCTCGGTTTCCTCATCTGTAAAATGGACTAGAGAAGGAAACGAGAAAGCACTCCAGTGTCTTTGCCAAGGAAATCCCAAATGGGGTCACAAAGAGTCGGACAGGACTGAAAATGACTGAACAATGATCACGGGGCAGGCACCTGTAAAAGTCATCTGTGAGATGAAAGGAGTTGGTAGCAATGGTAGCAAAGAATGGCTAACAATGTATGCTTCCTTTCTCTCAGTAGAGAGTTGGCATACTATTAGAACTGAATGTTGTCCATATGTACAGACTACAAACTCCTTGGTAGCAAAACCTGTTTTTTCCTTTGTATCTCTAGTGCCTAGAACAGTGCCTGGCACTTACGTACTTAACAAAAGCTGGATTTGCCAGATGAGGTCATATACCCAGATGTTTTTGTTTAACACTGGGGAAGAGAGGGTTTATCAAGGAGGGTTTAATTAGCGAAGGGATAGGAGGAACGGAAGAGGGGGAGAAGGAATGTATTCCCCAAATGACTGTGATGCAAAAACAAAAGACATCAATAAAACTGATTTTTTTTCAAAGTAAGGAAATAGAGGGTTGGACTACATGATCTCTGGAGTCCTATCTAGCACTCAGGCCCATGAGCCTAAATACGTCCTCTGTATATGTTGATCGAATTTATCTTTTTTGTTGTTTTTATTTATTTAATTTTTAATTTATGGAATAAAGCAAGCATTTCCATAACATATTATAATAAAAAATGATTGCACATGAAACTGCAAATGTATTATGTACAACTTGCTATTTTAAATATATAATAAAGTTATCATGTAAATTTCTTTTTTTCCCCTTCCCACCCCTTGTTTCCTGTATTTGTTTAATTGACCATTCTAAGCTCCAGCATACTTTTTATGCTGGGTCTCAGTCTGTTCCAAGTACATGGTACCAAGCATTTTTATATTTATCTGTATGACACCCCCAGTTACCATGATTCAAAGCCATCCCAGGCTTTTTGCTGTTAGCATAAATGCTTGTGATACATATTTAGCAATATGGTTCCTCCTTCAGTGTGTATGTGTGTATGTTTGAATAGTTTCCTGATTCATTTCTTAATGGGATAGTGCTTTAAAAAGATAGAAAGACTTCCTGAACATCCATGATCTCATGTTTTAAAATTAGATCATCTCACAGCAATATATTCTAAATACTGTGCCTTTATGTCATCCTTCCCTTCTGAGTCTGTCAAATTCTTGGCAAACCGTTGAGCTCCACAACCCCCATGGAATCCACATTATTATTCCCAGATTAACCAGGACAGAGTGAGGCCTGGTGTAGGGGTATATGTGACTTACCACAGGTCATGTTGTGAGTCAGTGGCAGAAGAGAACCCAGAGATGGATTGCAGTAGCTCCGTGTTTCCCAACAGGAGACTTATTCCAGAAGCAGTGCTGAAGCCACAGATCAGACAATAGCAGGGAGAGAAGAACTAGCTTTGGGATTCATCAGAAGCAGGCAATAAGAAAACCTAAAGAACCCCTGGAGCTTGGTGTGGTGTGTGGTTTCCATCACCTCTTCCCTCCTGCCTCTCCCCATAGAAAGAAATGCAGAGAAGGAAACCTAGTTCATGGCCTTTGGGTAATTGGCCCTGAACACATCCGATTACAGTTCAACCCCTTCACCTTACACAGTAGTGGCAGCCCTGGCAGCCCCACTGGGATTGAAGAAAAAATCGATAGGCTGATGGATCAAAAGTGAGTCATGCCAACTCGCCTGTTAGAAAATGGCTTGATCGTTGTCTGGCTGTTAACACTTCTGTTCTTTTCATAGTAGGTCTGAAAATAGCTCAGAACTCTTTAAATGTCTGGAAATGTAGGCAATAGAGAGAGTTTATAATGGGGATGGGGGTGGGAAATGCCCTGAAAAAAATCTGTATTCTCTTGTCGATCTCCCCCAGGAAGGCAAGCATGATCTGAGGCTAAATTAGTAACCTCATAAACCTGGTTTAAAAAAAGGGCCAGAGATGCAGGAATTAGTCAGAAGGTGGCCATATAAGGTCATTAGTCTTTGAGAACAATAACATAGTCAAGTTATAATCTCTAACTTAAATAGCCACACACCTCCCCCAATACATAGGCAATTCATTCCTAGTTTCCTCCAAATATCTTATCCTAAACTCCTGATAGCAGGAGTCACAGATTTGTCCCATTCGATTTCATTCCCTCTCAAAATGGTTCCCTTCCATACCCACCTGTAATGATAGGCATGCCTAGATGTATGCCGTGGATTTAAAAAGCTAAGCAAAGGGTGTTACCTAAGGCAAAAGCAGAAAGGAAAGAGGAAGACAAAAAGATGAATCTCAGCAGAATTTAAGCCCCTAGAGAGGAGGGATCATTTTATCCTGTATTTGTATCTCCAACGCCTACCAAGGTGCCTGGCATATGGTAGATGCTTAATAATAAATGCTTTTGTTGGATTAATTAATCTGACTGTGATGTGACAGGATGAGTTAGAGGAAAAGTAAAGACAGAGAGCCCAAGTAGCCAGCTATTGTAATGGGTACATAGACTTAGAGCTGTCAGGCACCTTAGAGGTCACAGGACTCCTGATCTAGAGCTAACAGAGCCCCTCCTTTGATGGATGAGGTAACTGAGGTCACTGACCTTGAACACGTCCAGATATGAGGGTGTGGCACATAGTAGGCATGTAATATGAGGGTGTGGCACATAGTAGGCCTATAACACCTGTTCATTGATTGATTATACAATAGTGGCAACCATGGCAATGACTGGCCCAAGAGAGATGAAGGGTCTTGTCCAAGGTCACACAAGTACTTAAGTACCAGAGCCTCTGACTTTAAATCCAAGAATTCTGCCACCACACCATGCCACCATGGGATAGTCTAAGCATGAGGGAATAAATTCCTGATTAATAATAATCCACATTTGCATAGTGCTTTAAAGCTTACAAAGCATTTTACTCAGAAGAGCTCCATGAGGCATGAAGTATATATGTGTGTACAGACATACACATGTGTGTATGTATATGCATATGTGTGAATGTGTATGTGGGTATATACAAACATGAGTCCATATACATATACTATGTGTGTGTGTTTATGCATATACATACATATGTGTGTATATATACTTCTCGCCTCATGGGGCTGTTCTGAGTAAGATACTTTGTAAGCTTTAAAGCACTATGCAAATGTGAAATATTATTCATATGTAGTCATATATGCATGTGTATTGGATTGTATGTACATGTGCATGTATACACAAATATGTATGTATACTTACATTTACATGTTTTGTTATTTGGTTATCTTTGTGACCTATTTTGAGGTTTTCTTGGCAAAGATACTGGAGCGGTCTGCCATTTCCTCCTCCAACTCATCTTACAGATGAGGAAACTGAGACAAACAGGGTTAAGTGGCTTGCCCAGGGTCATATAGCTAGTAGCTGTCGGAGGTCATATTTGAATTCAGGTCTTGACTTTAGGCTCAGCATTCTATCCATGGTGCCACCTAGCTGCCCTTGTATTTATACATACATATGTATATACAAATGTTTTTATATAGAGAAATATATATACAGATATTATTATATGTGTGTGGACCTATATGTATATATATACTCTTTTGTATATACATACATATTCTCCATATATTATATATGTGTATGCCCATTTTACAGATGAGGAAAAGATTAACTGCCCATGGTCATATGAGTGGTGACACAACAGGGGCTTGAACCCAAGTCTCCTGTCTTTTCATCCAGTGCTCTTTCCAGTACTCTAAGCTGCCTCCTAAACTAGGTTAATGGAAGTGGGAAAGGATAGGTGTAAGATTATGAAAGAACAATGCCTAAGACTTTGATTGATTGGTGAAATGAGGGGCCTGAGGGACAGTGAAGAATCTGAATGATTAGGGAGATTATAGTTGGTACTATTAACAGAATAGAGAAATCAAGAGGAAGAGCCAGTTAAGAGATGGAAATGATGAATTTTGTCTAAAATCCATTGAGTTGGAGGTGCCAGTGGGACACTCAGGTAGATATGTCCTTTAAAGATGAGTCTAGGGTAGAAAGTGGGAAGAGGGTCAAGGGAGAGAAATAGATGCGGAGAGACAGAGAGATAGAGACAGAAAAAGAGACAAAAAGATAGAGAGATAGAAGGAGGTATAGAGAGGAGACAGATAAAGAGACTGAGAGATAGAGAGGAGAGATGGAAGGAGAGAGAGAGATGGATGGGGGAGGGGAGAGAGAGAGAGATTGAGAGAGAGAGAGAGAGAGAGAGAGAGGTGGAGATATAGATTAGGGAGTCTTCTGCAAAGAAGTGACAGCTGAAGATGTGGGAGGAGAATATATTTCTGAGGAAAAGTGGTACAGAGAACAGAGATCTGAGGACAGAACATTGGGGAACATCCATATTTAGAGGGTGGGAGGAAGATAAGGAGACAGCAAAAGATGCAGAGTCAGAGTCATCAGAGAGGTCGGAGGGAATGTACTGAGTCATGGAAGCTGAGAAAGCAAAGACTTGGCAACGGTGCCAAAGGAAGTCAAGGATGAAGACTGAGAAAACCCCATCGAATTGAACAGTGGGCATTTTTGTAGCTCTTTAAAGTTAGCAAAGTCCTATACATATCTCATTTGAATCTCACACATGACTGAAAAACAGAATGAGTTAATTGCTGACCTGAGAGTGGTTAAGTGGAGCACACCAGATTTAGCAGGGGTTCGAGAAGGCATTAAATATACATTTAATAAACACCTACTATGTGTAAGCCATTGTGCTCCCAAGGTCACATGGGCATTTATTAAATGACTACTATGTACCGGAGGCTTCACAAATATTATCTCATTTGATAATATTCAGGAGTTGAACTCAGGACCTCTGACTCTAAATCCAGCCTATTTCCCTGGGCACTATACTACCTCTCAAAAAAGCAGATGAACTTCATGCAGGAGGAGATCTTGACAGAAGAGAAGGATTTCACCACATGGAAATGCAGTAGGGGCACATTTCAGGTCAGAGGAATGGCCTGCATGAATGCATGAAGGTGTAACAGAGTGGAGTGAAATGCAAGAATAACCAGTAGCCAACCCAGTTTGGTTGGAGCTTGGCATGGAGTGACTGCATTGTGGTAATGTGAGATTAGGGTGAAAGGGCAGACAATAGATAGATTCTGGAGAAATGTGACAAAGAGGAAGTGGAGGCAGTGGAGTAAGCCACATACTCTGGGAGTTTGGCCCCAAAAAAGAAGGGAGAGAAATTGAATGACAGCAAAAGATCAAAGAAGACGATGCAGAGGAGACAGAAGCTGCTAGAAAGGGATTGTATAAATTAGTTGTACTCAAAGCTGGTGTAGAATTGGGAAGAGATGGGACATGGGTGCAACCGTGTAGAGATATTCTCTATGCAAGTCTGCCTGTGGACTATGAGGTCACTGGTAACTTGGAAGAATGTTACATTGATTTTCATGTAATGAACCCAAAAAAACTTAGTTGCAAGGCCAAAAAGAACATCTTGAGTCCCAGGACCCCCTTTTCCCTTTACTGCTCTACTGTATCTTGGACAAGATTCAATTTCTTTTTCCTTCTCTTCTTCTTCTTCTTCTTCTTTTCCTTCTTCTTTCTCTTCTTCTTCTTCCACCTCCTCCTCTTCTTCTTCCTTTTTTTTCCTCCTCCTTTTCTTCTTCTTCCTCTTCTTCCTCCACTTCTTCTTCTCCTCCTCTTCCTCCTTCTTCTTTGTCATTGTCATCATCATCTCCTCCTCCTATTCTTCTTCTTCCTTTTCTTCTTCTTCTTCTTTTTCTTCTTCTTCTTCTTCCCATTGGCAATGAGGAAGAATAGAAATGAGAATCACTGAGGTGACAGCACGTTAAGAGCTCACTAAGTAATACACTGACTTGGCTTTTAAAAGGAGACAGGGACAGAGGAGAAGACAAGCCCTCATACTCAGAGAGGGCCCCAGACTCAGAGATATTGGCCTATGCCCAGATCTAGAATGAGGCCTGCACATCCGTGAGACCCCAGGATCTTGAACAGGTGGATGAGTGGGAGGAGATAGAAAAAGTGTGTGAAGCCTTGAAGAGTGAAGGTGGGAGAGAACACAGGAAAGCCCAGCCTGAGTGAAGGACCGAAGAGAGAACTACAAGCTATTTGTCATTGTTATTCTCTGTCCTTCGTTCTCAAAGAGGACCATGACACCAGGAAGTATGCTTGGCCACAAAGGAACCACTCAAGCCTATCTCCAGAGGGGAGCTGCTCCCCACTCCCAGAGGGAAGAATGGCCTCCAGAAAGCAAAGGAGACTTCCCCCCACCCCGCCCCCAGATATAGAGTTTTACTTACCAACTTGGTGGGAGTGACTCTACTTAACCTCTTAACCCCTCAGGCAAGTCTATCCGCCTAGAAATGGCTGAATGGTTGCAGATCTACATTAGCGAAAGGGTGTTTCTTACACTGATGAAATCACAGTCTCAAAAGAAAACAAAAGCCATCCTTTATCTGGTGTCTCTCTAAATGTCTAGGGAGCTGAGGGCCTTGGAGAGATGCAAGCCAAATTCTGAAGATCCCAACAGAGACTCCAGATGTTGACAAAAGGAGCCATGGAGATTCTTATTGAGACAGGCCCCCAAGGTGAGCTTCTTAATTGCATCAGGGGCTGGGACCCAATGACACCTGGGTTACAAATGCTATTAAATACTTACTCTTTTACTATCCCTAATTTGCTGTCTGCTCACTCCTCTCTTTCCCAGCTTTGCCCTTTGCCTTTTCGTTTCCTTCCTTCCTTCTCTATTTGACCTTTTCTCCTCTGACCTTGCACTTATCTTGGCATTTAGGGTTGTGGCCAAGATGGTGCCATACACTCTTTCTTCCTTTCCCTAACTCTTTCCTCCTTTCATTAGGTGGCAAACCACATCAGACTTTGTCATTTTGAAGCACACTTCATCTCATCCTTCATATCTTCACACACAGCCCACTGTCCGACAGTCAGTTAGCATTTATTAAGCTCCTACTATGTCCTAGGCACTATGCTAAGTGCATCCCCACTACTGCTTTGTCTCAGTATTTTTTAGATTCCAGAGGTATATAATTCCTGATGGTCCCTAAGTGGCCCCACGACAATGGACTGAAGGCTGAGAAAGCACGCTGGAATTGTGTGGGAATCTGTGGCACAATCCGCATTTGGGCAGGGATGCGTAGTCTTAGTATGAAAGGACTTGGCTGGTGGACATTTTGCAGGTGCCTCCATGAAACTGCCAATGAAATATTCTTAAAGCCTGGATCTGTGTTACTCCCCTGCTCTAGGGGCTCACTATTGTCCCTTGGATCATATACAAACTCTCCTGGCAGTTACAGCCATTCACAGTCCAGCTCCAGCCTACCCTCCCAGGCTTATGACACATTCTTCCATGTGCACAACATTCTATCTCCCATCTCTATGCCTGGCCCCCCTGCCTGGAATGAATTACCTCATAACTGCCATTTTAGAGAAACTCTAGTTTCATTCAGAGCTCAGCTCAGGGGTCACCCGTTACAAGAAGCCTTCCCTATGCCCTCTGCTCCCAGTGCCCGCTACCCAGAATTACCTTCTCTTTACCTTGTATATAGTTTGTACTCACTTTTATGTATGTATTTGTTCATATGTGTGTATGTATTGTTTTCCCCAGCAGAATGTAAACATCTTGAGGGCAGGGACCATTTCTTTGTTCTCTTTGTATCCCCAGCATACATGCTTACATACACACTTGGTACATGAGAGGCAAAAACAAATGCTTCATAATAGAATTTTCCAATCTCTAGTATGAGCACAGATGTCCAGCTACTTGGTAGATCCAGTGGTAAGATCTTTGGCATGGGTAAAAACTCTTCTTAACCAACAAGGCACTAAGATTTGGGAGGAGCAATATGTTGAGTACATTTGAAGTTCTTGCCAAAAGAGGAAGTTTTGGTGGCATTTTTTTCCCTCTTTGTTTTTTATTCTAAGATTTAAGACATTCTAGCCCAGAATATTCCTGAACAACCATTTATATCCCTGCTAGAATGAGAAGCTAGAAAGAAAACACAGAGATGGTACAGATATTAGTTAAAATGCAAAAATCTTCTGAAACTAAAACAGAGCAGTCCTCTTTGCCTCAGTGCTGGCTGCTTGGAGTCAGGAAGACTCAGGTCAAAGCCAGCCTCAGATACTAATTGTGTGGTCCTGGGTAAGTCACTTCACCTCTCTCTCTCAGCTTCAGTTTTCTCATATGGGGATAATAGCACCTACTTCTCAGGGTTATGGTAAAGATCAAATGAGATAATATGTAAAGCACTTTGCTTAAGACTTAAAGCACTGTATAGATGTCATATCATGCTCTTAATACACTCACCTTTCTTCCAGCCTCTCATGCTTAGAAAATAATTACTTGAGTTCTGGTTGTGAATACCAAAGACTATTGATAGATCTATTCAGGGAAGAAAGAAATGAGAAGATACTTTCTCCAGTTCAGTGATTCTCCATTTGAATTAAACTATGGTAATACAAGAGGCGATCTATCTACCTCTAGTCTAGAAGATAAAAGGGAGAGTGATTCCTCATACTAACTCCCAATAGCCCATGATAACCTTATGGGGTGCTGCCAAGTTTCCAAAAAGTAAATTCCAAATACAAATTGGGAAGTTGACCTCAAAACTGCACCCAGAGTGAATTTCACTTTTCTTTAAATCGTTAGTCTGGTTTTCCAAAGGAAGTACAGTAGCAAGACAGTGAAATTTAGATGATTTTTCAATCAATAAACATTTATTAAGTGCTCACTATGTGCCAGGTACTGTGCTAAGTGTGTGCTTAGTTATTAAATACTCTGTCCAGTTCTGCCTGAAATGATAGACCCAAAAGTACATTAACCTTCTTAAGAGTTGGAACTGTTTCATTTTTACTCTGAATCTCCAGTGCCAAGCACTGTACCTGGCACATAGTTGTCTTTAATAAATTTTTGTTGAGTTGAAGCAGAAATATGAATGGATAGGACTCCAGTACTCTCTCTCCTTAAAGCAGACATGGGAGGGAACAGGGTCAATATGAAATGAAATCATATTGCACAGTGTAAGTTATATCACTTTGTTTTGCTAAAAAGAAATGTTTCAGAGTCCTCACCACCCCTGAACCCCCAAACAGAGTTAAAATGGAAGCTTATCAACCTTCAAACCTGTGTAATCACTACTACCCAGCCAAGCTGAGTTAATGTATTTAATGAGTTAATTTGCTATTCAGGATTGATGTTAGCACAGAGGAGAAAGGAAGTCCATTAATATCATGTGATACCCTGCAATTGAAAGTCCCAGCAGAGAACTCAAAGTGAACACTGAGTGAGGAAGTAGTGAGTTTTGTGGGAGAGGACAGCTCCTTCAAAGAGAATCTACTGCTTCGGAGGCTAAACAAAGGTACTGACCCCAAGGAATTTCACTCGTATGACTCCATTAGCATTTCTGACCCTACTGAGCAAAAGAACTTAGTCTCATCCTAACACCTGCTATTCTGGGAAGATTTAAAAAATCATTTCCTCCCCATGTATTTTTTTTTTTTGCCTTTTTTTTTTTTTTGGCAAGGCAATTGGGATTAAGTGACTTGCCCAAGGTCACACAGCTAGTACATGTGTCAAGTGTCTGAGGCCGGATTTGAACTCAGGTCCTCCTGACTCCAGGGCCGGTGCTCTACTCACTGCGCCATCTAGCTGCCCCTTCCCCATGTATTTTTTAAAACACACAGCCCTCCTTGATCAAGAATTCTGGTCCTGAACATTGTATTTCCTTCTGATGTTTGCTACTCTGTGTGCAATTGGAAAATTTTTAAAGGAAAATTAAATAATTTTCTCTTTCTAATCTGCATACTGTTCAAGGATGAATTCCAAAGCATGTGAGTGTTATTGCTCATTATGGAGTCCAGGCATGAGGATTAAAGTGTAGCAATCAGACATAATAGTTCACTTGAAGTCTCAGTAAATGAGTGTTAACACTGACATCATAAATACAACATTCTCAATTTTTAAAATTACAACTCTGTAACAGGTCATGCTGGTAAAAACACACAAGAAATACAAGTTGAGCCTTCAAAATAGATAACAGTCAGCACAGATAATCACTAACCCAAGTGCATACAAATAATTTTTTAAATGAGAAGAGAATTAGCAGGTGGCTAAATTATTTGAGTAATAAGACAAGTAGAAATAAATCCAAGTATTAAGTACCAATTACCACCTTCTGGGCATCAGACCTTCTAGAATTTGACATTATAACATCCCTCTGCCTTGTGGCAAACCCATGAAACTTGGGGATGTTATTGTTGGGTTTTATTTTTGCTGATTTTTTTTAAAAGAAAAACTCACACTTATAACCATATAATCCACATTAACCAAATAATTTGCTCAGGCAGAATAGTGATATTTTCCCAATCTAAAACTTTTAAAGCCCCCATCATGTACTGTGTAATAATAATTTTTTTTAAATGGGCCCCTATATTTTCTCCAAAACTGACTTTCAAGCAACTTAAAGGTTTGTCATCCCAAAGAAAACCTTTTTTTGTCCACAAAGCACCCATCAATCAATAGCCTTGGGAATCAAGCTCTTTCTCTAGCTAAAATATTTTTAAAGGCAATTAAAAACCAGGTTTGTGGGTCAGATTGGTAGGGCCAGTGGCTAAAGGGAACACCTTGTGCTAGCACTCTTTATAGAAGTGAAACAGAAAATAGTCCTAATGAATTTCTTCCTTTCTAGTTTGAAATGTAACCAAACTCTAGTAACTAGAGGAGATGATTTCTACCTCAAATGCTATTTTGTAGGTGAATTGAGAAGCCCAAGTCTGGACTACATTTTGACATTAGTGATTTGATGGTGCTGTTTCAGAGGAAGAACATTTTTTCCCTGGGTCCCAGATCAATTTAGATTATTTGTCACGTAACTCTTTAAAATGAAGTCTGTTGTTGAAGCCACATAGGTTAGTCTTCCCTACCCTCTGAACCTGCCGCTTGTAAGACTTATTTTAGTCTATTAAATGGGTAGTCCTAGATTTACCACTGCTTCAGGAAGGAGCAAGGTCCTTTTCTACATGACTCTATATATACAAGAGAGGTTAAAAACAGTTTCTAAAGCACTTTGGTATTTCCCCCAGGTGAAAGGCACCATATAAATGCAAGTTGTTTCCACAATGAATTGTGAACCTTCCAGCTGACTTAAGTAAAATGGATACAACTGTCAGAAACACCTCATCATTTATGATGAAATACTGTTTAGAAAAAAATTTTATCGAGAGTAATTGAGTACTGTCCTGTCTCCCTGCAAATAAGCCTCTATTAAGGAATTAATAGCCACCTTATAACATGCCCAGTATGGGACCCAATAAAATCAGTTTTAGCAAGTGAAAACATTCTTGAGCATACCTGATAAATCAACTGACATCACCTGCCTCCAAAACAATCAGGAGGTGATTTTGTAAAGTTTTGGCTTTCCATCTCTGAAAATATTGGTGAAAGTCAGGTATTTTGCCTGCAAAAATCTGTGGAACAGCCCTGAACTTCTCAGTCTGTTGCTTCTCAGTCTTTTCAGTTTTCATATTTGTGTGAGTGTGTGTGAAAGACAGAAGAGAGGAGGAGGAAGAGGAGGAAGGGAGAGAGGAAGGGAAAGGGGAGGAGGGAGAGAGACTGTCCATTAGATATTGGGAGGTATCCTACTAAGGATCTCCATCAAGATGAGAGGATTTGAACCAACATCTACAATCAGAAGTGCCTAATGCATTCAGAGAATCACTCAAGCCAAAGTCCTCTTAATAATAGCAGTAACTCAGCACTCAAATATCTTGTGGATACTTTTCAAATACTAAAGGTTCCTCACAGCACCCCTATGAGGTTAGTATGGACCCCATCTAGTCCATCAATACAAGTCAAGCCTTCAAAATAGATAACAGTCAACTAGTAAGTAAGGAAATCAAGATGCACAAAATTCAGTAACTTAGGTAAGAGCCACATAAAAAGAAAGGATTTGAGCCTTAACAAAAATCCTAGCTAACTCCATGCTTAGGCCACTTGCCTCTACAATCTTTTCAAAGACATAAAATAGAAGTCGATTTGGAAACAATACACAACGTATACTATGATGGATACAGAGCAGTTATACAAAGGGGCTCAAGATTCCACCCACATTTTTATGTGATAGCTCAGGACTCCTGTAATCAGGGAGCAAAGAGCAAGAAGGAGATTCTGAGAACCAAAGGAAATAGGATAGATGCATCCCTTTAACCTTTTTTTTAACATGCTTAGAAGTTTCAAGGTACTTAATGCAGCATTAAACTTTTTAAAAGTTTGTGACTAGTCGTGATATTTTATACCATTTCCTTTTCAATTTTCCCATTTCTCTCCCTTCCCCATCCCAACCCTACATTGTTCCCAGGAGGAAGACAGTTAATTCAAAATATATATAATATTTCCCTGCAATCTACTCCATGCACATATCATCTGTGTTCTGAGTACATGCTTATGTTCCATGAGTTCCCCATTTCAAAGAAGGAAGCCCCTTACAAGGTAAATGTAGCATCATATAAAACATTATGTATCCTAGAAGCAAAATTACTAGAGTAAATTTTGCTCAGAAATAAACATGCGCTCATTTTTAATGAGATTTCAGAGGAGGATACTAAAAGACAGTTTTCAAGCTACTGCCTTTCATATCAAATATGAAATATTTACTTTCATTAAATAGTAAAATAAACCTCTTAGTGATTGAAAGAGGCAGAATAACCTAATCCATACTCATTTAAAAATGACAAGTGAAAAAAGTTGCTAATTTCTATGACCCAGCAGAATTTGGTAGAATTCTTTAGAACATGAAATACAGCTTGAAAAAAAAATATTTTCATCCCAGGCCTATGCATACTGGGCTTAAGGTAAAATCCCCATTGGAAAGACTTTCAGGGAAGCAGGGTGCCTTCTTCATGAATGTGACTCCCAATAAAGAATAAGAAACTCTCAGAGTTGGAAGAAATCCTAGAGATAATCCTGCTCAACCCATTCCTGAGGCAGAAATCCCTCTAGAGCATGCCCACTCCATTTGCAATCCTCCAGTATTGAGAAACTCACTACTCCTATTTCCCACACCAAGAAGCCTAGAGAGCTTCCTAAGGGTCAGGTTCATGCCTGATTTTAGACCAGCACTAACTTCCCAATGCTTTTGCTCTTGAACTAGAATCAGTTTTCACTGCATGTGTAAACTGAGTAAATTAAATTTCCAAGGAGGTAATATTTGCATAAATAACAGTATTATGATATGCACCCATGCAAGCCACAGAACTATAGGTTAAGTTCTAAGAAAAACAGAAAGTTGCATTGGTGATATGTGCTTAATTTCACATTTTCTGTTTTGAGCATTGAAGCAAATTGAGACGTGAATGCATGACTGAGATTTTTTTTTCACATTCTTGTGAGTTGAATCTGAGTTTTTCATTGCTGACTTCACAAGTGCTCCCACTGGAGAGACACACTTTTTCTCCAGTCCTCACATGGTAACTTGGAAACAAAAGTGCAAACTGAAAGCACTGCACCAGGAACACCAGGGATGGATACATGATGAGTGATTTGTATAGAAAAACTGGCATTCAGGATACTCATCAGGCACAAAGTTTAGCATTTTTCTCAATGCAAAGTTGGTATAGTGTTAATCACTCCACCCCATATCAAGGATTCTACATGCTGTGGAAGCAATTGTGGGTGTACCCTGGTCAGGCATCTCCTTCTATTTAGAATGGTAAGGTACTGAAGGACTCTGTCTTCTCCTTACTTTGCAACCCTATGGAGCCTGGAGCCATGCCAGGAGCACAAAAGGCAGCTCAACCAGCAGTATGGTGTTGATGATTATGATGGAGCCACACCTTCAGGCTAATGTAGGGAATCATTTAAGCTTAGTTCACTTGGTGAGCTCCTGCTCATGTTGGTAAGACTTGCCATCAGTGACTTAACTTTGTGGGCATAGTAGTCCCTTAGGTTGACTGAAGGAACCTCCTTCATTCCGTCTCCAAAATCGCAGCTGCGCATGGCACTTTCAAGTTGCTTTTGTCGCCTATAAAAGTGTGAAAATTTATTGAAGATCAAAGTTATTGGAAGCACCACCACAAGAATGCCAGCAAGGATACAAGCTGAGGCAGTCAGCTTCCCAGCTGTGGTCCCTGGAACAACATCACCATAGCCCACAGTTGTCATGCTCACAGTTGCCCACCACCAGCAAGCAGGTATTGTGGCCAGACCTTCATTTTCTTCTTTCTCAATGGTGTATGCCACTACAGAGAATATTGATATGCCCACTGAAAGATAAAGCAAGAGGAGCCCCACCTCTTTATAGCTATATTTCAAGGTTGCCCCTAGAGACCGAAGGCCAGTGGAATGTCTGGCCAATTTTAGGATGCGGAAAATCCTCATGAGCCTGAGGACTTGAGCTACTCTGCCTAAATTGGCCAAGGTGGGAGAGCTCTCCACCACCAGATTGACCACCAGGGTGATGTAGAAGGGGATGATGGACATAAGATCAATCAAGTTCAGTGCATTCTTAAAAAATTTGAAGAACTCCGGGGCCACAGCAAACCTGGCCACTAGCTCAAAGGTGAACCAGGCAATCCCAAAGTGTTCCACAATTTCAAATCTGGGGTCTTCCTCTGGGTTGCCTTGGCTGTCAGGGATCAGAAAGTCAGGAAGGCTGTTGAGGCACATGGTGACAATGGAACCTAGTACCACCATGATGGAAAGAATGCTGAATACCCTGCTCAGAATGGAATAGCCTGGGTTATCCAGGGCCAACCATAGCTGCCTTCGGAGGTTGCCCAAGGGCTGCCCATCAAACTTGGACGCATCGTTGTAGAAGGCCAAGATCTCATCAAAGGAGGAGGTGGTGCTCTCCTGGTCGCTTTGCTCATCCCACTTCTCTTGATCAGGCTCCATCTTCCTTCCGTGATAGCTGTAGCTGCAGCAAGAGTCGATGAAGAACTCATTGATCCCCCAGTACTCTATCTCTTGGCTGAAGGAAAAAACGCAGAGCTCTCCCATCACGTGTAGTTTGCCTGTGTTATAGAAATGTAGGACGTAGGGAAAGAGCTCCGGGTTCCGGTCAAAGTAGAACTCGTTCTGCGCGTCGTCATAGTCATCACACAACTCAAGGATGGACTCCTTGGAGCGGCAGTGCAGGAGGCGGCCCAACCGGGTCTCCGGGAAGCGCAACAGCGTGTGCGAGCGCAGCTTCTTCTTGAAACCCCCAACGTTGACGCTGATCTCGCTATCCTCGAAGTTGGCTTCGGACAAATCCGACAGGCTCTGGCCCGTCATCTTGGGGAAACCCGGGACTCTGGCGGGGAGCTACACCTGGAATTTGAGTGAACAGGGAGGAGGCGATGAGCGGCGGTGGGGAAGAGACGCGCATGACTAGCGTCGGGATTTCCCTCTCCTCTCATCTCCCCACCCCCCTACCCCAGCTGCAAGATTTTTAGGATCACATCGCTCATTCTAACGTAACTATTCCTGGGGATGGACCAGATTTTTGCTAGTTTCTGTTGGGTGATCTTTTTCTGGGCTAGTTGGGGATGGGGATTGACCTCCTTGTAATCGTGAGGGCTGGACCCATCCCTTGGTTCAATACCCACTCGGAGCTTTTCTGTCGTGTGGGGCAATGGCTAACCACATCTCCCACCTCTCGTCCCTCAGGTCCCTTCGGTCCGTTGACACTTTGGCATTTTTCTGCTCACGTTGAACAGCTCAGTGAGCTATCCTTGCATCTCTGATTCTGGCAGTCGAATTGGAGGTAAACGTAAGCTGAGATAGAATCCCAGTAGGCGTGTAGATGCCCCTCGCTCCCCCCACCCACCCAATCCAGCTCGCTCCCTGGGAACTGGACGTCTTGATTAAGAGAAACAAGGCTTTGGATGGCTATGTAGGAGGCTTTGGAGCCAAAAAAAAATTGCTGTCTATTTTTTCAAATAATAAGGGAAATGGTTCTTTAATACCGACCACTACTTTTCCTGCCTAGAGTGTTCCATCTCTCCAGCACTTCTTCATGGGCAGCTGGGGAGTCGTGTGTGTGTGTGTGTGTGTGTGTGTGTGTGTGTGTGTCCCTCCTGTTACCTCCCTTAGTTCTCCATCCTTCTTGTCAGCTAATCAGGAACCGGTTCTACCCTGGCCCTCTTTCCTTTCCTGGCTCCGCGCCCCAGAGCCTCGTGCGCTGTGCGCTGAGCTCCCTGGATTTTTTCAGCTCTCCCCCTGGCAAAGCCGATTCTCGGAGAAGAGGGAATCAACTCTTACCTGCAGTCTCGGGAATCTTCTGAAGATCCAAGTGCGAAACTTCCTAGACCACCTTCTCAGCATTGCTGCTCCTGCTGTTGCTGATGCTGCCCACTGGATGTTCGTGTGTGTGCGCGCGTGTCTCTGTGTGTGTGTGTGTGTGTGTGTGTGTGTTCGTGTGTGTGTGTATGATTGTGTGTCTGGCAGGCGGGATCCAGGGCGATGTCTCCTGCTTGTCTTCCAGGCTTGGGTGATCAGAGAACTGCCAGCTGTCCGTGCCCAGGGTTGACAGGTTGCTCCCTGGCCTTGGCTGTTGGGGAATCACCCCCGACCTCAGACCCACCTCTCTCTCTCCCCGCAGGAACAGCCGCTCCCTCTGTGGGGGCTGGAGCTGCCCGCTCAGTCAGTCAGCCTCTGTGGGTGTGGGCTGCAGCGGGAGATTAGAAGATCCCATCTCCTGGGGCTGGAGGAGTCTGAGGGCAAGGCCTGGCTAGGCGGGTGGTGCTGAAGGGACAGCTCCCGGATCCCGGTAGACCCTTCCAGCAGCCTCTTCTGCTGTTGTTGCTGCTGCCGCAGCCCGCTGCTACAGCCGCGTCTCCTGCACTCAGCTTAGGCGTCATGGCGACCACCGCCTATGCCCCCACCTCAGCGCTCAACTGACTCTCTTCCCGCAAAGGAGTCCGCTCCAGTCTACCGTGAACCCCACAGGTGCCTCAGCCCACGTCCCTTTGCTGTGGCCCCTCCCACCAAAACCTTTTTCTCCTGAACCCAGGATAGCCCCAGGTGGCCTTATTCTCCAAGGTCCTGGGGGGGAACCAGTTATCTTTTTTTCCTTCCCAGAAGCTTGGACTGCAGACGTAGGGGCATTGAGATCAGGGCAGGGGCTGGTTGGGGTGGGGGGTGAGAGCGACCTACAGTTAGAGAAGAATTCGCGTTGTTTCTTGGCTATGCCAAAACCGGACAGCACTGAGGGGTTGAAGGTGTCAAGCCTTCTTTTTCCCGCCTGAAGAAAGTTTCTGGAGGCTTCCCAGGCAGCATGGGCGAAGGGGGGTGGGAAGGAGGCAAGAGCGGGAAGCGGTAGCCCCCCTAGCTTTTCGGACTATTGGTGCTTAGAGAATTGGAAGCCTTATGTATGTGTGTTGTCTCCAACATGGAGCTCTTTCTCTGCACAATATGGGAACTGTGTTTACATGCATGTGCTATTTGTAGAAGTTGTATGTGTGTAGGTACAGAATAGGAGTTGTGTGTTGTGGGTGCCCAATCTCATTGTAACTGAATGCATTTGTGTGCACAGTGTGGGAGCTGTGTGTGTGTGATATGGGAACAGTGTGTGTGTGTGTGTAAGTGTGTAAGAGAACTGTATTGTATAAGTGTGTAACGTGGTTGCTATGTATGTACATGAGAGCTGTATGAATGTTTATTTACTCTGTGTACAGCAAGGGAAGTCTGTGTGTATAGTAAGAGTGCTCTGTGAGTGTATGTGAGTGTGGTGTAGCAGCTGTGTGTTTGTACATTTGTTCAGGCTGTTCCCATGCCTAGAATTCTTCTTTGTCACCTCTTTATGCCTTCCCCCACACCTCTAGTTGGTAACAACTTTCACCTTCAGATTTCATATTGCACTTTGTTTTGTAACTGTCTAATGACGTTATATTGTGTATCGTAGCTACCTGTGAGAGTCTTAGCTCCCTAATTCCTTAAGGGCAAAGACTGCTGCTTGTATTATGTTTTCTCCAGCACCTAAAACAGCCCACTGCATGCAATAGGCATTTAATGTTTATTTTACAGTATTGTATTTGTATATGCAATGAATTGTGCTGAGTATACAGTGTAGTATGTATGTGTCTGCATGTGCATGTATGTGTGTGTATGTGTGTGGTATGGGAGCCATATGTATGTGTATGCCATGTAGGAGTTTAGGTTGCAAGTGCTGGGTTTGGAGTCATAAGACCTGGCCTCAAATCCTGGTTTAGCCACATTCTATCTGTGTGACCTTGAAAGTCACCTAGCCTCTCTGAGCCTCAGTTTCTTTATCTGTAAGACAAAGGAGTTAGACTAGATCAGTAGTGTCAAACTCAAAATAGAAATAGTTCCCTACAGGATGAATATAGTCTTAGAAAACCGCAAGTCAACATTATCTATGTTGTATTATTTTTTTTCCTTTTATTAAACATTTCCCATTTACATTTTAATCTGGTTCCCGCAGCAGCAAGTTTTTGACACCTCTGGACTGGATGACCCCTAAGTTCCCATCAAGGTCTAAAAAAATTCAATGTGACGATCCTAGTTACATTCCCATGTCTACTGGGCACAGCCTATTCTCAAGGAAAATACTGCTGAAATCTTGACTGCTCTACTGGGAGGTCCTGTTTTTCCAGCGATCTTCATCTTCAAGATGGTGGGTACAGGTTGGAATTGACCTAGGGAATTGATCTGTAGTTCCTACCTTCCCTTAGTCGAATTGCCTGTTTCTCCTCTTTCTTCTTCTCTAGGACCACCTGCATGGTGAGAGAACGATGGCAGCAGTTATTCCAGCCTGGCAAGCAATAATCAGCAAATAGATTTGCTACTTTCAATCAAAAGCATTGGGAAAAACACAAACCTAAAAAGCGAATGCATAGACAGTGCTGGGTTCTGCACATGTCCACTGCAGCTGTGAATGGAAAGGCAGCCTTTCTCTCCATGTGCACAGCACACAATGCAGGCTGTTGGCTCTGCATTGATCTTCTCAGCCTCACCCACCCACTTGAATGGAAATCACCATCAGTAGCATCTTTAAACATGGAACACAGCTCTGGTGCAGAATCTATATCCACAAAGCTGACCTTCACTCAATGTTCCCCTCTCCCCAGTCGTCTCAGACATCTGCCTACTATATGTGTTTGTCAGGAACACTTTGAGGTTCTATTCTTGTAGGTGATGCTTCTTTCTATCTGTGTGTATCAGCTGGTTGTTACACCCCTCTAGTCTTTGTCTACATGATTTTCATGTTCAGGGTGTGTGAGGATAAGAGAGCATATATTCTCCCTTATCTAGCTTCTAATGTATGCCATTTCCCCAGAGATCTTTAGATATGTGTGTGTTTTTTTCCAAATATGCCACATGTTCTGGTATGTTTGATCCATAAATGTTTCTAGCACTGTATAAGTTCAAAGTATTGTGTGTGCGTGTGTGCATCCCCTGTATTCTTTATTGTTGCTCTTTGGCTTTAAATTTTCCTCTCTTTTATCTCCTGTGCTTTGGCTGCATGTACTTTCCTCTTCTCTTTTGGTCTCTGTGTGTCTGCTAAATATGTCACACACCCCTAATCGGTTTTCTTTGTCTATGTTTTTCCCTTAATATTTTTCTCTCCTATGCATGTCATATCCATGACAGACTTCCTGGTGTGTGTCTGCTGAGTGTCTAACAGCCCCTCACTATGTGTGTATTCTGTTCTTTGTGTTAGCTCTTCCCTTTGTGCATATCTATTAACTATATTGCTGTCTCTTTCTCCACTGTTATATCACTCCCACCCCCTGCTTTGTGCAGCTCTCTGCTTCATTTTATATTTGTGTCTCCCTGCTGTGTGTCACCCTCAGTTCCTTGCTTATTGTGTGTCCTATGTGGTAGGCTGTCTCTGTTTTTCCTTCCCTCTCTCGGCATAAACCTCATCTTCTTTCTCTGTGTGGCTCACAGCTCTCTATCTATTCACTATTTTTCCCCTTGTCTTGTTTTGTGTGTGTGTGTGTGTGTGTGTGTGTGTGTTTCTGCTCTCACCTTCCCTTCTTCCTTTATTTTAGTCTTCCTTCAAGCTCTTCTCTCTGAGTTTAAAAAAACTCTTGTTGCCATTTCTTTTTTGTTAGATGTTTTCAAGGTCCCTAGATTTCCTAAATCTGCCGATCTGCTTACCTCCTCCCATTCAGGTCTGGTTTTTGTTCTTTCTCACCCTCATTTTGCAGGATTTCCCCACCCAACCCCACCTTGACAAAACTTCTCCTGCTTTCTCATGGAATACAGTTTGGCTTCTTTCTCTTTGATTTTCACAATTCCACACTCATACAATCTGCCACTGGGGGACTGCTGGGATTCTTGATGTCCTCCTCCATTTGACCCTATCAGTGAACAACTGGGGTATTCTGTTTTCCCTATTTCCATTTCTTTCTCTACCCTATACTCCTGCTAACCCCAAACTGCCACCCTGCTCTTGCTTTTGATGTGTGTACTTCTAACCTACCCCTTTCCATGCCTGGCAGAGAGCCTCATGTGAACTCAGGAGCTGAACTGTGTTACTCATGCTAGACAGCCATGATACGTGGCTGGGTCGCTGCCAGGTTACTTAAGCTGTCTCTTTTTTGATTTTCCTTATAAGGATGGAGGAGCAAAATGCCTGACCTTCCCTATACAGGTGGAATTGATTGAGTCTTCAGGCCCAGTGGGAAAGGGGTTATTTCAGCACATCATTTATTTATTGGAAAGGACAAGGGAGACGCACTATGTTCCTGACAGCTGCATTTGTGTAGGGTTAAGTGTATGTGACAGGCAGAGTCACTTGTTTATTTCCCAATGACTACAGCCAGAAGAGAAATGGAAATGCCTTCCTCCCTTTTTTTCAGAAGGAATCTGCTTTTGTTTATTGTTTGTTTGAAGGTCTATGCCCTGTTCTTAAAATACAGTGCCCTTCTGTGGGAGCAGGATCTCAACTGTGTTGCTGTGTAGAGGTTGGCTGAGACAGTAATAGAGTGCAGTGTGTGTGTTCATGGAAGGGGATGGTGAGAAGGAAAGGCATTAAGGGAAGCTAAGGGAACCCAGGCCTGCAGGAGTTAATGAACCCCAGGCATGGCTTACAGCCGAAATCCCCTGCACCTGGGTGCCTATTATTTCTCTTTCACTCCTGCCAGATCACTGATCTCTCTGCCGCATCCCACACATCTTGGGCTCAGCTTCTTCAGCATAGGCGAGGGGGTTGCATTGGCGGGAGTGGCAGCTGAACAGACTGGATCTGCCTGACCTACATTTCCCCAAAGCAGAAAAGAGCTCGTCTCCACTGCTCCCTCCAGGTATCCAAAGGCATGTGTGTGCCTTTGACGAATCCCTTTAGCAGCATGGTCACTGGGTTCTTCCACCCAGGATGTCCACCAGCCTTCCTTCCTCTGTTGCTGTCAGTCACGCATCATTTACTTTCCTTTGCCTAAGGCTGAAACTGCTTCTTCAGTCTTCACTCTCTAGGATCATTAGTCACCCTTTCACCCCACTCCATCCTCCATTCACTCCTTCCCCTGAGGACAGAGGGACAGGAGAAAGTTGTTGGTCCTTAAGGAAACTACTAATGGACTGTCCTAATTTAAGTTAGAGCTTGAGATCCTCAGCTCTATTGAAACTCCTGCACGGTATAGACCATGCCTCATTCATCATTGTACCCCGCTCTGCACCTTTTGAAGTAGGTGCTGGATAGGTGTTATTGGTTAATGAGGAAAAAGCAGGAGAAATTGCCTTGTGGAGAAAGGAGTTCAGAAAGATTATCTAATAATAACTCACCTTGATAAAAGACGTTAAGGTTTTAGAATGCTTTTTATAAACAATCTCATTTGAAACTCATAACAACCCTATGAGGCAAATGGCATTGGTACCGTTTTATAGATGAGGACACTGAGGCCTAGAGATGTTAAATGATGTGATTAGTATCCTTCACTTATTAAATGTCTGAGGTAGAGTTCAAAACTAGGTTTTCCTCCCATCTTCCACCACTTCCTCTCTCATGCTGCGTCCATCTTCTGACTCTTACTGATACCTGGCTCTCACTTGACCACACTATATCTTGGCTTCCCTTTCTAGTACTAGCTACACTTTCAATCATTTCCTCTGGCTCATTGATCACAAGGGGTGTCAGAATACACTGTGCTCCTCATTGCCACACTCAGACTCTGCTTCCACCATTATCACTCAGTACCTTTCCTCCTTTGACATAAATGCAATCCAAATTTATTGCCCAATCCTGATTCCTGTAACTGTTATCTACTGCTCCCAGGATATTCTTCCTCCTTTCTCAATGGATTCAATACCTGACTCAGTGTTTTACTCCACCTTAACTCCTGCCTTCATTCTAAGGGATTTCAACACACATGTTGGTGATCCCTCAAATCATCAAGTTCCTGAATCTACTCAGTACTCGTGATCTATTCTAATTTGCTACAACCACACAAAGCAATGGTGCAGTGCATAAACTGCTGGACTTGGACTCAAGAACATCTAAGTTCAGATCTTGCATCTGACCCTGGACAAGTCACTTAAACTTTGCCTCAGTATCCTCATCTGTAAGATGGGGATAATAATAGCAATTGCCTCCCTAGGTGGTTGTGAGGATCAAATGAGATAATATTATTAAAGTGTTTTGCAAGCCATAAAACCCCATATAAATTCTAGCTCTTATTGTCATACTTTTCATCTTACCATCACCCAACAAGTATTCTGCTTTTATGTTTAAGAACTGAGTTTCTTTTATCTGAGTATAATCTTTTATCTCCCATCTCTCCCTATGCCCCACTCCTCCCAAATCTATCCTTGCTATGACATTTAGTCTCTCCATTTGTCAGTATTAGCCCTACAACATTGCCCTGCCACCATCTATGCCCTCCTCCCTTCCCAATCTCACCCCTTTAGTCAATCAATATAATTCTGCACTCTTCTCTACTATTCTCAAATGCTTTGTTCCCTTGCCTTCCTCCACTTGGCCTTGCCAACCCCAACCCCTGATTGTTCTTACCACCTGCCTCGTTCGATACTACTCATCTGCTGCTGAACAGAACTGGAGAAAATCACAAACCAAGCAAACCACACTTACAAATTTAGACTGGCTAATCTCAACTGAACCCTCACTACAGTAGCAAGGCAATCCAACTGTTCCTCCCTAATTGATTCCTTATTCCAATCACCAACAGTGGCTTTTCCAAATCTTTCTTTTCTCTCTTCAAGAATCCCATGATTCTCTTCCTCCCACTATGAGCTAAGGACATCACTTCACACTTAACCGAAAAAAATAAGGCTATTTGTTGAGAAGTCCTTCAACCTCCTCTTACATCCCTCTGATGTTACCTCCAACTATCTTCTTCACTGCAGTCTCTGAAGATGACTCTGGAGCTCATAGATTGGACAACAGATCCCTGCGCTCCTAGCACAGAGTGAATGTAAATACTAAATAGTAACTTTCTCTTTTGGCCAGGAACCCTGAGAGTCTTCCTCTCCCAGTTGGATTCTTTTTTTTTTCTTTTTTTGAGTTTTTGATTAAAGGGGCCATCCCTTGATTAACTTCTTAAAGAGGCCTATCTACTGAATGGGCTTTACCTCACTCAAAGTGAGAACCTGAAAAGACCTTAGCCTGAAAGGGGCAGGATCTCCCAGTGCAACCTGGGCCATCTCTAATCATCCTGGTGATTATAAGGCCACTGGAACCAGATGGCTCTGGAGGAGAAAGTGAGGCTGGTGACCTTGCACAGCCCTCCCTCGATCAAATCAAAGTCAACTGCAAGCCATGTCATCACTTCCCTGATATTCTGGTCCTCTTTGAGAACAAAGGACAAAAACAACCTCTGAAGCTGAGGTAGCCCATGGGATTTCCAAGGTCAAACTTTCTACCTGTACCCTTGATCTCATCCCTTCCTATCTTCTCTAGCAGGTTGCCTATACTATCATCCCCATGGTCTTTCTAATCTTCATTCTTTCCACTGCTATTAGTTATTTCCTTGCTGCCTACAAACATGTCTCTCCTATCCTTAAAAAAAAAAAAAACAAACACAACTCACTAGATCTTTCCATGCCCTTAAGCTTTTATGCCACTGCTTTCCTCCTTAGCTAAACTCCTTGAAAAAAAACTATCTATACTTGAACGAGGTATTTCTTGTGCTTAGAAAGCTCTTTCTTCTAACTCCCACCTCTTGGAATTCTTGGCTTCCTTTAGGGCTCAGCTCCAGAGTCATGAGGCTTCTTCTCTTTCCACCCCACTGCTAAAGCCTGTCTCTCTAAGGCTACCTTGCCTCTACTCTGTGTTTATCTTGCCCAGAGGGATTTATGTGTATGTTTTCTTCCCTATTAGAATATAAGCTCCTTAAGGGCAGGGATTTTTTTTCCTACTTCTTTATATCTTAAGTACTTATTACAGTGCCGGCCTCCTAGCTAGTACTTAGTAAATGCTTCTAAATTGATTAACTGATTACTGAGTCCAAGTAGTACTCATGTACTATACCACAGTGCCAGCAACGCCTTCTTAGAGGGAATCATCAGCTGTGCCACTTCCCTTGGCCTCAGTTTTCTCATCTGTAAAATGAAAAGATTGGATAAGATGATGTCCTCTCCAACTCTAAATATTATCTTATTAAAAAAGCCATCTGCAATTGTTTCTTCCACTTCCTCACCTCCCCCTCACTCCTCAGTCCCTTGTAATCTGGATTCTGATGTCACCACTCAACTGAAATTGCTCTTTCCAAGGTAACCAATCACTTCTCAGTAACTAAATCAAATGATGTTTTCTTAGTCCTCATCATTGATAACCTCAGTACTGTTGGCCACCCCTTCCCCCTGAAAATTTTCTCCTTCCTGAGCTTGGTTCTCCTTCCTGTCTGACTCTTCCTTCTCAGTCTTCTTTGCTGGATAATCAGTCATACTCCTCTTCTCTCTCTACTTTCGCTGTCTCTTCCCATCTCTCTCTCTCTCTCTCTCTCTCTCTCTCTCTCTCTCTCTCTTCTCTCTCTCTCTGTCCTTTGACTCTGTCTCTGTCTCTCATCTGTGTTTGATGCGGATGACTCCCAACGCTGGTCTCTCTCCTCAATTCTGGCCCAATTGACTACTGAACTCTTGAACATATCTCCCCCTGGAAGTCTCTCTGCCCTCTCAAACAACACATGCAAAACAGAGTTCATCTTCCTCGCAAAGCTCATCCCTCTTTCTGTTGAGGGTACCATCTTAATTAGAATATGAACTCATAGGAAATTAGATCGGGTCTCTGGTGACTTACAGAAATTCAATGTGATTTTTAAACCAGCTTTTGGGAACACAGAAACTATAACAAATAGGCAGGATTGTATTTCATTATTGTGTAGAGTGTATCGGCAAGCTTCAGAACTTTGAGTCATCATCAACCCCTCCTTCTCTCTAGCCTCCCACCCCACACCATACATTCAGTTGACTGCTGTCTTGATTCTACCTGCACGGTATCTCCTCTTCTATGGCCCCCATCCTAGTTCAGGTCCTTAGCACCTCTCACTTGGATCATTACAGTAGCTGCTTACCTGGTTCCTGCCTTCAAACTCTCCCTTCTCCAATCCATAGGAGGGTCAATGTGTTGGATTGGAAAGCATAGTGGAATTGGACTCAGAGGGCCAGGATTCTGATTCTTGCTTTGCCACTTATTATCTGTGTGACCCTGGGCAAGTCACTTAACCTCTGTTTATCTCAGTTTCCTCAACTGCAAAATGGGGATAATAACAGCACCAACCTCACAGGATTGTGATGAGGATCAAATGAAATAACAGCCCTTATTTTGAAGATAAGGAACTGAGGCCAACAGGGTTAAGCGATTTGCCCAAGGTCACACAGCTAGTAAGTGCCTGAGACCAGATTTGAACTCAGGAAAATGAGGCTTCTTGATGCCAGGCCCAGACTCTACCCACTGTGCCACCTAACTGTCCTATCACTCTACTTCATCCTAAATCCATATATTGTGGAACTCCAGGCAAGACAATCATAATCATAGCTAACATTTATCCGGCAAAGCGCTTGTGGCAACAAGTACTTAGGAAGTCATTCCTCTGAGATATCATGAACATGCTAGACCCAGAAAGACAAGACAGCTACCCTCATTCTAATGGGGAAAGACAACACTCAAAAAGGAACTGAAAGGGTAAGAGAAGTACCTGTGCTTATGAGCATGGTTTCTGGAAGGGTCATCAGCAAAGCCAAGAGGGAGATAAAGGATGGCCAGTTTAGGCCCTTCCACAAAATAGAGGCCTCAAAAGGAACTCACCGATGAGAGAAGGATGCTATGGCAGAGAAATATTCCAGTTGAACAGCCCCCAGGAGCTGAGAGAAATTCCAGGATAACGAGGTAGCTGTGGCATGGTGGCCACAGTTTGGAGAGTCAGAAACAGAGCCAGGAGAGGGAGTTTTACACATACTGATTTATTTGAGTTGTTATAAGGACAACAGCACTGCAAGATATTATTAAATACCTATTTGATGCTATTATTAAATCCATTTTACAGATGAGGAAACTGAGGCCAGGAGAAGCTAGTGACTCAGGGTCACATGGATAATATTTAAGGCAGAATTTGAACTCAGGCCTTCCTGACTAGGAATCCAGTGCTTACTCTGTTACAACACCTAACTGCTAAGATAATCAACCTCCCATTAAGAATGTAGGAGTCCTAAATCAGTGCAGGAAAAGTTGTATTGTTTTTCTCTATTAAAATATAAGTTCCTTGAGGGTGAGGACTGTCTTCCTTTCTTGTATTCATATTACCAGTTAGCTGGCACATAGTAAACAAAAATTTGTTATCTACCTATTTATCTTTGTTATTGTTCAGTTGCGTCTGACTCTTTGTAACCCCATCTGGGATTTTCTTTGCAAAGATGCTGGAGTGGTTTGCCATTTTCTTTGTTTTTCAGATGAGGAAACTGAAGCAAACAGGGTTAAGCGACTTGCCCAGGGTCACACAGCTAGTAAGTGTCTGAGGCTAGACTTGAGCTCAAGTCTTCCTGACTCCAGGCCCACTGCTCTAACCAGCGTGCTACCTAGCATCTATATCTATCTATTTACCTTTCTCTTCATCTGTCCACCAATCAGCTGCAGCTGGTAGCCAGGAACTCTATGTGGGGGTGACTTCAAAGGTCATACCACAAGTAACAAGCTCTCCTTCCAGTCTGGGCACACTTAACGCTGCCCCTTTGCTTACTGAGCCTGTGCCCCTTTACCTTATGGATTTGGGGCCAATCTGCAAGTTTTGCTTGGAAAGAACCACCCTTGTCCTTAGTCTGTCTACCCATGAGGTATTCGTGCAGCCCCAGATCTTTAAAGGTTTTGAGGCAGGATGTGCAGGGACAAGCCTGTCAGAGATGCTGCAGAAGAGAAGAGAGGCGGGGTGTTCCCCACAAGCGAGAAAACTCCAAATCACGCTCTTCCCCCAAGCCAAGAACATGAGGCTAATTTTTCATTCCTCTGCTTCGATGGGACGCAGGCATCTCAAGCTAAACATAGGCATCGAGGAATGTAAATAATGATGTGTTTTTCTTAATTTAGGGAAGTTTCAATTAAATCTTGCTAAAATGGAAAAAAAAAAGCCCAGCTATTTTTACCAGAGTAGGGAACTACTCGATTAGGCAAGACAAGGAGGTAGGAGGAGGAGAATGCCAGGGATAGAAATGCCACCTACCATGGTTTGTCCAACCGGCCAACAACACAGAATTAGCCTTTTGTATTATCTCTCCTGACAGAGAAGATAAACCCTCCCTAACTGGACGTTTCCTTGCTTTGTTTGCCATCATCCTTTTTAAAGGAATAATTCTAACCAGCTGGAGGAAGAGCCAGACTGACTTTCTGAAAAGTCTAACAACACATAGGCAAGACTCATGGAATATTGGACGAGTACAGTTAGAAAAACTCTTAGAGGTCTGGTTATGTCGACCATCTAAAATCTTCAGTGACTTCCAAAATGGCCATAACCCCAAATTCAAGTTTGCCTGATATTTAATGCCTTCTATACTTTGACACTTTCCTACCACCAAGTCTTACCTCCTTCTACTCCATTCATAAGACCATAAATGTAGAGCCAGAAGGGCCTATAGTGGGCCGTCTAGTTCAGTCACCTCATTTTTACAGATGAAGACATGGAGGCTCAGAGAGGTTGTCCAAGGTTACACAGGTAACCCAGGAGTGGGCCCCAGGTCCTCTGACTCTCCACCATATCACCAGCCTCTCTCTCACCCAGTCAAACCCTCTGTCATCCTCAAGAACATGCCCTGCCCTTCCTCTCTCCCTGCTTTTGCTAGAGCTGTTCCCCTGTGCCTGGAATGTTCTCCCTCCCCTGTTTTGCTTCTTAAATTTTCTTCTGCTTTAAATGCCAACTTTTCCAGGAGATCTTCTCTTATCTCCAGAATGGGTATTTCGGATTCCATGCAACATTTTGTTTGACACTTCTCTAATTTGCCTGTCGTGGGTCATTTTGTATTACAGTTATTTATATATTCTATCCCCTTATTAAATCACAAGCTCCATGAAGAGCAGAGGAATTCCTGGTTCTTTAGATGGCTGTGTCTTTTCTATATTTTATATCTTTATGATAGAACTTGTATTTGAATGGAACAAAACTGAATTTATTTTTAAATGTGCTATAATTTGGTCTTGTTGCCAAATCTCTGAGTTGGAAGACCATCTAGCCTAGGGGTTCTTGACCTTTTTTTGCATCACGTGCTTTTTTGGCAGTCTGGCAAAAGCTGTAGACTCTTCTTAGAATAATGCTTTTAAATGTGTAAAATAAATTGCATAGGATTGCAAAGGAAACCAATTATAATGAAAGGCAGTTATCTACCTGTCTGTCTGTCTGTCCATCTGTGTATCTATCTACCCTATCTGTCTATCTATCCATCTGTTTATGTATCTGTCCATCCATCTATCTACCTATCACCTATCTGCATATATGTATATGTGCATATATGTATATTTGTATGTACATGTATGTGTGTATATATGTATGTGTATGTATATGTGTGTGTATACATATACACTTAAAAACCAAGCTTATGGGCCCCAGGTTAAGAGACCCTGGTCAAGCCCCGCCCTCTCTACAATAACCCTGACATGTGGTCATCCAGCTGCTGCTAGAAGATTTCTATGTGAAGAGGAACAACCCACTACCTTCTGAGGCAGTACATGCCACTCAAAATGGTCCTGATTGTTAGAAAGTTTTCCTTCCATTGAACCTAATCTTTCTCTGAAACTCTCCCCTCCCCCACCCCCATTGCTCCCAATTCTGCCCTTGGAAGACAAGAAGTAAAACAAGTCTAATCTCCTTCTCCATATAGATACTCAAGTAGACCTATCCTACCCTACTCTGCCTCCTTCCTAACCCAGCCTCAGACTGTCCTTTCCCCTAATTAAATTGAGTTATGAAGACTTTTGCTATATTTACATTTTTTCTTTGTTGCACTAATGCTGTCTCTCTCTCTCTCTCTCTCTTTGTTGTGCTAATGCTATGTGCCTGGCACATAGTAGGCACTTAATAAATGTTTCTTGACTGACTGATGACTTATAATTCCTACGTGTGTCACGTCAAAGCCTCACAAGGCATAATCAAATGAAAAACTTTCACCTTTGCAATCATCAGGTTTTTGCTAAAGTAATAGTTAGTGGTATATTGTATGTATGTGTGTCTAAGATCAAAGAATCAGACCCAGAGCTAGAACAGACCTCAGAGTCCATCTCTGATCAGTTCTTTTTATAGAGAGGAAACTCGGGCTCAGGCAGTTTAAGTGACAACTTTCCTACACTCACACAGTCTCAGAGGCAGGATTTTAACTCAGGTCCTCTGATTACAGAGCCAGTGTGCCTTCTGTTGTACCTACTGGAGTGAGTCCTTAGTCCATGGGACTGACTTTGTAAACTAAAGGCCCATTCAGAACTTGAATATCCTAAAGAGTGTTAAAATCTTCACCTTGGGAGGATATGAATTCAACCTAAAAATATTGGCATATTGTCGTTTCAGTAGAGCTTCAGTCATGTCCGACCCTCTGCGACCTCATTTGGGATTTTCTTGACAGAGATACTGCAGTGGTTTGCCATTTCCTTCTCCAGCTCATTTTATGGATGAGCAAACTGAGGCAAAAAGGGTTAAGTGACTTGCGCAGGGTCACATAGCTATTGTCTGAGGTGAGATTTAAACTTAGGAAGAATGAGTCTTCCCAACTTCAGACCTGGCTCTCTATCCACTGCTCTACTTACCTTCCCAATGATATTGCCATAGTCAATGTATTTCTGGATACCTTCTTCTGAAATTACTTTCAGTAATTGAATATTCTTTGGAGAATTCTCCTTGCTGACATGTGAATGCTCGCTATTATTACTATAAGAACAGCCCACATCCACATGCATAAGTTCCAATTTATTTGTGAAATATTAGTTTCCTTGCTTTATACTCAGCCTTGCATGCCAGTACATAACAGCCAGAGTGCTCACTCTCACAGTGCCCAGCACAGCTAATATAATATGATCAACCCCTTGCTGTTAGTAACTTAATGGATAAGAACACTGGACTTGGAGAAACTCACTAGCTGTGTGACCTTTGGCAAGTGACCTCTCAGTCTCAATTTCTTCATGTGTAAAATGGGAGAAATAATCCTTTCTCTCTCTCTCTCTCTCTCTGTCCCTCTCTCTCTCTTTCTCTCTCTCTGTCTGCCTGTCTGTCTCTCTCTCTGTCTCTCTCTCTGTCCCTCTCTCTCTGTCTCTCTCTCTGTGTCTCTCATTGTTGTGAATGCCAAACAAGTAATTAAATGCAAAGTACTTTGCACACTTAAAGTGCTATATAATAACAATTATCATCATCATCATCATCATTATTAACAAGCACTGATTAATCATCTACCATGTTATTTAATACTTAGGCCAGAGTCTCCATTGTGGCTCCCTTTTAAGAAATTACAAAGGACCTGAGAGGATCAGCTCAGCCCTAAACCAAAATCTCCCTCTGTAACATCCCCAAGAAGTGCTCAAGCAGCCTCCATTTTTCTCATTGGATTGAAGAGCTCCACTAACCAGGCATTCCCTGAGGCAGCCCTTCTCTTTTGGAGTAGCTCTCATTGTTAGGAAGTTTTTCCTTAACCCTTTCCCTTTGATCCTTCCCAGTGCTAATGTTGTTACTGAGATTCTTAGGTCCTGGCTTAAGGTATTTCTGTCCCTCTCTCAGCAAATGTAATCATACCTTCACTGGGTGTCCATTCATACTCTACTCTCGTATATTTACCCCAGATGAAAGGAAGTGTTTGGTTTTGTGGGTTCTAGGGTGACTGGAGGAAGTGGCCACCTTATCAGGAAAGGCATGACTGACCTCTTAGACGTAGCCACAGTGGGATAGCAGATTGGGAGTAAGGGACTCTGCTTTTTGAAGAGAGTCAGAGCTGATGGTCTATAGAGGCGAATTATAGCTTTAGCGGGGAGAGTGTCAATAAAAGAGGTCATCAAGAACATATTGGTTTCAAGAAAAGAGAAAGAAAAAGTTATGCCTGCTAGGTTTGGTTGCTGCCAACATCAGAAGGTGGTGTGGGGTAAAGGGGGTGGAGGAAAACACTTGTACTTATTCATAGACTCCAAGCGGAAACAGGCTGAGCCTTCTCAGGAATTATCTGCCATTCCATTTATGGTAGGCTTTCCCCTGTTTTTAGTTTTATAGGATTTGAATCAGAGATTGTCTGTTAAAAATGCTTTAAACTCACTTTAGCATGCTGGTTTAAAATGTTAGTAACCACCAAAATATTGTATTATCTGTGTATCAGTGTTTTTCTTCTAACACTCTAGATTAGAACTGATATGAGAAACATAGAAACAGAAAATAAATAAGAATAATCTAATAAGCTTGTAACCAAAACAGTATCTGATTGTGGAGGCCCCAGAGGGCCAAATTAGGCACAGTATTTCACTCCCAGACTTGTCAAGCTGTCTGTTTTGCAGAAAGGGGCCATTGAAAGGGTTTGGGAACTAACTACGTGTATTACAATCTAAGCTCAACCTTGGCCTTTTGGCACTTTAGAGAGTAGGAGCCAGAGGCATATTTGAACCCCAAGGGGCAAATGAGAATGAGTCTGGCTTCTGACCTCATCAGTCAATTGAAACCGCTCTCTCTCCAAAATTGCCAATGATCTCCTAATTGCTAAAACTAATGGCTTTTCCCAGTCCTTATCCTTCTTAACTTTTCTGCAGCCTTTCACACTGTCAATCACCTTTTTTCTCCTTAATATTCTCCTTTCTCAACTTTTCTTGATACCACTCTCTCCTCCTCCTCCCCCTACCTGCAAAGCCATTCCTTCTCAGTCTGGATTTTCAACTACATCATGTCTTCTAACTGTGGTTGTCTCATGGGGCTTTGTCCTGGGCCCTCTTCTATTCTCCCTCCGTACTGTTTCATTTAGTGATCTCATCGGCTCCCATGAATTCAATTATTAGCTGTGTATAGATGATTCTGAGATCTACTTGTCCAGCTCTAACCTCCCTGCTGACTCACAGTCTCAAATTTCCAACTGCCTATTAGTCATCTCCAACTGGATGTCCAGTAGACATCTTAAACTCAACATGTCTAAAACTCCTATTTCTCCCCAAATTCTCCCTTCTACCAAGCTTTATTATGTCAAGCATACCCATCCTCCCAGTAACCTAGTTATTCTGACTCCCCATTCTCTCTCATCCCCATATCCAATTAGTTGTCAAATCCTGTCATTTCTAGCTTAGTAACATTTCTAGTATACATCCCCTTCTCTCCTCTGACACTGCCACCACCTGGTGAGGGTGCTTATCACTTCATACCTGGACTCTTGCAGTAGTTTTCTAGTGGGTCTCCCTGCCTCAAGTCTCCCCCCCACCCCCACCACCATGACTCCAGTCCACCTTGCGCTCAGCATCCAAAATAATCTTCCTAAAGTGCAGGTCTGACCATGTCATTCTCTCCCCACTCCCAACCGCCAATAACTCCCTGTCCCCTCTGGGATCAAATATAAAGTTCTCTGTTTGCCATTCAAAGACCTTCATACCCTGGCCCCTTCCTACCTTTACAATCTTCTTACATCTCAGTCCCTGTCATGTACTCTTTGATCCATCAATACTGGCCTCCTGACTGTTCCTTGCACAAGATCTTCCATTTCCCAACTCCATGCATTTTCTTTAGCTATCCCCCATGCCTGGAATTCACTGCATCCTCATTTCCACCTCCCCATGTCCCTGGTTACCCTTAAGTCCTAGGGAAAATGCAACCTTTTCATAGGAAGCCATTTATGTTCTCTCTTAATTCTGTCTTCTCTCTAATGGTTATCTCCAATTTATCCTGTATATACTATATTTAGACATAGTTGCTTGTATTTTTGCCTCCCCCATTAGACTATGAGCTTCTTGAGAGCAGGGTCTGTCTTTTGACTTTTTTTGTATCCCCACCACTTAGCACAGTGCCTGGCACATAGTAGGGGCTTCATAAATGTTTATTGATTGACCGGCAATGTCACCACCCTAGGCACTTAATAAATGCTATTTCATTGATTAAATAATTAATTGATGAGAATTAGAGGCAAGAAACCCACTAGTTGGCACTGCATGGCTAGGACTGGAGCTTTTTGAATTTTACCTTCCTAAGGGAGTGCTCTCTCCTGATGTGTCCCCTTGAGACCAGGAAGTATCAGTCAAACATTCTTTGCATCACCAAAGCCAGGATAGATACACAGAAGTCAAATTCCATTACAACAAATTTCCAGAGTAGGAGGCAGGGTGATATAGCAGAAAGAGCCCTGGCTCTGGAGTCAAAGGACCTGGGTTTGAATCTACCTCTGACTTTGAGTCATGTGAGCAACAATATGGAAGACTAGACATTTTCTCCAATCCCCACGACTCCTCAAACCTCTCCAAAAGAGAAATGATGAGCCAAAGATAAAGCAACTTTCAGCTGTCTCCTGGTCTAGGACACTGTAATGGAGTGCTTCTCAGCACTAAGGCAATTAAGTGCCTTTGATTGAGTCTTGCCTTTGTTTATAGGAGGGCCCACACCCTTTTGCTAGTTAGGTCATGAGAGGTGTAAAACCCAGAAGAGGTGTGAAACCTTTGAGAGGTGTGAAGTGCTCTGACCCTGAAGAAGAGTATAAATACTCTGAGGTTAGCATTTTGTTTCAGGCATATTCATTGGAAGAGTGTTGGTATGAAGACTCTGGGTAGCTATTAAGGAGCACCTCCCCCCACCCCCTGGCCTCGAAAACCTACATGTTGGTGCTTCTCTCTGGTAACTGTGTATGTATTGCTATGGTCAGACAGCGAGAAGCCTATCTGTTGATTTGTGTTATTTGCTCTGTTTATATTTTCTCTGTTCGTAATTTCTGTTTGTATTTGCTCTGAAGTTCAGGGTACTGATTTTTCCTCCCACACTAAGTGAATGACATATATATATATATTTGATTAAAGTGAGATTGCTTAAAGTTGCTTTCCTTAGAAAAGCAGATCAAAGAACCTGTGCTAGCAGCCATCCTGTGTGCTGGCATTACTGATTACTGGCCTTACACAGCCACATTTGCTGCTAGCAACATTGTTGTTACAGACACTCAGGATCCAAAAGAAGGTTTTAAAAAACCCATGAGCTGACACAGACCCTGAGCTCATTCAGTACCCCTTCCCTTCCTCTATCCCCCCATGCTACTGGCAGCAAGCTTGCACTAGCAGATCCAAGGACACAACACAGGTTGATATCAAAAACCACCCCTACACCCTGATCCCCTCTCTCTCATTCCAGTGTGGTAAAGACCCTGGCTCCAAGCTGCAGAAGTTTGTTCAGGCCTCAATAGCCATCTTGGACACAGTCCTTTAGCAACAAAAACCTGCTGAGGGATGAAACCTAGAAGCACCAGCCCTACAAAGCTCTAAATTGCTGGTGCCCCAGAAAACTCCAGACTCTAAACTGCTGGAACCAGGCCAGAGAACTGAGGAGTGGAGGAAGTGGGACAGGCCACTAGGTAGGCTACCATGCATGTAGGGAGTTGTGCAGCACTCCACCAAGGCTGAGGGAAAGAGGACATCATCCAACTGGGGACAGTTCTGATCACTCAAAAGTCAGTTGGAATAGAGACATAAACTAGTAAACCATGAACTGCCCAGGGTGGGAAGAGGCTGAGAGGTTTTGAGATCCAACCCCCAAGGTAACCACCATCAGAGGGGAGGGAGTCAGAAACAGAGTGATAAGGAAAAACACAGTGGCAGGAAGAGACCAAAGTACCAAAGATTTCAAGATAAAGAAAACTCAAAGACCTTGAAAATAAACAGATAAATCAACAGGAAAAATAGTTATGACAGAAGGAAATATAGCCTCCAAGTCTAGTAAATTAGTTCAGCCATCTTTGTATAAATAGTGAAAAGTAAAGAAAAATGACCCAACACTTGATGAGGGGATGCTGTGAAATTTGAGGAGAAAATGGAACCACAACACTATTTCTGAATGGTTTAAAAAAGAAATGAGAATTATGAGAGCAGAATTAATATCCTTTACAACAAAAATAATGAACATAGTAGAAAAATTTGAATCTTCAATGGCAAGCCTCATCAAAGAAATGAGAGAGAATAATAGATTGGAAGTGCAAATGCACAAAAATGAAGGACAAGAAGAGAAACAGAAAACAGTAACATTAAAAGAATTCTCATTATTATTAAATTTAATTAATTAATTATTAAATATCATGCAAGCAAAACATATTGATCTCAAAGATAAGAAACACAGAAGCAACCTAAAGATCATAGGCCATCTAGAAGACCATGACAGGACAAAAACAAAACCAAAACCCACAATTAATAAAATAACAAAAGAGAACTGCCTAGAACTTCTAAACATAGGAAATGAAATTCCAATTGAAAAAATTCACAGATTGCCTCCAGAAGAAAAAATCCAAGGCTCATCTGCCTCTGATGTTTATTCTACCAGTGTCCTTGGGTAAGTCACTTGATACAAAGTGAGGTGTTTGGACTAAATAACATCCAGACCTTTCCAGTTCTAGATATGGGATCTTGGGGGAACATCTCTCTGTCTCTATCTTTGTCTCTCTGTCTCTATCTTTTCCCACCCCTCTTAATTCTAATTTCTTTCTTCTGCTAATTATTTCCTATTTATCCTGAATATAATTTGCTTTTTATGTATTTGTTTGCATGTTGTCTCCTCCATTAGATTGTAAGCACTCAAGGGCAGGGACTGTCCTTTTTCCTCTTTTTGTATCCCAAGAGTTTAGCACAATGCCTGGCACATAGTAGGCACTTAATAAATGTTTATTGACTGATTATCTCTCTCTGTCTCTCTTTCTCTCTCTCCCCTCACACCACACACACACACATACACACACTCACGCGCGCACACACACACATACACAGACGTGCATGCACATCCAAATGTACATAAGTACATGTACCCATCCAATGTTCCACCCATTACCAACAATATAGGATTTAGTAAAATCCTGCGGGGTATGATAAAAGAATTTATAGTATGTACTATCTACTTAAGTTTTTTTGTAATAAGGAAAATGACCAATGGGAAATGTCAGGCTACTCTTTGATCTAATCAGCTGACACCAGCACTCCCTAACAGCCAAGGACAGCACCAGTGCAAAATAGTGGTCAAGCGACCATAGTTTTCAAGCTCTGCCTATTTTGTGTGAAATATTGCTGCTAAGCATATTTCCCCCAAAGGTACTTAGGGGTGCAATTGAGCATGGAAAAAAAATCTTCTGGAGATAATGTCTTTGCTGTGCACAGCTACTCCTGGGCTTAGTCCTGACACACATTCCCTGTGTTTGGTATAACATTCCTCTTCCTCTTTTTCTTTTTTAAAAATAATAGTTGCATTGAAAATAAGAACCTCAACAAAAAGAATCAGATACACAAAAGAGGAAGAAAATCATGCACGAAACCATAGACCCCAAGCTTTGTCATTTATTTACTAAAAAAGAAAACTATATGGAGTTTTATAAATACATTTTAACAAAATAATAACCGTGATTTCTGATTTGTTCTGTCTATCACTTCTGATCTCTTTGCCATCTGGGCAGCTACCAGATTGTGTTGCTGTCATTTAAGCACAATCTAAGCCATTACAGTTGTTATTGTTTTAATTTTAATTTTTTGATCTGCATTACATGGTGTGTCTTTCCATATTTCTTTATATTCTTCATACTTATCATTTATGGGACAAAAATATTCCATGCCATTGACAAATCACAAGTACAACATTTGGCCTTTCCCACATTGGACGGCCAATCCATTGACCATTTCCTCAACTGTAGGACCTCCAGGTGTCTTGACTACTTCTCCTCAGCCCTACAAGCAGCGCAAGATAGGGGGACGTGGAAGCAAGTGACAAGAATCCGAAGGCAACAGCATGTCCTATGAGAGTAGAGAAAGAAACAAGATTGGCCTTGAGAAGATTGCCCCAACCTCCATTTCTGTCTGAAAGGCAAACAGAAATGGTATAGTGGAAAAAGGGCTAGCCTGGGTGTCTGGAAAAATGTGGATTTGAATTCTAGTTCTGCAGCTTACTAACTGTAATTTGGGGCAGATTACTTAAGATATTAGCTCCAGTTTACTCATCTATAAAATGGAGGTGATAATACAGGCAACGTCCCTGCCATGAGGATAGCTAGAGATGAAGGAGCTAGGGATATTTAGTCCAGAAGAGAGAAGATTGAGGGAGGAGGTAGTAGCTGTCTTCAGGGACTGTTTTATAGAAGGTGGAATAAACTTGTTTGGCTCAACCATAGAACACTGAACCAGGAAAATGAGTAGAAGTCATAAAGGGGCAGATTTTGGCTTGCTATAAGGAAGAACTCCCCCCAAATCAGTTCTGTACTAGCACCTAGCACAGTGTCTGGCTCAGAGTAGACACTTAAATACTTATTGATTGATTGAAAATAGTAATGAGGTGCCTCAGGAGGTAGCGAGTTACCCATCCCTGGGGAGGGAATAAGCATTTAATAGCACCTTCTATGTGCTAAACACTTTTTACAAATATTATCTCATTTGACCCTCACAACATCCTACAAGGTGGGTGCTGTTATTGTCTCCATTTTTATAGTCGAGGAAACTGAGGCAAACAGAGGTTAAGTGCCTTGCCCAGGGTCACACAGCTAGGAAGTATCTAAGGCTGGATTTGAATTCAGGGATTCCTGACTCCAGTGCTCTGTGCTCTGTGCCGCCAGATACCTCACTGGAGGCTTCCAAGCAAAAACTTAATAACCATGTGTTGGGTCGGATATTATACAGGGGGATTTTTTTCAGATATGAACTGGACAGACCCAAGGAGTTAGGGGGATGTCTACCCCAAACATGTGAAGACTTCCCCTGGCAGAATGGGTGAATGAGAAGGGCTGAAGCAGGCACTGGGGAGCACTTAGGGCTTGGTCAGACATTGAAGACGCCAAGGTCATCCACTGCATCTCGGGCCATGACCAGTCATCTTGACTTTTGTCTTGCTACTAGTCTTAGATGACTGGAGGAAAGAGTGAGGCTGATGACCTTGTGCAACCCTGCCTCACTTAAATCTAATTCTCATGCAAATCAAGACCTCACCCCATGATGTCACTGGTCCTCTTTGAAAACAAAGGACAAAAAACAAGACAGCCAGTGAAGTTCTTAGCAAAACTAAGATACTAAGGTACTCCTAGGAGTATTGTTCTTTATTTACCTTTAAACACTACATTGATATGAACTCTTGTCATTGTTCAGCACCTGTTACAACCTCCCCCAGGAGGCCAAACTCCTTGTATTGTCCTTGGACTGTCCATACCCTGGCAAGTGGACACCCTCCCTCTAAGGGACCGCTGCTCGTAATTCTCCATGTTTCTCCCAAACTCTCAAAATTCCCCATTCCCACCAATGATGGCCTCATTTCCTAGTCCACGAGTGGTTTTTCTTTATTGACACAAATGATCCTTTTAATGTTGGCATTTCAGGCAGTGTTGGGGAGAAGAGATACTTTAAATATTGCAGCTCTAGCCTCATTTGTTTAAATGATGTCATCTCCAAAAATGGGAAGTGGACGAAAGTAAAAATATGGATTTTTATCTTCATATCTTAAGGAAATTTAACTGTTGTAAAATATAATGAGCGGCCCAAGAAAGTCCCCAAACAACCTCTAACAGAAACTGTTTGATCTCCTTGCCAAGTGGAGATACATAGTAACCAAGGACAACACCACTTTGGAGTCTAAGTTCATCTTGCACTTATAAAAATATCTTGTAAAACATTATGCGTTGATTAAAAAAATCAAAAATGTAAAATGATTATGGTGGAGGATGGCATATTATTGCCTCACAAAACAGCAAAACTCTAAGAGGGAAATGATTACAGATTTAGAGTTTAAAGGGGCCTTAGAAGTGACTCTCACCCAGGCCCATAGAGATCAAGGGTCACAAAGACACGAAATGACAGAGCTAGAATCTGAACCCAGGTCTGACTCCAAATCCACTGCTGTTTCCGTGACACCACCCCCAAATTATTTGTGGGTCACCTAGGTTGGAACCCTACCTCTAATGCTTACTAGACTTGTGCAAACTATTAGCCTTCGTCAATGCATGTGTAAAATGGGGATCATGATCTTTGGAATATCTACCCGCCACATGGATCAATTGAAAGAATTGTACGTGTTTAGAATGGAGAAGAGTAAACTCAGTAGAGCCAGAATAGCTGAGTTCAAGTTTTTAAAGCGCTAATGTTTCAAAGTGGTTTTAAATTTGTTCTGCTTGAACCTATGAGGGAAGAAGAGAGAATAATGGGTAGAAATTGCAGAGAAGCAAATTTTGGCCTTGTTTGGGTGTGTTTTAAAGTCCACAATTCAGATTACTTCATATATGCCTTAAACTGATCCTGGGAAAGGAGGGTGCAAAGGAGTATCTGTAAATCTAGAAGTAAGACAACAAGCAGATGTGGAAAATAAGAGTAACGTGACATATAGAGCACTGAATTTGAAGTGAAATGTTATTGTTTAGTCGATCAGTTATATCCATGACCCCATTTGGGGTTTTCTTGGCCAAGACACTGGAGTGGTTTGCCATTTCCCTCCTCATTTTACAGAGGAGGAAACTGAGGCAAACAAGGTAAGTGACTTGCCCAGGGTCACACAGTCAGTAATTGTCTGAGACCAGATTTGAACTCAGGTTCTTCTGACTCCAGGGCCTATGCTCTATGCCACCTAGCTGAGTTCAAATCCTGTCTCTGTTGCTCACTATTTGTGGGACACACTATTTCATCTCTCTAGTTTTCAACTTCTTGATCTGTAAAATAAGAAGGTTCCTGGACTAAATGATCTCGAACATCCTTACTAGCTATAAAACCATCAAAAGTCTTATATACAAATCTGTCAGCATTTCTGTAGCAATCTATTTACATTCTCAATAACAGGGCAACAGGCACATTAGTACTCTACCAGAACTACTGGCTATAGAAATAAGACAAGAATAATAGATTAAGAAAATAACAGTAAGTAAAGGAGAAGCAAAATTATCATTTTTTGCAGATTACATGATTGTGTACTTAAAGAGTCAACTGAAAATGTAATTGAAATAACTAATAACGTTAGCAAACTTTCAGGACGTAAATTGAATCCACATAAATCAATAGCATTTCTATATTAATGCCAATTAAACCCAGCAGAAAGAGATAGAAAAAGAAAGTCCTTTTGAAATTACCTACACAGTGCATAAAGTACATGGAAGTTTACTTTCCATGGTATAGACAAAAACTGCATAAATGAAACTACAAGCAACTACTTACAGAAATAAACAGACTTGAAAAAATGTTAATTGCTGATGGGTAGGATGATCCAATGGAATACAAATGACAGTGCTATCTAAATTAACTTACTTATTCAAGGCCATACCCATCAAACCACTAAAGAATTACTTTAAAAAGCAGAAAAAATCACAATGAAATTTACATAGAGCAAAAAAAAAGGTCAAGAATCTCAAGAGAAACAATGAAAAGAAATAGAAAGGAAGGGGACTAGCAGTGCCAGATCTCAAACTATGCCACAAAATAATAATTACTAGAAAAATTTGTTATTGGCTTGGTTAAGAAACAGAGAGTTTGACCCATAAAACAGACTAAATACACAATCTACAGAAGCAAATGTATCTAGTAGCCTAGTATTCAATAAACACAAAGACACCCAACTACAGGCATAAAACTTCTGGGAAAACTGGGCAACAGTATGGAAGAAATTGGATTTAGACTAACACTTTACACCTTATGCCAAGATCAGCTCCAAACGGGTATGTAACCTAGAAATAAGAGGTCACATCAACAAACAAATTAGAGAAACATGGGAAAAAATGCCCATCAGATCTATAGAGAGGAGGGAAGTTCATGACCAAACAAAGAATAGAGAGGACCACAGAAGATAAAATAGATAGTTTTGATTACATTAAGTTTTTAAAGTTTTTGCAAGAACAAATCTAATAAAACTAAGATTAAAAGTGAAACAAACAGGAAAATACGTCTTTGCAACAACTTGCTCTGACACAGCTTGACTTCTAGGACATGCAAGGAACTGATTTATACTTATAAGAAAAATAATTGTTCCTCAATTGACAAATGGTTTAAGGATATGAACAGACGGTTCTCAAGGGAGAAAGATAGACCACCAGGGTGGGGAACCTGCGGCCCTGAGGCCGCATTTAGAGGTCCTCAAGTGTGGCCCTTTGACTGAATCCAAACTTCACCACAGAACAAATCCCCTTAATAAAAGGATTTGTTCTGTAAAACTTGAACTCCATCAAAAGACTGCACCTAGGAACCTAGAAGGCCACGTGTGGCCTCAAGGCCACAGGTTCCCCACTCCTGCATAATCATATGAAAAAAAAAGGCTCCAAATCACTACTAATTTGAGAAATTCATATTAAAGTAATTATGAGGTTCTGCCTCATATTCATCAGGTTGGCAAAGATGATAGAAATAGGAAGTGTTGAATGTTTGAGAGGTGAATGGATTCTGGAAAGCAATTTGGAATTATGCACAAAATGTCACTAAACAGTGCATTCCCCTTGATCCAAGAATACCACCCTTAAGCCGGTACCCCAAAGAGATAAAAGAAAGGCCAAAAGATCCTCCATATACAAAAATACAGCAACTCTTTAATGTGGTATAAAAAATCTAGAAATTAGGGGAATGATTATCAATCAGGGAACGGCTGAATAAGCTGCTATATATGAATGTGATGTGGTACTATTGTGGGATAAGACACTAAGAAATCGATAATTTCCAAAAGACATGGAAATGCTTACGTGAACTGATGCAGAACGAAGTGAGCCGAACCAGAAGAACAATTTATACTGTTAATATCAATTATCAAAAAGAACAATTTTGAGGAGTTCTCCAAACTGAGGGAGGATGAAATGAGCAGAACCAAGAGACTAATTTATACAATGACAACAACACTGTAAAAACAAATAACTTTAAAAGCTGCAACTATGATGACCATTCTCAAGGACTGCTGACGAAGCATGCTGTCCAGATGGACTTAGGATGTGGAATGAGACATAAATTGCATTGCATTGAGGAATCTATTTTGCTTGACTAGGCATATTTATCACAAGAAATCTGTATTTCTTTTCTTCTCCCACGGGGGTGGGTGGGAGGGAGGCAAAGTAAAATTCTGTTATTTTTTTAATAATAAAAGGGGGAGGGGTTGAACTACTGATGCAAATTGTTGCACATATTTCCAGATGAGGTCACTGTATGGTTAATTCTACTTAACTGTTTACCAAAAGACCTTTCATGAAATAGGAGTTATCTGTAAATGGTTGTAAAAGCAAAGCTTGTCAAAATTTTTTTAAAAGGGGGCAGTTAGGTGGTTCAGTGGATAGAACACCAGGCCTGGAATCAAAAGGACCTGAGTTCAAATCCAGCCTCAGCTACTTACTAGCTGCCCTAGATAAATCGCTTAACCCTGATTGCCTCCCCCCCACAAAAAAACAATAAAAAAAACTTCTTTAAAAATTGAAAGGTACTCAAGGATTGATTTTTCAAGAGATCTAGAAGAGAGAAAGATTCCAAAAGAATGGAAAAATGTTATGTTTACTCCCCTCCAAAATAAAGGCAACTGAGGAGATATCAGCAACCACTGAGTCACATGCCTATATTCTCATCCTTTTAAAATATTTGTGAACATGGTCTATACACACACTGAAGAGAAAGAAGTAGGCAAGGCTTTCACCAAGGATTTTCTACAGCATAGTCTCACAAGTGACTGTGAGGGACAGAGAATTTAAGATTTCTTGGCCTGCTAGAGCAGAATGAAGTTTTGAAGCCTCTCCCTAAATGTCTCCCACCAAAGCAGTGCCTATTGATATCATGAAAGGATCTGAAGGATGGGGCAGCTAGGTGGTGCAATGGATAGAGCACTGGCTCTGAAGTCAGGAGGATCTGAGTTCAAATCTGGCCTCACACGGACCCTGGGCAAGTTATTTAACCCAAATTGGCTCGTCAAGAAAAAAAAAAATCTGAGAGATGCAGCCATTGAGAGTCAATCTTGTTCAAAGACAGGCTGGAGAAAACAGCTCTGAGTGATTGGGAAAGTGCATACTCATCTGAGGTCTGCCAATCTCATGGTCCCGGGCATAGAACAAAAATAAGAAGTAGGCATCTGAGGAAGACCTAGGTTCAAATCGAGCCTCAGATACTTGCTAACTGCATGACCCTGAGGAAGTCACTTAACCTCTGTCTGCCTGAGTTGCCTTGTCAGTAAAGTGGATCTACATAGTAGCATCTACCCCACTGGGTTGCTGTGAAGAACAAATGCAATAACATATGTAAGATGTGTCAGAGATATTAAAGCACTCTCTCAGATCTAGCTATTATCATTAGTCTGGTTGTCATCCTTATTGTTCTTGTTTCTTATCAGTGGCGGGCTTCTCCAGATGCCTGTATTTCATAAAAGCTAATAGTGCTGATTGTGCTGCACTCTCAAACACTATGCAGCCTCCAAAATGACTTCTGCGGTCCCTCAAAGGAGATTGGACTAGCCAGCTGCACCAGCAAAACAAAGAAAATTAAAAATGCATATTACCCAGATTATGACATGCCGTTGGCAGGCAGCCCATTGAGTTATTCCATCAGTACATATGTCTTGGGCAGACACTGCAGGAAGAATAGGACCTGGGCCGAGAAGTGACTACAAGGAGGAGAGTGGGACAGATTTCATCTGAGAAATGTCACTTTGCCTTCAATGATCCCAAACTCTTTGTTATGCAGGGATGATCTATGACTGTGAATCATCAAATGCCATAGTCTCAGAAGACTCAAGACTCAAGATAACACCAGGATCAATGGAAAGACACATGATGTATAGTGAGTGTAAGGAGCATGAAACACACAATGGAATCTCACATGTGGGCTGGGTTCTAGACTCAGCATAAAAGGCAAAAAATTTATGGATAGTCAAAATTATGTAGTTGATGTTAGCCACTCTCTTGAATCCCTTAAATCGCCCAGGAAGTATAATATATTATTTTACCACTCCAAGCCCCAGCATCACATTCCCCTTTTAGGGCAAGGAAGAAAGGTCTGGGGAATAGAAGCAGCAGGGTGGGGTGTTGGGTGGGTGGAGGAGCCCTAGAACCTTATTCACCTGGAGCTTATGGCTCTTGCCCAGCTCCACTTACCATCCTAAACCTTGGGGCCATTCCTAATCGTGAAATTATGGATCTGAGCTGCTTGATTTCCCATATATAGATTGTTCCAACATGTTGTTCACCTTGGAGACTTGCTACATATGTGAGGGGGGAGGGGAGGGAGAGAGAATAGTGGAACCATATTGGAAGGGGTCGGCACTCCTTGCTGCTAGATGGTTATTCTCTTCTTCTCTACTCTCTCTCTCTCTCTCTCTCTCTCTCTCTCTCTCTCTCTCTCTCTCTCTCTCTCTCCATTAAATGCTCCTGTGATGTTATTGCCCTGTATTATCAGCAATAATTTTTGTGCAAAAATGATGGAAAAGGAGGTGGGCTGGTTATGCAATGAAAGGGAGGGAAAGATAACAGAGGTCGGTCCAAGTATTGGCCCAAGTATTGCTCTGGTAAATTTAATGAACTTAGCAGGGGTCCAGTCTTTGTTTGAAACCTTTGATGGTTCAGCCTTCTCTCCCTCTAGTCCAGGGGTTCTTAACTTTTTGTGTATGGCAAACCCCTCTGGTAGTCCAGTAAAGCCTATGAACCCCCTACTCAGAATAACGTTTTTTAAATGAATCAAATAAAATAGATGGGACTATACAGGACACTATTTCCATTGAAATGCAATTATCAAAATATATATTTTTTTGAACCACCAGCTTCCCAGACGTCAGGTTAAGAATTTCTGTATAGCGTGTGCACTATCAGCATGTTGGTAAGAAGACAAAAGATAATTCCTGGCCAGTTGCAATGACTTCGGCTGCCCCCAAGATGATTTTGTTGACTCAGAGCCTCAAGGGGATAGATTCTCTTGGGAGGATTCTCGCTCTCTTCTGGCCTAGACAAATGAGCCAAACAGGCTTGCTCAGACCCCTTTCTTAGTCTTCTTTCTGCCATTCCCTTTGTGCTTTTCTTCCAACTTCATTTTCTATTCAGCTCTCCTTTCTCCTCCCTTCAGCGGCTCCCCCTCCCCATGCTCCCTTTGCCTTGACAAGCATAATAGCGATCTCAGTCATTTACAAGCCATTTACTAGTTTAGGCCTAATTACTGTATCCCAACAATGATGATTATGCATACCATTAAGTATATGTCAGATTAACTCTGCTGCAAGTTGCCTTTGACTCTCACATAAAGCCCTGTTCATATTCCCTCTGTCTTTGTAGTCTGTTGCTCATGCAGCATGACTGTCCACTCAAATCTGAAAAGAAAAAAAAGCATAATTAGAGGAAACATTGCCAACAAATAGATTGGGATTTTTTCCTGATTTCTCATTTTCAGATTTTGTTAGTGAGACCTTCTTAGAGCAAAAATGATCATTTAAAGGTTTCATGAAGGCTACAGTCTTTTGTAACTATCCTTTGATCATTGATTCTTTCCCTTGGTCCAGCAAAATAATTTAGGAAGAAATCAGGAGGTTGATTCGATGGGAAGGGAGGAGACTTCCCGAATTAATGAGCTTTGCTCTTCTTTCAGCCCATCTCCAATTCTCAGCCAAATGTGTGTTTCCAATGTGCTCCAGAGGGGCAATTTATCCCAAAGGTCAGACTGTTTTAGGGGATGATTTAATTTCAGCTCTTTGCATCTGATGCCGGAATAAAATTTAGCTTCTTGAGATTGTGGCTATAGACCAGGTTGCATCATTATTGGAATTCTTGAAGAGGTAAATTAACTCCATTGGGACCCAAAAAAGGCTTATCACTTTTCTCACATCCCACCAAGAGAGTATCTTCTCTACAACAATGTTCTCCAGCTATGCTGATCCCTGCAAGGGAGTGTCTGCTGTCTCTAAATTAGTCACGGTGGGGCAGGTTCAGGATAAGGTCCCCCTTTCCCTTTTGTGGCTATTCTGGACTTTAAAACTTGCTCCATAAACACACCATCATAACCATGGCAACCTGCATTTTAGCTCTTGGCTTCATAGCCCATTAAAGTCAGTGGCTTTTCATTTCTGATCATGTTTGCAGAGTGGCCTGATGATTTATGAATAGCAGCCACTGAGCCTCCAACATGGCTGAGGCTGAGCTAGGGTTACTTCACCCCCTCCCCTCCAACACTCCTTACCAGCTGTCAGGAAATAACCTGTCAAGCAGTCATTGATGCTAAAGCTTGAGACAATTCAGTGGAATGTTGCAGGAACTTTCCCTCAAGAGCATAACCTAGGACAATGATCCATTTCAGCACATGACACAGTCTCCATTAGCAACATGGAGCTCAACACAGAGAGACCACGAAGAATAGGGTTCACCATAATTTGATTTCTATGATTTGCTACCATTTCTAGGGGCTGATGAGTTAGAGATCAACAGTCCCTTGGAAATCATTCAATGTCATCTCCTCATCTTACAAGTAAGGAACCCGTGGCCTAGAGAAGTCAGCGGCTGAACTGATGATTTTCTCCTTAACTTTTATGGGAGTAAAAGTAAAATCTGAACTTCAGAGTTAGAAGGAATCCCACCTTAATCATTACCTAAATTCTGTTCAGTTCAATTCAACCATTTATCAAACACCCTTTATATGCTGAAGACTGGGAAAGATGCTAGGCATACAAAGACAAAAAAATACACTCCTGCCCTCAAGGAGCTTAAATGATACTGGACAAACAGCACCTACAAAGAAAACCAAAACCAAAACATTTACAAAGTAATTTCTGAGAGAAGGCACTAGTTTATATGAAGGACAGTTTGTTAATAAGAAAATGGGGGTTTCAGAGGACATAATGAAGGGTAGGTAGCTCAGAGTGGGATAGGTTCATCATTGGGATGGGACTGCCACAGATTGCTATGAAGGGGTACAGTATGGTGACCAGAGAGGGGAACTTCCATCTTGGCTTCACAGGAATTCTGAGTGAGGCTATAGAGTAGCAGATTTTTGTCAATCAAGAAATCTTTATTAAACATCTACTATGTAGCAAGCACTGTGCTGGGTCCTAGGAGTATAGATACAACAAATAAAATTTCTACTCTCAAGAAGCTACATTCTGTTGGGTGAGATAACACACACATAGGTGTATTCAGAATAAGTAAAAATAAATTCAAGGTAACTAGGGCACCAGCAGTTGAAGGGATGGGAAAGGCTTCCAGTAGAAAGTGGTATTTGAGTTGACTCTTGAAGGAAGAGAGAGAGAGAGAGAAAGAGAGAGAGAGAGAGAGAGAGAGAGAGAGAGAGAGAAAGAGAAAGAGAGAGAGAGAGAGAGAGAGAGAGAGAGAGAGAAAGAGAAAGAGAGAGAGAGAGAGAGAGAGAGAGAGAGAGAGAGAGAGGCTCATTGGCGTAGTAGTATGAGGAGGGAGTACATTCTAAGTGTGGGGACAAGGAGCAAAAAGCCACAGACATACAAGATGGAGTGCTATGTGTGAAGCAAAGGGGTCAAATTGGCTAAGCCATAAAGTTCAGGAAGAGCAGTAATGTATAATGAGTTTGAAAAGATAGGTAGGAGTCAGGTTGTGAAGGGTTCTAAAAGTCAAACAGAAGAGGTATAAAATATATTTTATCTTAAAGATAATGTGTAGTAGCTACAGAGCCAGCGTCAATACCAGGAAAACCTGGGTTCCAAGTCCTGCCTTCAACACAGACCGGTTGTTTGACTGAGAGCAAAAAACTTGACCTTGTACCTTAGGCAATTCTTATAAATAAGATGTCAACTTGCGTTGATAGAGTTTCCTTTGCTGGGAGTTGCCTAGATCAATGAAATCATGGGTCAAGTTCCTATTCCTTTCCCTAGAAGCATTAAGGAGTCACTGGAGTATATTGAATAGTTTAGTGAAATAGTCAACCTAGACTTTAAGAAAGTCACTTTGGTGCTTTAGTGGAGAGTGGAGAGAGACTTGAGGTAGGGACATCAGTTAGGAGGCCAGTGAGATAGTCCAGCCTAGCGATGAGGAGAGCTTGAATTAAAGTGACATTGAGAGATATGAGAAAGTAGAGTGCCTGGCACATGAGTAGGCACTTAATAAGTGTTTATTGATTGTTGACTGACTGTGATAACATGGAAGTACCATAGAAATTGCAAGACACCAGTCCCATGTAGGAACAATAATGATGATGATGATGATGATGACGATGACCATGATGACAACAACATTGACGAAAATGTCAGGTGCCATTTCTATAGCCCTTTTGGGCAGCTAGATGGCACAATTAATAGAACACTGACTTGGAGTTAGGAAAATCTGAGTTCAAATCTAGCCCTAGTTTCCTCATCTGTAAAATGAGCTGGAAAAGGAAATGACAAACCATTCCATTATCTTTGCCAAGAAAACCCCAAATGGGGTCATGAAGAGCTGGATACTTTTGAAATGACCGAACAACAACCTTTTTAACAATAACCCTTTTAAGGTTTGCAAAGTCTCTTACAAATATTATCTCCTGGGGTTGCTGTGAGGATCAAATGAGTTATAATGCCTAGCATATAGTAAGTACTTAACAAATGCTTATTTCCTTCTTTTCCTTCCTCCCTCTTTCCCTCCTTCCTTCCTTCCCCCCCTTTCCTTTCTTTCTTACTTCTTTCCTTCCTTCCTTCCTTCCTTCCTTCCTTCCTTCCTTCCTTCCTTCCTTCCTTCCTTCCTTCCTTTCTTCCCTTCACAACAATCCTTGGAGGTAGGTGCTTTCATTTTTTTCCATTTTAGAGTTGAGAAAACTGAGGGTGAGTGACTTTCCCAGAGTCACAAAGCTAGTAAGTATCTAAGGCTGGATTTGAACTTGGGACTTCCTAACTCCAAATCCAGTGCTCTATCCACCGTACCATCCGGTTGTCATAGTATTGCCCTGAAACAGAGATTGAAAGTGGAAGAGAGGGGTATAGATTTGCATTCAACAGCAGGGCTGATATCAAGTAGCCGGCCCTGCCTTTTGGTTAAGGCAGGGGTTGGTGGAGCCCTGCAGCCTAACTAATTATAGAGGAGTGAGGCATAAACCAGGTTTAGCTTCTGCTCAGTCCCTGATGAATTTCATTCTGAAGGCCTCCACTGATACAGAACCTATTAACACTAGAGGCAAACTGTTCCACTTTTAGCCAACTCTAATTGTTTTTCCTTGTATAGAACTGAAATCTGCCTTTACAAGCTTTGCTGCCTTTCTCCCCACTTCTGTCTTGCTCCTAGGTCTGCCCCTTGGGCCCAAGCAGAGCAAATTTGATCCCATTTCTACATGAGACAGCGCTTCAGATTCTTACACACTTGGTGACAGTTGCCAAGTCTCCTGACATCTTTTCCAGGGAAACATTCCTAGTTCTCTCAACCACTCCACATATGGCATGGTTTCCATTCCTGTTGACATCCTGGTCCCCCTCCTCTGGATAAAATCTAGTTTGTTAAGGTCTTTCTTTTTTTTTAAAGTGATACCAGAACTGAACACAATATTCCTGATGTGGTCTGACCAGAGTTGGAAACCATGACCTTCTATACACTGGACACTATGTCTCTCTTAATGCAGTCTAAATTCTAAGTGTGGGGACAAGTCACAATATTGACTCATAATAGTTTTCCAGGACATTAAATTCCCCACAAGCTGTTATCTATCCCTGCCTCCCTGTGCACTTGGTTTTTTGAACCCAGTTGTAAGAATTTACATATTTCAGCATGAGGTCATTTTGGATCCTAACTCTTAAATAATGCTCTACTTAGATCTTTCTCACAACTTCATGTCATCTGCATATTTTATACATATTTCATCTATGCTCTCATTCAAATTATTGGTGAAAATGTTGAACAGAAGAGGAGGGGGGAAAGGAACAAGCATTTATTAAACACCTGTTATTTGCCAAGTACTGTGCTAAATGCTGTACAAATGTTATCTCATTTGAAAGCCATGGGCTCTCCACAAGAGACCTCTTTTTAGGTCAATGGCCACCAATGTTTTTTGAACATTAGGACTCCTTTTAAATATCAAAATGTTTCACAGATACCCACGTGGGAGCATAGATTGAAAAAGAATTCGTCTAGTCACCTCTCTCATTTTACAGATGAGGAAACTGAGGCTGAAAGGGGTTGGACCATTGCAATAGCCTGTTGGTTGGTCTCTGTCTCAGGTCTCTCCCCACTCCAATCCATCCTCCACTCATTTGCCAAATCAGTTTTCCTAAAGCACAGGCCTGACTAGAAATCAGTGAAAGTACACACAGGGGAATATTACTAGACAATACAGAGTGACGGAGCTCTCCCATTGGGAGTGAGATAACTCAGGGAGAGAGGGAGAGAGACAGAGACAGAGAGACACAGAGACATAGACAGAGAGAGACCTGAAGCAACTTGATGTCTGAGAGCTCTCTCTCTCTCTCTCTCCTGTCTCTCTCTCCTGTCTCTCTCTGTCTCTCCTCTCCCTCTGTCTCTGTCTCTGTCTCTCTCTCTTGACTTTTGAGCTCTTTGTTAGGGTATGACTGCTTCCAGAGTGGAGAGTGCTTTGTCCCAAGTTTCAGGGGTTTTGCACTGCTGTTTTCAGATCCACTTCTATTCTGAGGTGCTATGATACTCCTGCTCTTACCAACTCCACACCCCCTCCCCTCCACAAAGGGCATGGCATTCATTTCCAACAATGAGGGGAGTCCCATGCCAATGGGTTTTGAAACTATCTTTTTAGGTTCCCTTCATTTCACACACACACACACACACACACACACACACAAAGTCTGCCATCCAACAACCTTGGTCTCCTTGCTATCTCTCATGCATGGCACTCCATCTCCTGTGCATTTGCACTGGCTGTCCCCATCCCTGTGATGTACTCCTTGCTCACCTCTGCCTAATAAAACCTAAGCTTCCTTCAGTTCAGGTTCCATCTCCTCCAAGAAGACTTTCATGATCTTCCTAGTTGTCAGTGTTCCCCTATCATTTATTTCTTTATCTGTGTATGTGCCGTAACTACCAACAGAATGTAAATTCCAGGAAGGAGGGCAGAGAGTATGCTTCATTTTGCCTTTGTATACCCAGCATCTAGCATGGCCCCTTGCACACAATGAATGCTTAATAAATGTTTTTTGAGTTGTATTGATAAAAAGCATTGACCAAGCCCACAGGGTGGCAGCTGAGCACACAGCAGCCATCAACTCACTGGACAATTAGAGAGAGAGAGACATTAGCAGCACAAATTTCCTACACAATGCTAATAAAGTTACTAGAGACTGGTTCTGAAAATCAAAGGAAAAGAGTCTTAGGTAAAAAGTGTCTGTTAAAAGAACAAAAATAGGGGGTGGATCCAAGATGGCGGCTTGAAAACAGGGAGCTCTCCCCCAAATCCCTCCAGACACCTGTATGACTCTAAACAAATTGTAGAGCTACAGAACCCATGAAATGACAGAGTGAAATAAGTCTCCAGACCAAGATGGCCTAGATGATCACTGGGAAGGATCTATCACACTGTGCTGGGAGCAGAGCACTGCCCAGCATGGGCTGTACCAGAAGAGACCAGCCTGGAGTAGACCATGTGGAGCAGGTCTCAGGGCCCTGAATTGCTGAGCTGTGGCAGTTTCCAGACTTCTCAACTCACAAACGCCAAAGACAACAGAGCGGGTCAGTGGGAAAACTGTTGGAACTGGGTGAGACAAGTGCATAGTCTGGTCCCAGCCCTAGCATGGCAGAGGTGGCTGCAGCCGCAGCAGGCAGCAGTTGCAAAGGCAAGTGCTTCCAGCTTCAGGCCCACAGACTCTGGGGGAAGTCAAGAGGCTTATCAGAGCGGGAGTACAGGGATCTCTTTGCTGGCACTAAGGCAGTGTTCTCTCACTTTGCTCTGCTTGGATCTGGGTCACAGTACTGGTTGGCGGTCCTTGGGGGAGGAGCAGAGCTGGTGTGACAGTGCTTGCAGTGACTGTGGAGAGGGAGTCCTCCTAGTAGTTACATGGCAGAAAGGAGTGCTTGCACTTACAGATCAGAGTTTAGGCCAGGAGAGGAGTATCATTCCACCTCAGCATAGAAGTAACTCTGAAAACAGCAGTGCAAAACCCCTAAAGCTTGGGACAAAGCACTCTCCACTCTGGAAGCAGTCATACCCTGACAAAGAGCTCAAAAGTCAATAATTGGCTGGGAAAATGAGGTGAAAAAGAAGATCAAAACATACAGCCAGAAGAAGTCAACAAAGTCAAAGATCCTACATCAAAAGCCTCTAAGAAAAATATGAATTGGTCTCAGGCTATGGAAGAGCTCAAAAAGGATTTGGAAAAGCAAGTAAGAGAAGTAGAGGAAACATTGGGAAGAGAAATGAGAGTGATGCAAGAAAAGCATGAAAAATGAGTCAATGACTTGCTAAAGGAGACCCCAAAATACTGGAGAAAATAACACCTTAAAAAATAGACTAACCCAAATGTCAAAAGAGCTCCAAAAAGCCAAATGAGGAGAAGAATGCCTGAAAAGGCAGAATTAGCCAAATGGAAAAGGAGGTCCAAAAGACCACTGAAGAAAATACTGCCTTAAAAATTAGAATAGATCAAGCGGAAGCTAGTAACTTTATGAGAAATCAAGAAATTATAAAACAGAACCAAAAGAATGAAAAATGGAAGACAATGTGAAATATGTCATTGGAAAAACCGCTGACCTGGAGAATAGATCCAGGAGAGATAATTTAAAAGTTATTGGACTTCCTGAAAGCCATGATCAAGAAAAGAGCCTAGATATCATCTTTCAAGGAATTATCAAGGAAAACTGCCCTGATATTCTAGAACAGGGCTGTCTAAAATGTGGCCTGAGGTCTGCATGTGGCCCACGGTGCAATTTATGTGATCTGCCTACAAGCATAGATATATATGTAAATGCTTTAGTAAATGAAGCCAAGCTACTGCAGCGCTCTCACTAAAATGGCAAATCAAAATATATTGTTTGTTATTTCAATAAAAACCTAAGGTTGGACAGCCCTGTTGGACAGAGGGTAAAATAGAAATTGAAAGAATCTACTGATTGCCTCTTGAAAAAGATCCCAAAAAGAAAACTCCCAGGAATATTGTAGCCAAATTCAGAGTTCCCGGGTCAAGGAGAAAATATTGTAAGCAGCCAGAAAGAAACAATTTGAGTATTGTGGAAAAACAATCAGGATAATACAAGATCTAGCAGCTTCTATATTAAGGGATCAATGGACTTGGAATATGATATTCTGGAGGTCAATGGAGCTAGGATTAAAACCAAGAATCACTTACCCAGCAAAACTGAGTATAATATTTCAGGGCAAAATATGGGTTTTCAATGAAATAGAGGACTTTCAAGTATTCTTGATGAAAATGCCAGAGTTGAATGCAAAATTTGACTTTCAAGTACAAGAATCAAGAGAAGCATGAAAAGGTAAACAGGAAGGAGAAATCATAAGGGACTTAATAAAATTGAACTGTTTTGTTTACATTCCTACATGGAAAGATGATATTTGTAACTCATGAGACCTTTCTCGGTATTAGGGTAGTTGAAAGAAATATACATATATATATAGACAGAGGGCACAGGGTGAGTTGAATATGAAGGGATGATATCTAAAATAACAAAATTAAGGGGTGAGAGGGGAATATATTGGGAGAGATAGAATGGGGGTAAATTATCTCACATAAAAGTGGCAAGAAAAAGCTGTTATAATGGAAGGGAAGAGGGGGTAGGTGAATGGGAATGAGTGAATCATGCTCTCATTGGATTTGGCTTAAGGAGAGAATAACATACACACTCAATAACACACACACTCAAAATAACATACTCACTACAGGAAAGTAGGGGGAAGGGGATAAGAGGGGGAATGATAGAAGGGAGGGCAGATTGGGGGAGGAGGTAGTCAAAAGCAAACATTTTTGAAAAGGGACAGGGTCAAAGGAGAAAACTGAATAAAGGGGGACAGGATAGGATGGAGGGAAATATAGTTAGTCTTTCACAATATGACTATTGTGGAAGTGTTTTGCATAATGATACATGTATAACCTATATGGAATTTCTTGCCTTCTCAAGAAGAGTGGGTGGGGAGGGAAGAAGGGAGCGAATTTGGAACTTAAAGTTCTAAAAAACAAATGTTAAAAAATTGTTTTTACATGCAACTGGGAAATAAGATATATAGGCAATGGGGCATAGAAATTTATCTTGCACCTACAAGAATGTAAGGGAGAAAGGGATGGGGTGGGGTGGAGTGGGGTGATAGAAGGGAGGGCAGATTGGGGAAAGGGGCAATCAGAATATATGCCATCTTGGGAGGGGGGAAGGGTAGAGATGGGGAGAAAATTTGTAACTCAAAATCTTGTGCAATTGAATGTTGAAAACTAAAAATAAATTTAAAAAAGAAGTAGGTGGCATTCTAGGCAAAGAAAATAATGTAAACAAAGTAGGGATAGGCTAGAGCCAGCTCCAAGTAGCTTGTGGAGCCAGCTGTTAAATTTTCAGAGTGAGCCTTTATTTCTCAAAAACTCATTATCATTACAAATTGGGGTTTGTTTATTGTTTTATTATTTTCTAGACCTATGAAAGTGTTAATAATGCAGAATAAACTGCAAAGGGTATGTGCATACATTTTTCTCCTAGAGGCCAGTTTTTAAATATTTACCAGCACTCCCTCTTCTTCCCCTTTATTCATCTCTCTATTAACATTGCTTGAGCTCCTGGCTCAGCAGAAAGCTCAGGGAATCAAGTCATCCCCAAAATAACAACAACAATAAATAATAATAGTAATTAAAAAGAACAAAAATAACACACATGTACACTAAAAAAAATTATAGTCACCAAGACAGTGGGATTTCCCACAGCATTTAGGTTGCAACTTACATCTATTATTTTGTGTAATAGCTATTTCTAGGTAACTAGGTGGTATAGTATATACTGAGTGTTGAATTTGGAGTCAGGAAGACTTAAATTCAAACCCTACTTCTGACATGTCCTAGCTGTGTGATCCTGGGCAAATCGCTTAACCTCTCTCAGCCTCAGTTCCTTCATCTATAAAATGGGGATAATCACAGAACCTATCTCACAGGGTTATTGTAAGGATCCAATTATTTAACATTCTCAAAGTGCTTTGCAAACTTTAAAACTCTGTAGGAATGATAACTATTATGATTATTATCTGTGGGTGCCCTATCCTCATACTAGACCAAAAACTCTCCAAAGGCAATGATCTCAGATGTGTAGCAAAAGTCAGCATCCCTTCTTCCTGCTCTGCCCTCCAGGAGAGCACCAGGAAGAGAGGCAGGGAAAAAGTAAAACAGCTGGTAGTTCAGTTTGCCTATGTCATCAAGGTGAGTGATGTGACATAAGATTGGACCTGAGATGTGGAGAGCTCTAAATGCCAGATTGAGTAGCTTCTATTTTTTCCCTAGTGCTAATAGGGAGCCACTGAAGATGTTTGAGGACGTAGTCAGACCCAGATCTGAGAAGCTTATTTATTTTAGCAGCTATTAGTAGGATGAATTGGAAAGGATTCAGGAAGACTAGGAGGCAAGAAGACCAATTAGGAGACTCCTACAGAAGTCCAGACATCGGTGTGAAATCAAGAGGGTGAAGTCAGAGGAAGCATTTTTTCCTACCTCACCCAGTATACCTCCTCCACAATGCAGAAAACATGCTAGACCAAATTTTGATCAAGAAAGCCAAGAAAAAGTCACCATGAATTGTTTTTCTAACCCAGGATAGCTTAGGAAGACAGAAAGAGAAGTTTGCTCGGCCAGGGCTGGCCAGGATCACACAGTGGTCACAATGGCAAGGAGCAATTCCAGAACCTAGGGATTGAAAGAATGTGAAGACAAGCCATCAGAATAGCAATCACTGAGGTAGAAAGAGATCCCAGGAGATCCCTGAATGAGCACTGGGTGGAGCTCTATTGCCCATTACCTAGTTCCTAGTCACATATCCAGGGTGAAAAGGCCTGAATACTGAACATAGAACAAATTCTGGAAATGTAGTGTCTCTGATAGAATGCAACGATTCTAGCCTTTGTGCCAGCATATAAACCTGAAATTTAATTCCAGGGCAGGAGTGACCTAGACCAAGAGGGAACCACCAGTTCAGTTACTCCAAACCCAAAGAACCTCGCAGTTGGCTAATAGTAACTGATACTATCAGAAATCTACTAAAACTCAACTATATACAAGCCAACAGACCCAATTTACAGAGCTCAGTCTAGGAGGGCAGTGTGCAGACCTCTCCCTGGATTACACCACTTTGGAAGCACTAAAAACTTGCATGCTCCCAGACAGAGCTGTGAAAGCAGCAAAAGGATATAAAAAGACAGAAGCTCAGGCCTGGCACCTCCTGAAAGGTAAGCAGAACTCAACACTAACATAAAGGTCAAAGTCAAGAAATAGGCTGGAAAGATAAGCAAACAACAACAACAAAAGAACCTGACCATAAAAAAACTACTATGGTAACAGGGAAGCTAATAAAAGCATCTATAAACAAAGCCTTAAAGAAAAATGCAGATTAGACACAAACTCAAAAAGAATTCCTAGGAGAGTTACAGAAAGCTATTTTTAAAAAGAGTAAATAAACAATAAAAAATAATAGCAGTAGAGGAAAAAATGGAAAAAGAAATAAGAGATAGTCAAGAAAGATATGAAAAGGGAATTAGCACCTTGGTAAAAGAAACACAAAATCTAAATGAAGAAGATAGCTCCTTGAAAATTAGAATTGGCCAAATGGAAGCTAATGATTCCAAGAGACAGCAAGAAACAATATAATGAAGTCAAAAAGCTGAAAAAAACCAGAAGTCCAAATGAAATGTCGTTACACTACGAATAAAGAGAAAGGGTTGGATATGAGAGATGATGTAGAGGCAAAATCAACAAAACATGGCAGCTGTTTGTTCAATGAGGACCTATGGAATAGCAATGGAAAGAGAATTGGATGTAGAATCAAAGGATCTGGGTTTCAATCTCTATTCTACCACTGACTCTATGTGTAAATATAAAAATCTCAAATTCAGAGGGCCTCAGTCTCCTACTATAATATAAATGTATTTCTGTCTGTGGTCCACTCCAGCTCTGAATCTATGATTCCATGACCCTATGACCAGTTCCTAACTAAATTTTGTATCTATGCTAGTCTTAGCACAGTGTCTCTGTACACAATAGAAGCTTATTAAAAGTTTGTTGACTGATTAATCGAGTATTATTCTACCCCATAAAATGCTGATTTACTGAAAGAGCGCCAAAAGGATAAAAATTTCCCCCTTGTAATATTAATTCTGTTTTTCCTCCCACTATTCCTAATTTTCCTTACATTTGCTTCTCGGATTCATTAGCCCATGAATGTTCTCTTTGCTTCTGCAACATCTCAGATTGTTTGTAATGTTTTTGGTTTTTTAAAGAAAATCAAAACACAAAAAGAACCACCTCCTCTTCTCATCCCTCCCACCCCCTGCCACCTCCAAAACACATTTTTGGTCTTTTCTAGTCCTAGTCAAATAAAAATAAACATTTTATTTCTTAGTGTTGCATTTCTGTCTGGTCATTTTAAATATTCAATACCCTGTTGACCTCTGGGTACTTTTGAAAGAATGACTCAAAGTCTTCCCTTTGGCTGAAAGTCCAATTATTTTCTTTGATGCTTAAGTTCAACTTGACAGGAGGTGTAATTACTCTTTGCCAATCAGTCTTTTTTTGTTTTTTATGATATTATATGGAAACTTCTCCTTCAATTTCTCATAAACAAGGAGTCATTTACTTCTCAGTATATTCCCTAATGATAATTGCAATGGATTATCATGGTGAAGATGGCTTTTGAGAACTTAGAAAGGGAAGTGATAATCACAAAGAACCAACAAAGATTCATCAAAACAATTTATTTGAGTTTGGGTTTTTTTCTTTTAAAAAAAAATTTTTTTGACACATCGACTAGGGAAATGCTACAGACATAAAATGCCTGTATTTCAGCAAGCCGTTAGACAAAGTCTAAAGTCTCTCACTTTGGCTAGGTGGTTCAGTGGATAGAGTGCTAGGCTAGGAGTTAGGAAGACTGGGTTCAAATCTAGCCTCAGACACTTACTAGCTGTGTGACCCTGGGCAAGTCACTTAACCTCTCTTTGCCTTAATCCACTGGAGAAGTAAATGGCAAACCACTTCAGTATCTTTGCCAAGAAAACCTCACAGAAAGTATTGGCCTGCTATGGTCCATGGGGTGATGAAGCAGATGTGAAAGAACAACTGAACAACAAGAACAAAAGTCTCTCACATTATCCTTGTGAACAAGATGGGCATATGTATAGACTAGATAGATGATAGTACAGTCAGTTATGTTTGAAGATGGCAGAATGACTGGACCCTAAAAGTAGTAATTAATGGATTGATGGATCTAGGTGGAGGTTAATAGTGAAGTATCCAGGCCTCTATCCTTCATCCTGTTTATTTAGTTTTGTGTTTGATGATTTGGATGAAAGTATAGATGCATATATATAGATGGCATAAAGCTGAGAAAGATAATAAATACATTAAATGATAGACATAGAGGAAGCTAGATGGTACAGCTAATAGAATACCAGACCTGTAGTCAGGAAGACCTAAATTCAAATCTAGCCTCAGACACTTACTAGCTGTGTGACCTTGGGCAAGTCACTTCACCCTGTTTACCTTAGTTCCTCATCTGTAAAAAGACCTGGAGAAGGAAATAGCAAACCACTCCAATATCTCTGCCAAGAAAACCCCAAATGGTGTTGTGGAGAGTTGTACATGACTGAAATGACTCGACAACAGGAAGAAGAAGAAAGAGGATGATGTGGATGAGGAGGAGGAGATGATGGTGGTACAGGTACAGTGGGCAGAGTAGTCCTGTAGTAGACCTGTAGTAAGGTCTCAAATCCAGCCTCAGACACTTACTAGCTGTATGACCTTGGGCAAGTCACTTAACCCTGTTTGCCTCAGTTTCTTCATCTGTAAAATGAGCTGGAGAAGGAAATGGCAAACTACTCCAGTATCTCTGCCATGAAATCCCCAAATGGGGTTACAGAGAATTGGACATGACTGAAATGACTGAACAACAGCAACCAGGTGGTACAGTGCATAGAGTTTTGGGCTTAGAGGCAGGAAGACCTGGTTTTACATTCAGCCTCAGACACTTCCTGACCATGTGACCCTGGGCACACTTCAGTTCTGCTGCTTTAGTTTTCTCACCTGTAAAATAGGGATAAGAATCATCTCCTCCCAAAGTTGTCGGAGGATCCAATGAGATAATATTTGTAAAAGCATTTAGCACAGTGCTTGGCACAGAATAGGCACTACATAAAAGCTAGATATTATTGCTGTTTTATCATTAGAAATAGTATTCAAAAAGATCAAAATTTATCTGAGACCTGAAGCTAACAAGATAAAATCGAATAGGCACAAATATGAAGCCCTATATTTGGTTTCAAAAACAAATGACAAGAAAGAGAAAATGTATCTGAAAAGCATTTTATGTGAAAAAGACCTTGGGGTGCTAGTAGACTATACGTTCCTTTGCCTTAGAAGATAGAACTCTGTCTTCTCAAACCCTCTTAGCCTCTTTCTACACATCCTCTCTTGGAGATCTCATGGGTTTAAATAGGATTTTTATGCATATTTTTTACCGGGTAGTCTTCATTCAGAGGCTAGATGATTAAAAGGACCAGATGAATAATCAAGTTTAGGGCTGGAAGAGTCCTATAAAGTCATCACACTCAACCCACTCATTTTACAGAATCTGAGATATGTAGAGGTTATTACTTGCCTAAAGTCCTATGGACTGAAAATAACTGGGCTAAGCCATATCCTCTTACTCCAACTCCAGGGTTATTCCCACCATAGTACAATACCTCCAACTGGTCAGGAAAATGACAGATGAAGTTCATGCTTTCGGTGATGATCTGTGTGTTAGTTATTCTGAAATCTAAGATTCTCTGATTCAGCTTTTCACATACTAACTGTATGACTCTAGGTCATACCTCTCAGAACCTCTCGGGACCTAAGTTTTCTCATTTATTAAATGAGGATGATAATAGTTGTCCTACCTGAGAGGCAATGTGATAGAGTTTAGAGCCAGGAGAGTTAGAGCTAGGTTCAAATCCTACCTGTGACACTTGCTAACCATGTGATTAAAGGTAGGTCATTTCCCTGAACTTTGGTTTATCTACTGTAAGATGGAGATAATAATACCAGGACAGCTAGGTAGCGCAGTGGCCTGAAGTCAGGAAGACTCATCTTCGTGAGTTCAAATCTGGTCCCAGACACCAACTAGTAGGGCACCCTGGGCAAGTCACTTAACGCTGTTTGCCTCAGTTTCCTCACCTGTAAAATGAGCTGGAGAAGGAAATGGCAAACCACTCCAGTATCTTTGCCAAGAAAACCTCAGATGGGTTCATGAAGACTCGGACAAAGCTGAAATGACTGAATAATAAAAATAATACCTGCTATACTTAGTTCACAGGGTTGTTGTGAGGTCCAAATGAGATATTATATGCAAATCAGGGCAGCCAGGTGGCACAGTGAATAGAGTGCCACCACTGGAGTCAGAAAGACTCATCTTTATGAGTTCAAATCTAGCCTGAGACACTTAGTAGCTGTGTGACTTGGACAAGTCATTTAACCCTATTTGCCAGAATTCCTCATCTGCCGAAATGAACTGAAGAAAGAAATGGCAAACTACTCCAGTATCTTTGCCAAAAAAAACCCCAAGTGGGGTCATGAAGAGTTAGACACAACTGAAATGACTGAACAACAAGAAAAAGTATGTAAACCACTTTGCAAACCTTAAAGTGCTATATAAATGTCAGCTATTATTAAATATTACACAGTCCTGTTTTCAGACTAAATGAGATCATGTGGATGAAGATCCTTTGTAAATGTAAATACAAATGTAAGGAATCACTATTATTATAGTCATTATAGTCAGACATAGCAGACAGTCAAATTCTAGCATCAGTTGTCCTGAGGGTAGAGAGAGCATTGGTATCAGTATCAAACAGAAAGGGGAGGCTGGGAAGAAGAAGGATCAGAACCACTACTCCTGGTGAACTCAAGACTCCATTCCCACTTCAGAGGAGAAAAGCTGAGGTTATCAGAGAGCCTGACCTGATCTGACTCAAAACAGTGGCTAAAGCTATGTAGGGTACCCGTATTGCTAAGTGCCTCGGTTCAGAAAGGACACTGATAAGCTTCAACATGTCCATAGGAACATGGCCAGTATAGTAAGGAAACAAGAGAATACTGCCATCCAAGAGTCACTTGAAAGAAATGAGAACTTTTGATCTAGAGAAGGAAAGATTTAGAGGGAATACAATAGTGGTCTTCAAGTTGTCTTTAAGCTATTAAAGCTTTAAAACTGCACTGAGACTTTTGTGATACCCTGCATTTGAAAGGCTATCATTCGGAAGAGGGACTATATTTATCCTGCTTGGCATAACTGGAAGCAATGAATGGAAGTTAGACTATTGGGGGGGATAAAACCTTCCTAATAATGAGCTGCCTCAGAAGATAATAAGTTCTCTGTCACCAGAGGTCTTCATACAGAGTATGGAAGACCATTTGTTGAGAATGTTGAAGGGAGGATTCTTGTTCAGGAATGGGTTGAACTGGATGGCCCTTGAGGTTCCTCCCAACTCTGAGATGTAATGATCCAGTGATCTTCCTTTCATCAGAAGAGTTATAGATCATTTCCTTTTTCAGAGATTTACCAATACTGGGCCCAGCAGTAATGTACTCCTATTAGCCCCATATTGGCTTCAAAGCAGGACTCATCCCTTGATGCTGATCTGGGCTCAGATTTTTGACTGTCTTTGTATTCCATAAGCCATGATTTTTTTTTTCCTGTGGCATGCTTCCATTGGTTTGTAATTGACACAGAATCCTAAAGTCCTGGAGCTGAGAAGAGCCCCGTCATCTCTTAGATCAGCTAGTAAGCTTTAGACATGAATAGGTTCAAACCTTTCAAGATCAATGATTATCTATCCTTTTCCCCATTATTTGAAAAGTTAGAAATTCTGGTTGGTTCCAGTGGCCTGACAATCTCGCCATTATTGTTTGTCTAGGAGTTCCAGACTGTAAAAGACTGTACCCCAACTATCGCCATGAATGTTTATCTAACCTTACGCATTTATTTGGATTAACATTTTACAAGGATGGCCCAGACCCCACTCTGGGTGGGTTCCAGTGGCCTGACAATCTCACCATTATTGATTGTCTAGGAGTTCCAGACTGTGTAAAAGACTGTACTCCCAACTATCGCTTATGCATTTATTTGGATTAATATTTTGCAAGGATGGCCCAGACCCCACTCTGCATGGATCAGACCTTCTCCAAACCAAAAATTGCTACCACCTGCTACTCAGTCCTCCTTGGGTATACTTGAAGCCCCCAAGTAGCAATTGGGGGAAAGGATAAATAGAAAGACAGACATATAGGTAGATAGATTGACAGGTAGACGAGAGAGACAGACACACAGACAGACACAGACAGATAGACACATAGATAGACAGGTAGATAGAGGGACAGATAGACATACGGGTAGATAGATAGACAGGTAGGTAGAGAGAAAAAGAAAGAGAGAGATGAGAGAGAAAAAAAAGAAAGACGTGTGTGTGTGTGTGTGTGTGTGTGAAAGAGAGAGAGAGACAGAGACAGAGACAGAGAGACAGAGACAGAGAGAAAGAGACAGAGAGAGAGAGATACATAAGTAGATAGATAGACAGACATACAGATAGAGATAGGTAGGTAGGTATAAAGACAGAGACAGATTCAGAGAGACAGACAGACAGAGACAGAGACAGATACTTAGGTAGAAAGGTGAACAGATAGACATATAGGTAGGCAGATAGAGAGGCAGATAGGTAGATAGAAAAAGACAGATCAGAGAGAAAGATATATACATATGTACACGTAGATAGATAGACAGGGAGACAGACAGACAGACAGATGGATAGAGTGAGTGAGTGAGCATTTATTAAGGGTATACTATGTTGGAGGCATTGTGCTAAATGCTGCAGATACAAATACCAAGAAAGCAAGAGAGTTCCTACCCTCAAGGAACTCAACATTCAAACAAGAGAAGACAGCACACAAAAGGGAGCAGACCAGGGGGGATGGAACAGTCCTGTGGAGGAGATGGAGAAGTCCTTCGGAGAAAGTCAGGCCAAGGAGCACAGTGAGCATGGCCAGGGCCCCTCCTGAAATAATGGTCACAAGCAGGGTTTGCAGAAAAGTATTTAGCAACTGATTCTCCAGGGGCAATAAATTGTGCATGTGACACACTTTTAAGTTGACTCTGTGTTCTTAGCATTTTCTCCATCACTCTCCTAAGTCTAACTAATGAAACAAAACAATAAATCAGGCCCTGATTTGTAGCATTTGCCAGATTTCCGAGGTGTAAATGATCACACTGAAAATTGAACTGAACAGTCAGCTCTTGCTAGCTGATTCAAGATAACTTAAGCATGGCCCTGAAAACACAATAGAATTAAAGGGGTATGATACTAGTCTAAGGCCTGACAGGCTTCAAATAGGTAAGAAAAGCAAAATAAACAAATATAGCAAAGCACTGTATTCAGAACACATGGGTCCAAGGCTTACATGAACAATTATCTATGCTATATCTTCCCATTTGTCTACATACCACAACTTCCTTTCTTCTGGGGGGTGGGGAAGGTCTATTATTAATTTTTATTGATTTTTTTTCATAGCAACTTCATTTCTAAATACTTTATCTGCTTTATCCAAAGACTTCAATACAATAAACATTTATTAAGCACCTATTTCAGTGCCAGAAACTGTGCTAAGCACTAGGAATACAATTAATAAAAAGCAAGACAGTTCTTGCCTTCAAGGAGCTCACAATCTAATGTGGAGGACAGCGAGACAACACACAAAAGGAGGCAGGAAAGTGGGGGAAAGGTGAGGTGATCAGGGGGTTACTCAGCATGGGGGCATCTTGTTCAGTGGAGTTGAAACCAGGCAGAGCAGCAGATGCAGCAGTGTGGAGTGAGCAAAAGTCCAGTATCTACCCTCTGTAAAGAGCACATTGGGAAGAGTTTAGTACTCCAGGCTTCCAATCAGAGAAGAGAGAAGGCAGTGCCAGTCAAGGCTTGAGTTAGCTGCAGGGTGGTGACATTATAGATAATGAGCTTAATCTGGGAGGGGCATCTTGTTTGGTGGAGTTGAAATGAGGCAGAGCCACAGATGCAGAGTAGAATGAAGACCTTAAAAGAAAGAGGGAAAAAGCAGGATTGCAAAACTAACACAGAGGCAGCGAGGTTTGGTGGAAAGTCCACTGGCTCTGAAATGAAAGAACCTGAGCTCAAATCTCCCCTCTGATGCTTGCTATCTGTGTGACCTTGGGCAAGCCACAACCTCCCTGGGTCACAATTTTCTCATCTGTAAAATGAGGAGGTTGGACCAGATAGCCTCAGAAGTCCCTAGTCTCTCTAAAGTGTTGATATTGCGATCAAACAAGTCTCAGAGAACATGCATGATTTCACCCCCAGAGTCTCCCACTTCCGCAAAAAGTGAAATGGAGGTACATTTCCACCTTCCTTCTCTTTAACAACCTGTCCCTTTTCAGACACACAATAGATTGTTATGCTTTGATGCACCTACTTTTCCCAGCTCACGGAACCCAAGATGAGCAGAAGGATGACAGAAACAGAACACTGACCTCTAGGTACCATCAGCAAAGACCTAGAAATCTATTTCCTACAGACTTCTGGTCATCAGTATTTCTGGCAGCAATTCTGAACCATTTTTTCTCATTCTAGCTTCTCAGAAGAATCAAAATGAAGATGACTCAAAGAACAATGCAACACTGCCTGCTGGGGGTTAGTAAGCTGAAGCTATGACTTGGGAATGAGAAGTGATGTAGAAATTCCACAAGAAGGTGGGCTGGTCATGGAGCAAAAGAGATAGTATCTCTATCAGATAGTAAGGACCTCAGAGGCTATATGGTCCAACCTCCTCATTGCATAAATAAGGAAACTAAAGGAAGGAAATTAAGTGACTTATCCAAGGTCATACAGATACAATTGAAATTGACATAGTGTTTTATAGAGTTTGCAAAGTCCTTTTTTCCTACCTGCCCTCATTTGAGCCTCAACAATACTATGAGGCAGGGGTGGGACAGTGTGGGGGGGGGGGCGGGGGGAGGTACTAGAAGTGTGATTTCTTTAGTAGGGAACTCTCAGTGAGGAAAACTCTCAGTCAATTCCTATCAACAAATGTTCTACAAGTTAGGAAATTGTCTGAGAAGTTAAGTGACTTGTCCATGGTCCTATTATTAGTAAGCTATAAATTCATGTTTTTCCTTATTCGGAGTCCAGCATTGATTCATTATGATAAAAAATGGGCAGATGCACTCATATCCGGAGCAGTGAATTTGTAGACAGGAAGACTTGATTTCAAATCCTACCTCAGATGCTTTCTAATTGTGCACTCTGAGCAAGTCACCTAATCTCTATCAGCCTCAATTTCCCCATCTGTAAAAATAATAATGATAATAATAATAACACCTAACTTCAAGGATTATTGTAAAGATTAGATGAGATAATAAATGTAAAGCACTTTTCAACATTTAGAACTTTATATAAATGTTAGTTATTACTGGCTATAATATATAACTAATCATTATATAATTATTTAATATTGATAGTAATTATGCTATATATAATTGACTGGTTGATTATAAATAACTAACAATAGATAATTATTATGAATAATAGCTAGCATTCGTATGGCATTTTAAGATTTGTGAAGTGCTTTACGTATATTGCTTCATTTGATCCTCACAGCAATTGTTGGGGGCAGGTGCTACTGTTATCCCCATTTTACAGAGGGAGAGGGGTGTTGTGACTTGCCTAGGGTCACATAGCTATTAAATGTCAGTTCTTAGACAGACCACCCTCAGACTTAAAGGGGTTTCTTAATGTAGCACATAGCATTCACCCCACCAAGTTTGTTTCCAAATGCAATATAACTTCTGGGTGAGTTTCAGAGATGGTTGGGTTGGGTCCCACAGATCATTAATTCTTCAGAGCCCTAACACTGGCAGACCAGGATTGGCTAGCTACAAAATCCAGCTGTACTCTGGTTTCTGGACCTCTGGTGGCTTGACATTTGAAGCTCACAAGGTCATTGTCATTCAGTCATTTAATCATGTCCAACTCTTCATGACCCTGTGGACCATATTGTCCATGGGGTGTTCTTGGAAAAGATACTGGAGTGGTTTGCCATTTCCTTCTTTAGTGGATTAAGGCAAAGAGAGGTTAAGTGACTTGCCCAGGGTCACACAGCTAGTAAGTGTCTGAGGCCGAGTTTGAACTCGGGTCTTCCTGACTCCAGGCTCAGTGCTCCATCCTCTGAGCCAGCATACTCCTTTACCTAAAACAGGAAAGAACAAATGTAAACAGATCTATATTCAAGGGTCATTTGTTGGTCTCAGATGCAGAAGGGCCAAGTCCTCTCCCCTTACAGCATGGTTTCTCTGCAAGTACAGCCATGGAGGAAAAAGTCAAGACAAGAGGGAGAACCACGAACAAGAATCTCACTTTCACTAGTGTAGACCAGAACCAGTTAAGCCACAGGGTGTGTGTGCATACTCCAGATTCTGAAGCAGTATCCTTCCCGTATTCATCATCAAGATTCTTCAAGCAGGATCCCTAGCCTCTTCCATGTAGGGATTACACACCAAACCTGTTCACTACCTTTACCTGTAAAACGATGGAGGGGATGGCCTCTGGGGTTCCTTCCAACACTAGTTCTATTATCCTTTTGATATTTTTTCATGGCAAGTTGGAAAGATCCTTGATTTAAAGTGGAGGGGAGTAAATAAGCATTAATTAAGTTCCTACTATGTGTCAGGCACTATACCTGTGTTCAAACTCTGTCTCTGCTACATACTAGCTATGGGACAAGCCTCTTCCTCTCCTGGGGTCTCAGTTTCCTCCTCTGTAAAGCGAAAAGGCTGACCAGATGAGCCCTAAGACTCCTTCTAGCTCTCTATTCCTATGACCCTAAGCCTCTTCCCACAATCTTCTTTTTCCTCTTGAGCCCTATTTCCTATCCCTTTAATCATATTAGGTGGCTGATCTCTGGACATCTTCCAACAACCAATATGAAGCTTGAAGTCAGACTCTGAGAAGGGCCCTGACCAAGGCCAGGAGCTTCCCTCTCCCTCAAGGGCCTTGACTCCTTCCCGCTCAGTGGCAGAGCCAGACCAGGGACAGTGCCAAAGGGTGTCAAGAAGGAAAAAAAAACCCTAACATCTCTCATGAAATACAGCATGCACAAGCAGGCAGGCCCCTGAAGACCCCAGCAATGTGGCTCGTTCTGAGCCCAGCGAACAGTAACCCAGAAACATATGTGGTGAGCAATAACAGTCATAAATTTTATGAGATTATGTGTTCCTAATGTGAGATTTCAGGCTGATCTGTTTGTTGAGACTTGCCAAGCTTCAGCATGATCCAATCAAGTTTTGCTTAATCTTCATTTATTTACTCTGGGTGCTGGTGATTCATCGAGCATGTCTCTGGTCCAGTCTGCTGAACTAATTTACCAAGTATTTTGATGGACTGGTGATTTGTTTTCTCTGAGTACTTGAGGTTTATTTACTTATATCATCAGATGGAGTCTGGATTATATAGAACAAGAGCCTGTGGCTCTGCTAAGGATTAAACCCTCCTTGGTGATTCCGTTAGTGACAGTAAACACCTTGGAGAAGGAGTCATGTTCTCTTTTGGGACTACATTGGGCCAAGCTGGGCTAAGTGTCAGGTTACCAATGAATCAGATTAGAGTCATTTCACAGGATTCAATAGCATAAGCTTACTCATCCCTAAATCACCGGAGAGGGCATTCTGGCCCTAACCATCTATACTTCTGATAGGCAGATCTGGAGGGAAAAGACAAAACAGCATTTACTTGCCCAAGGATATAAAAGGCATGTGACAGTATTGGAAGGTTATGTCAGGCTGGAAATGTCTCTGGACACCAAGCATTGACTTCCCTGGGGGTTCAGTTTTTCATAGGCCATCAGGGAGTTGGGAACAGCTAATTTGCAGGCTGGGTCTTCCCTTTCAACTTCCAGGGCTAATAAGTGAATGTGTTCTGAAACTTCTAGCTGAGAGAGACAGACACAGAGAGACAGAGACAGAGATGGAGAAACAGAGAGATAGAGAGGAAGAGAGAGACAGAGAGGAAGAGAGAGGGGGAGAGAGAGAGAGCGAGATCGAGAGAGAGAGAGAGAGAGAGAGAGAGAGAGAGAGAGAGAGGGAGGGAGGGAGGGAGGGAGGGAGAGGGAGAGGGAGAGGGAGAGGGAGAGAGAGAGAGAGAGAGGCAGGCCAACTAAGACCTTGGCTCCTCTGAAACCAGGGCTTTGCCTTTGAGCTAAGCTGGGAGCCTGTTATGATCCCTTACCCCTAAATCTCTGGCCTAGGATCTCTCTCAGGAGATTTTGTCAAGCTGTGCTTCAGGATGAAATATTGCATGTTTGGGGGGGGAGGGAATCAAGAAGAGAATGGAGGGGTGAGAGAGAAGAAGCCAAGTAGCCCAGGTAGTGCCTAGAGGAAACCCAGCCCTTGTCTCAAGCTATAGGGTAGGATTTGTACCTGATACTGGTATTTTCTAGCTGTGTGATCCTCAGCAAATCACTTAACCTCTCTGAGTGCAAGTCATTCATTTGTAAAATAGAGATGGTAATACTTCTATGACTCAGCAATTAAGAGTGTAATGGCAGTAATCTGGGAATTCTCCGGGACCATGTCACTTCCAGAGACATGTTCTCTGGCTCTCACCAATGGATTTACACAGTAACCTCTGATTGATCACTGTGGACTTGAGCTCTGGATAGTAACAAAATACCCATATAGGCCCCTTCCTGCTCCACCTCAGGGACCAAGGGACAAATGAGGGGGGCTGCTTTATCATCCCAAAGCTTGAGTCAGTCACTGTGCAATCAGAACACAACGGATTTTAGGAGTATATATTGAACCTTAGAAGCTACCCATTCTAATCCCTTCTATTTGCAGATGAGGAAACTGAGGCAAAGAGAAGTTGAATGACTTACCCAGGGTCACATAGCTAGTAAATATCTGAGGCATGGAGGGAAAGTGGGGTACAATGAGCTTAAATGACTTGCAGCTAGTAAATGTCTGAAGACCATGTCTCTAAGGAAGAGATAAAAGATCAGCAGAACATAGGTAGTTTCCCTGATTACCCTGTAATAGGGACATGCTTTGTAAACTCTAATGGTGCTCTACAAATGTAATGTTGTTGTTCTTTAGTCATTTTTCAATCATGTCTGACTCTCCATGACCCCATTTGGGGTTTTCTTGGCAGAGATACTGGAGTGGTTTGCCATTTCCTTCTCCAGCTCATTTTACAGATGAGGAAACTGAGGCAAACAGGTTTAAGTGACTTGCCCAGGGTCATGCAGATAGTAAATGTCTGAGGCCATATTTGAATTCAGGAAAATGACTCTTCTGACTCTAGGCCCAGCACTCTATCCACTGTGCTACCCAGCTGCCGAAAATGTAATGCAGCTCTCTACATAGAGCTATTGCTGAAGGCAATGTGTTAAACGGGGTGCATCTTAAAAGAATTCTCCCTTGAGATTCAGATTTTGCTTATGCCTCTTGAAGGAAGATATCATTTTCTTCTTCGTCTGCCTAGTGGATATAAGCATTACAGCACCAAGAACCTCACTAGAAGCTGCTTTCAAAGTCAGACAACATTACTGACTCCATAAAGCCTTCCATCTTTGCCCATCAGTAACATTCTTCCTTCCTCAACCTGAGATAGCCCTTAGTCTCCAGTATTCTTGTCATATATTGATGTCAGTTATAATAAATGGGAAGCTAGGTAGCACAGTGGATAGAGTGCTGAGCCTGGAGTCTGGAAGACTCATCTTCCTGAGTTCAAATCTGGCCTCAGACACTTACTGGCTGTGTGACCTTGGTCAAGCCACTTAATCTGGTTTGCCTCAGTTTCCTCATCTGTAAAACGAGCTGGAGAAGGAAATGGCAAACTCCCCCAGTATCTTTGCCAAGAAAAACCCAAATGGGACCATGAAGAATCAGATAAGATTAGAAGGACTGAACAACCACCACCACAAATTATGATAAGGAGTATAGTGTAGAGGATAGACAGCTAGCCTTGAAGCCAGGAAGACCTGAGTTCAAGTCCCACCTCTGACATGTACTGGCTATGTGACCATTGGTGTACTTAAGCCTGCAATGCCCTAGACCAGTGGTTAGCCTCAGGACCTATTTACATTCTTATCCATTACTGAGGACTGCCTTCCCAAATGGCTTTTGTTTATATGGGCTTTATATATTGACATTTACTATATTAAAAATTAAATCATCTTAGTATTATTATGAAAATGGTTTCGATGCTATGGATCCTCTGAAAAGGTCTCAGGGACCCCAGGAGTCCCCAGACTACTCTTTGAGAAATGCTGCTCTGCTTCTAATTCTCTCAGACTATAGATGGCAGAGAAGGTGCCAATCTGCATGAGTAGAGGAAGTTTCCTAATCTGGGAGGTCCCCATGATAAGGAAATTCTTTGCAGATGAAGAAACTGAGGCAAACAGGGTTAAGTGACTTGTCCAGGGTCATGTCCAGTCCCTAGCCTTCTAATGTATAATCACAGTTATCTGTGCATGTGTCATGCATATCTGCTCACTATGATGCAAACACCATGAAAACTGGGACTTTGTCTTATTTAAGCTTAGGTTCCCCTAAGAGATTTTCAAACACTCGGATGGAACAATGATCTCATCCATCTAGATAGGATGTTCCTTCCAACTTAGTAAAGTATTTACAAAAGTGGCATATCTATAGTAAGAACAATTGGAAGAAAGCATATCTCCACTCAAAAGCCTGGGACACTTTATATAGGAAATCCAGGGGAAGAGTAAGCATAAACTGAAGTATAATGGTCATGATGTACCTGTATGAGAAAAACACGTGGTCAAAGAGTTAGACTGGTTACTGAAAGATCTTTCTTGAGTCCATAGCTGGCATTCTTTTCTTGTTTAAGGTGTCCCATGACTTGACTTTGCTTCCTCCCTCAAGAGGCTATCTTACTGTGGTCCTCTGTGTCTGTGTTTATGTCCTTGGCATGACTCTCTCTGCTCCAGGCTAGATTGGATCATCTTCTATTGATCTCTTCTTTCTAATGACGTAGTCAATGGAAGAGGGGACTCAAATTGGAATACTCAGTTCCAGAACTTAAATCTTCTACTACTGGCCTGGATTCCTCTGTATGACTTTATATATAGGCTCAATGAACATAACTGATCCTCTCAGATGATCACATCACTTTCTTTTTTAATAGGACCAAATAAATTTATACCTCATAAACAGATCAAATTTGAAATTTTATCACATCTATTGATTGATTGTAGTGGTGGTAAGCCCTACCCTTACATACATATGAGGAAACTGAGTAAATTGCCCAAGGTCACACAGGTAGAAAGTATCAGAGGTGGGATTCGAACTCAGGTCCTTCCCCAGAAGGGGAAAGGGTAAGTGCAGAGGGGAATTAATAAAAATGTGTGTGTGTGTGTGTGTGTTACCCTTGAGTAGTTTTCAAGTTCTGAAAAAAATGAAAGCATCTCTGGTCTCCTCAATTGGGTTTCAAAGTATGTTAAGATGGGACAGGACATATTTGTTATGGTGACCCAGCATGTGGGTGGGCAGGACTCTTCAGGGATCTGCCAAAGATACTCTCCCTTTCCAAACTCTTAATCAACCTCAAAACTGCCATCCCTTGAACCGACTTCCCAGACAAGAAGCAAAGCAATTGTAGCCTATGTCTAACTAGCTGTCTCTTTTTCCATCTCTATCGTTTTCTTCCTCTCACCTCTTCTCCCTCCTCATCTCCCTGACCTTTTTCTTTCCTTCCCCTCCTCTCTCTCTCTGTTTCCCTCCCATTTCTCTTCCTATACTTTCTTTTCCTCTATCCCTCTCTTTTCTCTTCCATCTTTTCCTTGTTCCCTCATTCTCCTTCTTCCTCTTTTCCCTTCTCCTTCCTCTCTCCTTTCTCCTCCTCTTCCTCTCTCTCCTCAATCTTTCTTTGTGGTTCCCTCCACCACTCTCGCTGATGCAGATTTAGTGAAAAGGGCCAGATCATCCCTCTAAATGTGCCAGCTGGGGGGTGCATTTCCTGGCCCTATATCTTGATGCCAACCAATGAGAGGCCCACAAGGCACCTCCCAGTATTATTCTGCCTACACATCTCTATTCTTAGTGTCATGACTACTTTCCAGGCTACCCTGGGGACCTGTCCTGAAAATGACCTCACTGGCAACACCTCACTCTCCCTAAAGCCCTTCCTCAGGTGCAGACACTGGCATATGCCCAGTTCCCTTATGTTTTCCCATTTGTGAAGACCCTCCCCAGTTTGGGGGGTGGGGCAAAGAAGGCTATCTTTCCAGGCTCCAGGGCAGCTGGTAGGTGTTCTGTGTCCTCTCACAATGAAACCAGCACCCCAAATGAAGCAGGAGCTGTGGCAGCAGCATGAAGAAACTGTTGGTCCCTGATTCATCACCAGTGGCCTGGAGCTGGCCTTGTTGATGAAAGTGGATTCCCTAGGGATAGAGGGAAGAAGGAATTTGTATTGGAAAAGTAGTGTCAAGGCTTTCATCTACCCCCAAGCTCTCCAACTAGTACCAGGAGGGTGGCTTAGTCATATAGGAAACATTATAGGAAAAGGGAAGGCACTGAGGCTCTCTGGAGCTCAGAGATGTCCAGGGCATGGGGAGCAGAAGAAATGAGCCCAGAGCTTTCATTTCAGTTGATTTTTTCCCATTTTAAAGTGCATTTTATAATCTGGCAAATAAATTGTACTTGTAGAGATCTTTTTCCCCCCAATTGTGTTTCCCTAACCTCCCAGTGCTACGCTTACATCATTTCATTATATTTTCCTGACTGCTCAAGAGGTTTTTTTTTTTTCCAAACTATCATTTAATGTTAGCAGTTAGAAAAGAGAACCTGAGACCAAAGCAGAGCATTTGAAATGGAAATCCCTTTGAGGACTACTCTCTCGGCCAGCCGCATCTCTATCTGTTTGACTTCCTATGTATATTTGTAATCCTTCATTTGAAGGAGAGTTGATCTCTGACCAAGACCCCACCCCGCCAATGTAATCACAAGGTGTTAATGAGGTGTTAAACTAACTGTAAAGATTCTGCTTACACCCTGATCCCTTTGGGATATGTGAATAGCTCTCTGGTTGAGTCTAGAAAGGAAAAACCATTGGATGAGCAATCAAGCCAGCTATGCCCCTGAGGGCTTTAAATAGTTAAACCTTGGCTGAATTTCAGAATTTTGAGAGTTTGTTGGTTGAAAGAAGTTCTAAGCCTGGAGCCAGAAGGAGAGGAAAAATCAGACCTGGGAAAGGCAATCACTCTTTGTCAGGAGCAGAGTTTCTCTCTCCTCTCACCTCCTCCATGGGCCATGTTGCTTTGAAGTAGAGCTACTCACTAAATCAATCAGGACACAGAAACAGATAAGACAGGAAGGCAGTCATTAAAGAGAGGAAGCAACTTTGAGAAATGGGACCCTTGACAGTGGAAACTGAGAAATCCATTCAGGAGAGACATTAGCAAAGGGAGGCTGCCTGAGGAGTCTATAAAGAAAGTGCTTTCAGGTCCTGAAGTACCACGAATTGTGGGTTGTCTTTACCACACGTGTCCTCACTGCCACTGAGTGCTAAGTGTGAACCCACACTTCCTGTGGTCACTGTACATATTAGTGTTTGAACATGCCCCATGTTTATGCACGATATGGTTTTTAACTACCATTTTTACTTTGCCATTTTAATAAATGTCTCTGCTAAGAACTAATTGGGGACAGCTAGGTGGCACGGTGAATAGAATATCCAGCCTGGAGTCAAGGTGACCTGATTTCAAATCCAGCCTTAGACACTTACTAGCTGTGTAACTCTGGGCAAGTCACTTAACCCTGTTTGCCTCAGTTTCCTCATCTGTAAAATGATCTGGAGAAGGAAATGGCAAACCACTCCAGTATTTTTGCCAAGAAAACCCTAAATGGGGTCATAAAGAAGCAAACATGACTGAACAACAGCTAGAACTAATTGAGTCTGTTGGCTGATTGTTAATAAGAAGCATACAAGTCGGGGCTCATGAGTTTATAGTATTAGGAGGGCTGAGTTACCCCTGGAACCTGAAAGAGGAATAGCCACCCTTTGGGTACCCAATCCCAGAAGTTCAAATGTGAGTTGGGGAGTTGTCCAAGAGAGAGAGAATATTTCATATTAATTCAACAAACATTTATTAAATGTCAACTCTGTGTTCCAGGTACTACCTTAGGTATTAAGGGTAAAGAAACAAACAAAACAGTCCCTGTCTTCATAGAGCTTTCATTCTATTTGAGGTAAGCAACATAAATACATAGAAGTAAATATGAACTACATGCAAAATAAATACAAAATAAGCAGAGGAAATTGCACTAAGGTCTGGGAGGATCAGGAATGGATCCTTGTGTAGGAAGAGGCACTTGAGATGAATTTTGAAAGAAGGTAGGGATTCCAAGAGGCAAAGGGGAGAAAAGTCTCTAGGCATAGACAGAGGATAGGCTGTTCAAAGTTACAGTTCTTAGTTGTCATAAGTAAGGATGTGGACTCAGCTGCACATGTAAATTATCACTGCTGTCATCTAAAATGCAATTCACTTAATAAGGATTCCATCTGCATACAGTTTTTCAGCAGCACTGAATATCTGCTGCGTAAAGCATGGCACTGTTGTATATCAGAAAGAACATTTGATCTGGCATCAGAGGCCTGGGTTCAAATCCCATCTTTCAAATCAGGGTGTTGGATTCACTGATGACTAAGGTTCCTTCCAATTCTAAATCATATGAGCAAGGGGCATCTGTACGTAGAGAATCAACTGCAGGCTTCTTGAAGGCAGGGAGTATGTGTCTGAAATTCTTATTGGAAATGAAGTTTGTTACCCCTTGGACAGTATGATCCACAGGGTCATGAAGAGTCAGACAAGACTGAATGACTGAACAACAAGAACAAAATTCTCTGCTAAAGGGAGAGACTTGAGCAATATCTGGAGTAATATACTGTGTTTCTTTTCCAGGAGCTAGACTTCTGCTGACCAGATCTCACCAAAAAGCCTGAGGATGCAAATGGAGCCAGCTTTGACAGACATATGTTTCTAGGAGAGTCATGGAAGCATGAATCAAACAAATCCCCATGGAAGACAGGCACGGATATGACATATCTCAAACTCACAAATTTTTTTTAAATGATGATAGTTAGCATTTATGTAGTGCTTTAAGGTTCTCAAAATACTTCCCAAATAGTCTCTCGTTAGATCCTCGCAAAAGCCTTGAGAGATAGGTCCTTTTGTTATTCCCTTTTTATAGATGAGGAAACTGAGGCAGACAAGTGAAGGGTTTTGCCCAGGGTTGCACAGCTCGTAAGTTTTTGAGGACTGATTTGAACTCAGGTGTTTCTGATTACAGGGCCAGAGCTCCATCCATTGGGGCATTTAGGTTCTCTTTAGAGCATCCTACAGAATCATAGGTTCAGGAGCTAGATGGTATTTTAGAAATCATTTAGTCCCAACCTCTTCATTTTATTGATGTAGAACCTGAAGCCTAGAACATCAAGGAACTAGAACATTAACTTCCTTGAGGGGAGCAACTTTCTTTTTTGTCTTTGTATTCCTGGTACAGATCCCAAGTACTGTCTATGGCATAGAGCAGTCCCTTACTAAGTGTTTGTTGATTGATTCCCCAAGGTCTGACAGTAAGCACAACTATGTTGCTTTCTATATTAAAAAGTGGCAGGATTGGACCAGATGGTCTCTAACTGTATATAATCCTTGCGCTTGTATGGTGACAGGTATTTAAGGAAAAGTTGGAAAGGGATCAGATTGTTGAGGGCTTAGAATGCCAAGCTAAATAGTTTGATTGTTACATGTAACAATGAAACTTTTTAAGTAGGGAAGGTGATGAGTAAAGTGGGAGTTCAGGAAGATTATTCTGACAACCATGTAGAGGATGCAATGGATGAAAAAAAATGAATGAATGAAAAAACATTTTTTCACTATGTTACAAACACTTTGCTAAGCACTGGGATATTATTACAAAAGCAAAGACAGTGCCTGAACTTTAAGAACTTTCATTCTATTGGGAGTGGTAGTTAGGATGGAATATTTTGGTTTGAAAAGTTCTTGGCATGGCATTTGGGGAGTAGATTGACAGACCTTTTTGTAGAAATAATGGTATTGATTTCATTAAGGTTCCAGAAATTTTGGGGGGGGTCGTTGAGGTGAAGAGAAGGTAGGACTAGGAAATTGAAGGAGAAGGGTTTGAGCACAGTAGGAAGGTGGCCAGTGGAAAGATAGTGAAAGAACAGTGAAGCATGACTAGAACTGGCTTAGAAATAGCAAGCTGAAATTCCCCCCAAGAGGGGATTCTGGGAAGATTGGCAAAATAAGAGGAGAAATACCAGGCTCTCTAAAAATTTCCCACAACTAAGGTAAAACATCACCTCAAAGTGAACTTTTAGGGGTAGAATAATTAAGTTGGGATAAAGAAGTTGTTCTTCTAAGACAACTTGAGAGGACCTTAGGAAAGACCTGACCTCCAGTGTTGGAAGTTTTGGCCAAATGAAGTGCAAACACCTCTGGGCAGACTCTGCTGAATCCACAGACAGCAAGCCCTGGTGGCAGCTGAATCCTGCAGCAGCCTCCTCTTCAGGAACTTTCACCTCAGGGAATCAGTCAGTAAGTTGAGTGAGGGAAAACTGAAGGACCTTCAGTTGTCATGGGATGCCAAACCCAGTTGTGCTGACCAGACTGTGGGTAAGGAGGATTAAGTACACATCCAGGTGGTGTGGTAGCAGAGCAGGAGGGACCCTGCTGGCTATGGGTACTTGTAGGAGATCAGAGTTTCTGTTTTTGGTTCCAGGGCAGAAGGGTGAGCTCAAGTTTGCAGCCATAGGAAGGACGACAGGGAGCAAGAGTATTTGCAGCAACAATGTAGTTGGGGGTCCTCTCTACGGCTCAGGGATGGAGAGGAGTGCTCAAGGTCAGGCCCCCAGATAGAGCCCAGGAAACACTAGTAAGAAAAGCCTGAAGTCTGAGGCATCATTCACCCCCACCTTGGAACTAGAACCTGACTATAATAATAAACTGCTAAAAAAATCCAATAATAATTGTATGAGTAAGCAAAGGAGAAAGAATCCAATAATAGATAGCTTCTATGGGATTAGAGAATATCTGGATTCATACACAGAAGAAGATGGTGAAGTTTAAAAAGCCACTCCTACTTCAAAGAAAAATCGAATGGTCACAAGCCCCGAAAGAGTTCTTGGAAGAACTTAAAAAGGACTTTAAAAATCAAATAAGAGAGGCTGGGGAAAAATGAAGGAAAAAATAAGATCAACCTAAGAAAATCAAGAAAATTATGAAAGGAAAGTCAACCAACTAGAAAAAGAGATCCAAAAACTTAAGGAAGAAAACAACTCTTTAAAAACTAGAGTTGGTCAAGGGGAGACTAATGACATTATAAGGCACGAAGAAATAATAAATCAAAAGAATGAAAAAATAGAAGTGTGAAACATCTTATTAGAAAAACAACTGGATCTGGATAACAGATTAAGTAGAGACAATGTAAGAATTGTTGGACTACCTGAAAGCTGTGATCAAAAGAAGAGTCTAGAGACTATACTACACAATTATTAAGAAAAATTGCCCCTAAGTTCTAGAATGAGAGAGTAAAATAGAAACAAACAAACAAAAATCCACCATTCACCACATGAAAGAAACCCCAAGATGAAAACTCAGAGGAACATCATAGCCAAGTTTCAAAGCTCAATTTAAATACTCAGGAACTACAGTCAAGATAACACAAGATCTGGTAGGTTCTACAATAAAGAACCAAAAGGCTTGGAACATTATATTTCAAAAAGCAAAGGAGCTGGATTTGCAACCAAGAAAAACTTACCCAGCAAAGCTGAATTTAATCCTGAATTTTAAAAAATGGATATTTAATGAATTGAAGGACTCAAGTGTTTGTGACAAAAAGACCAGGACTCAACGGAAAATTTGACTTTTGAGATCCAGGAGAAACATAAGGTAAACACTGAAGACCAATTATAAGAGACTCAATAAGATCAAACTATTTACTTCTTATATGGGAAAATGTTATCTGTACTCTTAAGAGTGGTATCATTATATGAGTAGTTTGAAAGGGTATACATAGATATAAGACTTGGGGTTGAGTTGAGTATTTTGAGATGATTCAAAAAATAAAACTGGATAGGGGGAAGTAAAATGGAGCAATTATCTCATGCAACTGAGGCGTGAATGGAACTGTTACAGTGGAAGCAGATGGGGGTGGAGGGATGGTAGTGCTGGAGTTTTATTCTCATGAGAACTGGGTTAATGAGGGAATAATATGGAGATAGATGATAGATAGAGAGATAGATAGATTAGACAAATGATAGATATATACATAGATACATAGATAGATGATAGATAGCTAGATGATAGATAGATAGATGAATGATAGGTAGATGGATGGACAGACATATATGTGCATATTTATCTATATCTAGATATTTATTTCTATTTATCAAGAAGGGTTAAGCCTGCTAAGAGATTGGTTTCTGGTCTGGGTAGCATTGTGGCTAGTGAGGAGATAGAGAGTAAATATATGATTGGAAATATATTTGGAGAAGGGAAGAGGCTGGTGGTAGCAGAGAGACAAATGTGGAGATAATTGTAATAGTGTTGCCTTGGGACAAACAAGATCTGACCTGTAAGGGTGAAAGTGGAAATGGAGAGAAGACTAATATGAGAAATTATGGAGGAATTGGCAAAATTTGGTAACTAGTTATAGAAGGAGAGGGATGAGTCAAGCACAAGTGCAGTTTTAAGACTTTCTGGGAAAATTGCAGGACTCTTTCTAAAAGAGGGTAGTTCAGAGGAGTTTCTGGTTTAGAGAAATTGATAACAAGTTTTGTTTTGGATATTTTTAATTTCAGGTGACAGCAAGGTATATGTGTGCAATAAGTAACTAAAATATGGAGCTCAAGAGAGAGGTCAGGGCTGGGTATTTGAGAGCCATCCACATAGAGGTGATAGCTGAAGCAATGGGAATAGATGAGAGGGAGATTGTAGAAGGTTCTGCACAAAGCTGAGGGTGAAGTATTAGGTCTTATGGACATACCCACAGTTAAGAGATTGTAGAAGGTTCTGTACAAAGCAGAGGGTGAAGTAGTAGGTCTTATGGGTATATCCACAGTTAAGAGATGGGCCAGTGTAAGGAGATCAAAACAATTACATGGGAGGCAAGAAAAATAAGACGGTGCAGGGTCACAATGTCTTAGCAATATGAATTAGTGTTTATCCTATTCCAAGTATAATTCCAGTTTATACGATTTTAAATATGCAGTATTGACGCCTTTTGCCTTAAACTATTGTAGTTTCTGGGCATAAAAACCCTTTGTCCCCCTTCCTCCAGATTGAAGCCTCTTTTAAAACAAATAGATCAATTAAACAAAAACATTTGATACAACAACACATATGACAATGTTTATACCATTCTTCCCAAGTAGTCCTCTGGCCTCTCTGCAAAGAAAAGAGAGATATATTTCATTATCTCTTCTTCGGAACCATCGCTGGTTTTTCAGTTACTCAGAGTTTGGCATTTTTTTTTTGTGACTTTTTCATTTACATTGTTATGATTGTTGAATACATTTGTCTTTTGGTTCCGCTTCAGATCATGCAAATATTCTGAATTCTCCTTATTCATCATTTTTTGTAGCAGAATAATATTCCATTACATATAATATAGTTTTTTCAGCTATTCCCCAAACAATGGATATTCACTTTGTTTCTAGTTCTTTGCTACCACAAAGAATGCTTCTATAAATATTTTAGTATATATTGGACTTTTTTTCTGTCTGACTTCCTTGGAGGTATATACCCAGTAGTGACATTGTTGGATCCAAGAGTATGGACAATTTAACCACTTTTCTTAGACAATTAGAAACTGATATCCAGAACAGTTGGACCAGTTTATAGCTCTACCAATATTGTTTTGTTATCCTTGTCTTTGCACAGCATTTCCAATATTGACTGTTATCATTTTTGTGATCTTCACTAATTTGGAGTATGTGAGGTAAAATTTGCATTTCTCATGCTATTAATGATTTGGAGCATGGTTTCATATAACAGTTTGTAGTTTGTAATTCCTTGTTTGAAAAATTGAAACCCTTTGACAACTAACATATTAGCGAATGGTTCTCAGTACTATGTATGTCAATTCCCTACATATCTTGGATGTCAGACTTTCGTCAGTGACACTTGATGCAAATATTACCCTAAGTTTGTCTTTTTAGTCTATTATCATTCATCTTATTCATGAAAAAACTTTTCAATTTTATGTAACTGAAATTATGTATTTTGTCTTCTAGTATCTCTTCTGTCTGTCTGTGTATATATAATATATACATACATATGTGTGTGTGTGTGTGTGTATTATTGTTGGGAATTCTCCCACAGCCCTAGTTGTGGGGAGTGGGGGGGAATCCTCTCCCTCCTTCTACTCTAATTTTTGTATGATTTCTATTCTTTTATTAGGTCAAGTACTAATTTGGGGCATATTGTAAAAAATAGGATAAGACATCAGAAATGATAAACTACTTTCTAATTTCTCCAGAAATTTTTGTCAAAAGAGAGTTATTTCTCTAATAATTTATATTCTTAGGTTTATCAAACATTGGGCTTCTGTTTCTTGCTTGTTGAGTCTATTTTACTGATCTATTTTTCTGTGTTTTTTTTAAACTAGCTCCAAATAGTTTTAATAGCTACTACTTTATAATCTAATTTGAGGTCTGATAATGCTTCACCCCTTCTTACCTTCTCTCTCTTTTCCTTGATATACCAGACCTTTTGTTCCTCCAAATAGATTTTGTTATTCTTTTGTTTAATTCTATAAAGAATTCCCTTGGCAATTTGATTGGAATAACACAAAACCTGTAAATTAATTTAAGATAATATCATTTTTTGCTATATTAGCATAGCCCATCCACAAGCAGTGAACTTCTCTCCAACAGTTTAATTCTTTTTTTTCGTTTCTGTAAAGAGCGTTTTATAGTTGTGTTTATATAAATCTTCCATATAACTTAGCAGATTCATTCCTAAATACTTGATATATTTTGTAGTTCTTTTTAATGGACTTTCTCTTATTGTTGTTTATTCTTGGGACTTTGTTAGTAATAAAAATAAATAATGATTATTTTATTTTTTAGGAGCATAAAGGCGTCTTCAGACCAAAACATTTGAGCACTGCAGCTATAAATTTCATGTCACATCATCTGGGGGAAGAGTCATGTAAAAGGGCATTGGGGGACTATGCTAATTTGGACAACCCTGTCTATCCAAACTAGAAATAGCTTGGCTGTAGGTTAATGTTAGATTAAATTTCAATTTTTTTCCTGGCAGACTTGAGCCTAAATAGCAGATCACATTTTTTCTTCTTCTACAGTACCAAGTTGGTACTCCAAGTTGGAAAAGTTGGTCTTCCCAAACACACATCCCACTATCACACACAGTTCATTGCAAGAATCATTTATCTCACACCCTAAGGTCTTTGTGGATGTACTTCAGAATGCATTACCTGACTCCCATGCATTGATAGACCCAACTCTTCTCTCTCTGATCTGCCTCCAACCCCACAATATTCTATCTTTACTTTGCCTCTGCCTCAAAGACAAGAGGGGGGATTGGAAATATCTTATCTACTTTTTCTCTAGAACCCTGACCATTCTTTTTTCTGGGCATCCTGGCCCACTCTCTCTTCTCTCTGCCAAAGAGGAATTCCTCTCTATCCCATCTCCTGTCCTCATACTAGGGGATTTCAACATACATCTTGATATTCCCTTGATGACCCTCTAGGTCCTCAAGGGCAGCCCTTTGAGACTAAACTTCACAGAACAAATCCCCTTAAATAAAAGGATTTGTTCTATGAAGTTTGGATTCAGTCAGAAGGTCACCCTTGAGGACCTAGAGGGCCAAACGTGGCCTCAAAGCCACAGGTTCCCCACTCCTGCCCTAACCTCTTAAGAGTTCAGCACAATAGTATTCCATCATATTTATCTACCACAACTTGTTCATCCATTTCTCAGTTCATGGATACCCCTTTATATTCCCATTCTTTGCCACTTCAAAAAGAGGTAGAAATACCTTTGGGCATCTTTAGAATTTGTTTTGCTTTGGACTAATTCTTCCCTTAAGCTACCCTTCCTCTAATATCCCCTCCCTTACTTCCCCCACTTTCGCTCCTATTACATTGTGGAGTGAAGTGTATTTCTGTATGCAACTCTGTATGTGTTTGTTCTTCCTTCTTTTGATCAGTTCAAATGCGAGTGAGGTTCAAGTGTCAGTCACTCCTCCCATCCCCTCCTTTTTGTATAGATGTCTACTAATGTGCCCTAATTATGAGATAATTTCCCTAACCTTCCTTTCCCTTCCCTCCCAGTGTATTCCTCTTTCCCTCTCTTTCCATTTTTTTCTTAAGATCATCAAGACATAACAGGACAACTAGCTAGTCTAATTAATAGATTGATTATTCATTACTCAGAAACTCCATCTCAGCTTTTTCATTAATCATACCTGCTGCTTTATAGTGGTAATTGCTGAATTGTATATGATCCTGACTCCTCAGTACTTGAATTCTTTCTGGTTACTTGCATATTTTTCTTTGACTTAGATGCTCTGGATTTGGCTATGAAGTTCCTGGGAATTTTTATTTTGGGGTATCTTCCAGAAGGTTATCAGCATATTCTTTCTATTTCTGCTTTGCCTTTTGGTTCAAAGAGATTTGAACAGTTTGCTTTTAAGATGTAGCATAATGTCCAGGCTCTTGTTTTGGTTGTGGTGTTCAGATAATCCAATGTTTCTTTATTTTTTTTTCTTCTTAGTCAGTTTTCTAGTTCAGTTTTTTTTTCCCTATGACACCTTATCTTTCCTTCTTTTTTTTTCAAGCCTTTTGATTTTGTTTTAATATTTTTTGTTGCCGCATCTGGTCATTAGTTTCTATTTGATCTATTCTACTTTTTAAGAAGTTTGTTGCTTGGACAAGGTTTTGTATCTCTTGTGCAAGCTTTTAATTCCCTTTCCAATTCTTTCTTCAAGAGCTTTCATTTATTTTCCAATATTTCCCTCAAGTGCTCTCATTCCATTTATAAAAACATTTCAATTCTTTTTCCAACCTCTTGCTTTCATTTCATCTAGGAATTCTAGTTGAGTTTGTGCCCGACTGGTATTTTTCTCTGAGTCAATGTTTGTAAATGTTTTGGAATCATTCTTTTCTGCATTTCTGTCTTGAGTGTCCCTGACATTATAATCTCTCATTTTGGTGGGATGCTTCTTGACTTCAAACTCAATGTTAGGTCTGGACTCTGTGGCACTTCTGGAGGAAAGGTCTGGGCTGGTTCTGCTTTCTTGGGATATTGAGTATTATGTTATTCCAAGATCTCAGAAGCAGGGTGGGGACCTTCAAGCTTTCAGTGCTTCCAAAATTGGAGCCCTTCACAATCTAGCTCCAACTTTTCTAATCTTGTATATTGCCCCCTTTAATGCATTTTTTGGTTCAGTCAAACTTACTCTCTTGATCCTTATGCTATACCTTTGCATTCATTTTATGTCCCATGCCTGAAATGTACTTCCTCCTTTCCTCTGACTCTTAGAAGTCTTAGTTTCCTTCAAAGCTAAGCTCAAATACCACCTTGTACGTAAAGCTTTTCCTCATCCCCCCATATGCTAGTGCCTCCCCCCCCAAATTATAGCATGCCTAATTTGTATATACTTATATACGTACGTTTTCTTCCTTATGGACTTTACATTTTTGAGGTCAGAGACTTTCATTTTTGTCTTTATATCCCCAAGCACTTAGCCTGGCACATAGTAGGTACTTGTCAAGTAATTGATTAACTGATTATTATCCCATTACCTAAATACTGATTTACTAATAAGGGGAAAAGAACTTCCCCTATAATATTTTTTACTTCTTCCTCCTATTCTCCTAATTGTTCCCATATCATTTGCTTTTTGGATTCTTTAGCCCTTGAATGCTCTCTTTGCTTTCTCAAGTCTCTCAGAAAATGTGTGAAACTTTTGTTGTCATTGTTGTTGTTGCTTGTTGTTGTTTTTGAGAAAATAAAAAAAAGCCTCTCCCCACCCCATTCCCAGTCTTATCTATCCATAATCACATAGAAACATTTTTTCCTTAGTGTTTCATTGCTTCATGGAAGTGTTTAACTCTCTTCTTTATTTTGGCTACTTTGTATATTCAATACTTACTCACCTCTGGGAAGTTTGGAAAGAATGGCTTGAATTCTGCCCTTTTGCTGAAAGTCCAATTATTTTCTTTGAGGCTTAAGTTCAGCATTGCACGCTGTGTTGTTTTGGATAAAAATCTTTTTTTCACTTTTAAAAAATATCACATTCCAATTTTTCAAAAAAAATTCTTATAAATATGAGTATTATTTATAGGCTATGCTGATTGATTCTTTGTAATATAAAAAGTTTTTTTCCCCCTTGGGTCATAAAAATTTTATCGTTGAGATGTGATGGGGGAATATGCTTCATGGCAAAGTAAATTTAGGGCTTGTTTTTGTTGGTGTTCTATAGATTCTTGATATTTACTTTGCTATCACTTCCAGTATTTCTGGGAAATCTTCCTATTCATTTCTGAAGGTATAGTTTGCCATTATTTTTTTCTACAATTTTCATCTAAAGACTTATAGTCTTGAATGCTCTCTTCATGTCCTATCATTAAGTTCATTTTCTTATCTTATATAGCTCTCATATGCTATTCCAATTTTGCTGTCTTTTGATTTTGTTCCATTACTTTTCCTTCCGTCTCTATATTTTGCATTACATTTCTATTGTTCTGTTTCTCAGAGAGTCTACTGATTTGATGAATGTCTCTGTATTTTGTCCTAAATTCCTGACTTCTTTCAGACTTGTTTATTTCTTCCTTAAGAATTTTATTTTCTTGATGGATGTTGGAGATGTGAGAAAATTAGAGCACTAATGCATTCTTGGTAAAGTTGAGAACTGATCCAATCATTCTGGAAAGCAATTTGGAATTATGCCTAAAGAGCTATAAAATTTTGCATGCCCTTTGATCCAAGGATACCTCTACTAGATCTATATCCCGAAGAGATCATAAAAAAGGAGTCAGGACCACATGTACAAAAATATTTATAGCAGCTCTTTTTGTGGTGGCAAAGAATTGGAAATTAAGGGGATGCCTATCAATTGGGGAATGGCTGAAAAAGTTGTAGTATATGAATATAATGGAATACTATTGTTCTATAAGAAATGATGAGCAAACAAGCAGATTTCAGAAAAACCTGAAAAGACTAACATGGACTGATGCTGAGTTAACTGAGCAGAACCAAGAAAACACTCTACACAGTAACAGCAGCACTGTGCCATGACCAACTTTGATAGACATAGCTCTTCTCAACAATACAATGATCTAAGACAGTTCCAAAAGACTCAAGATGGTCCAGAGAAAGAACTATGGAGTCTGAATGCAGATCAAAGCATACTATTTTCTCTTTCTTTTCTTTTTCTTTCTCTTAGTCTCCCCCTTTTGTTCTGATTTTTCTTTCACAATAAGACTAATATGGAAATATGTTTAATATGATTGTACATGTATAGCCTTTATCAGATTGCATGCTGTCTTGGAAAGGGAGAAGAGAGAGGGGAAAAATGTAGAACTCAAAATCTTATAAAAGTGGATGTTGAAAACTAAAACTTATTTAATTAATTTAAAAAAAAAACCTAGAAAGTCTTACATGAACTGATACTGAGTGAAGTGAGCAGAAGCAGGAGAACATTGTACACAGCAGCAGCAACATTGTGCAATGATCAGCTTTGATAGACTCAGCTCTTCTCAGCAATGTAATGATCTAAGACAATTCCAAAAGACTCATGATGGAAAATACTATCCACATCCAGAGAAAGAACTATGGAGTTTGAATGCAGATCAAAGCATACTGTTTTCACCCTTTTTTGTTTGTTTTTTCTTTCTCTTGGTTTTTCCCTTTTGTTCTGATTCTTCTTTCACAACATGAGTAATGTGGAAATATGTTTAATATGATTGTATGTGTATAACCTATATCAGATTGCTTGCTGTTTTGGGGGGGAGGAGGCAGAAAAAGTTTGGCACTCAAAATCTTATAAAAGTGGATGTTGAAAACTTTCTTTACAAGTAATTGGGAAAAAACCCAAAATGCTATTTTTAAAAAATTATTTTATTTTCTGTCTTTATTCTTTTGATATTTTCACTGAATTCCTTTATTACTCTTGTAAACCAAGGGTCCCTTTCTGTGTCATGGGCCACTTTGGAAGTCTGGTGAAGTCTATGAACCCCTTCCCACCATAGCATTTTTAAATGCATAAAATAAAATACATAGAATCACAAAGGAAAACAATTATATTAAAATAGTTATCAAATGTTTTTTAAAAACAAGTTTACAGACCTCAGGTTATGAACTCTTGTTCTTTTGAAAAATATTTTCAGTTAACAAAAAATTTATTCCCTCTCAGCCTCCTTCTGCCTCTGCCCCAGTCCATAACTGGTGGGGAGGAGGAAAGAAAAACAAAGCCCATATAGCAAATATACATCATTAAGCAGAACAAATTCCCATGTTGATCATTTCCAAAAATGTGTCTCAATCTACATCATTACAATCAGTATCTGTTGGTAGATGGGTAGCATTGTTCGTTGTCAGTCCTCTGGAATTATAGCTGATCACTGCTATGATCAGAGAACAACCTCTCTTCTTAAAGCTGTTCCATTATTTCAGGGAAGCCTCACAGAATTTGTTGTAATAGTTTGGTCTTCCTCAGGCAATTTTGCCTTTCCTATGTAGTGAAATACTCATTCACTGAGATGGTTCCTTTCTTCAATTATTTCCTGATTTCCTTACTCAGCTTTTTTCTGTCTCTGAGGGTCATTCTACTGATTTTCTATGGTATCTTTGCCATAAACATGATTCTTACCATCAATACTTTCTCTGCAGTAACCCTAGTGTTTTTATACTCCTACTCTACCCCCCAGTAGCCTATGCCCTGTTCTCTCATCCCACCAGAGCCAGATGAGATCTGTGGCCCTCAAGGGATAAGGGTCATCTGTTGGAACACTGCAGGGACAGTCTGAGAGGCCACTATAATTGAACATCGTCTATAGCTTCCCTCGTGCCTCTTTTCTGAACTCTAACAACCTCAGCATTTGTGAAGGAGTTGGAGGATAATCTCTGGGGACACTGCAGATGGGAAATGCCAAGAAGTCTTTGCAGTTGGGTCTCTTCATCAGTTTTCTCTCATTCTTTCTACCGGCTGCCCCTGTCTTCCTGTACAGTATGAGATAGCTGTAACCAATACTGTACTTTTCACCTCCATAATCTTCTCTCTCAGACTCTATACTACTCCATTTCCTCCTCTTTAAACTCACAGTTGATCTGATTCAAAGACCTCAACCCATCATGGGAGTAGGACTTCTCTAGGACACTTCCAGGGAGTTAACTCCAAGAGATGATACCTAAGATTTCAGCCTGATCTGCCTGTCCATCCAGAGTGACAGTTGTCTGGGGAAGGTGGGGGTGGGAACAATAAGCTTGGAGCTGGTCTTCAGTTATTTTTTCTCTAAGAATTACCTCATGGTGGATTCTTTCAATTTTCCTCTTCCTGCCATTGCTATTTCTGCTACATGGAGGAAGATTTTTCTTAATTATTTGAGGTTAGGAGGTGAGAACTGTGCTCTAGACTATCAGTTTGCTATCTTGCCCAGCATCTAAACTTCTTGGTATTTTAGATTATATCTGCACCAGATCTGTCTGACCATCACTTCGTCTATCATCCTGTCTAGCTGTTGTTCCTGTGTTGCCAGAGTTATGCTGCATCATTTCAAGGTGTATTTCAGAGTGTTCTTAAAGAATTTCTTTGAAGATCTGATGACCAGCCATCTGTTTCTGCAGTAACCCTTGTCCCAAGAGCTTCTATCTTTTCTCTTAATTACTGTAGCAAAGCTGGTGACCAGAATGACAGATCCCATTTGTACCTTGAAGCCCAACACCTTAAGAAGAGGCTGTGCTCCTGGATCTTGGAATATCTCTTTGCAAATTAGATTACTGTCCCAGAAATTTACCCACATCAGTTAGGAATAGCTTCAGTATATCAGGTTTCATGGCCTCTCTTCCCACCCCACCCCCACCAGACCACCTATGTGGTACTAGGCAGAAGACAAACAGAAATGAGATTAACTGTCAAATTGCCTTTCAAGCTCCTGAGGAGAGAACAGTACTAGAATGTGAGTTGGGAGATATGACTGGATCCTTGATGCTCAGGGAAGTATAGGGTCCAAGAAGAGGTTTCAGAGGAGTATCTTCCTCCATAGGTTACCCTTCTTCCCTCCAGCTGCTCCTACAGTACATTCCTACCGTTATACTTTCCCCACTATGCAGCGTGCAAAATTCATTGGCATAGGAAGCTTTATTTTTGGATTAGAGGCTACATACAGATTGTGAGGCAGAATGGACACCTGAAACATGGGGAACTGCCACTCTTCTTTCTTGGAAGCATGCTTGGAAGCATGACCCCTGAGACCAGAAAAGAAATGTTTAAAAAGAGAAGAAAATTACACATTATTAATAATAAATGGCACCAATCATCAAAAGTAAAAGTATTGTGACTAACATATACTATTTGTATTCTAATTAGATTAAAGGACTTTAATATTAATTGCAGGTAGCTAGGTATCGTAATAGATGGAACACTGAATTTGGAATCTGGAAGACCTGAGTTCAAATCCGGCCTCAGACATTTACTAGTTGTATGATCCTATAACAACAATGCTACTGGCAGCTGCTGTGGAGGTATAAGACCAACAACACCAGCACACAAGAGGGCTACTAGCACAAGTTCTTTGATCTGCTTTTCTAAGGAAAGCAACTTTAAGGGGTTTACAATCTCACTTTAATTAAACATACATATATCATTCACTTAGTTAAGAGGGAAAAGTCAGCACCCTGAACTTCAGAGAAAACACAAACAGAAATTACAAGCAGAAATTATATAAACAGAGCAAATAATACAAATCAGCAGACAGGGCTTTTAACTGTCTGTCCACAGCAATACATACATAGTTACCAGAGAGAGAAGCACCAATATCGGGGTTTTCAAAGCCAGGGTGGGGGGGGAAGGGCTCCTTAACAGCTACCCAGAGTCTCATCTGGCAAAATCACAGGAATGCTCTTCCAATGAGTGAGCCCTCAAAGCAAAATGCTAACTTCAGAGAATATATATACACTTATTCAGGGTCAACTCATAAAGAGTGTCACAACCATGTGACTCGAACTCATGTGACTTAGGCTTTCTTGTGACTTAAGCAGATCCTCAAAGACTCTTGATTAATCAAAGACTCTTGATTCAAGCAAAGGCAAGTCTCAATCAAAGGCACTTGATTACCTGGGTACTGAGAAGAACTAGAGCTCCAAAAGTAAAAAGCAAAACCAAAAGTTCACTTTGCTTGCCGTCACAGACCCTGAGCAAGTCACTTATCCTTTGTCTGCCTTGGTTTCCTTATGTGTAAAATGGGGATAATAATACCATATACCTCATAGGGTTGCTGTGGGGAACAATTGAGATAATTGTGTAAAGAATTCTGTAAACCTTAAAGCATTATATAAATGTTAGCCATATACAAATATTATTATTGTTATTTCTACAGCAGTTATCTTGACCTCATCCTTTTGGCAACAGAGAAGAGAAGGTATTTTACTGAAATGGAGTAGAAATTAGACTTATTCCATTTGGCCTCAAAGGACAGTACTAGGACCAGTAGATGGAAGCCAAAGAAAGACAGAATTGGCTCAATACAAGGGAAACTGTCCTAATAATTAGAAGAGTCCAAAAATGGAATTGGCAGTGTAGTGAGTTCACTGTCTCTGGAGGTCTTTAGAAGGAGGCTTAATAACCACTTAATTTGGATGATGTAGAGGGCATTACTATTCAGGTAGTGACTGGACTTGTTAAATTCTGAGGTTTCTTCCAAATCCCATATTTCTATGATAAAGGAACTGCAGAGATACTAAATGAATTATCCAATAACAGAGTGAGTCATTGGTAGAACCTGAAATAGAACAACAGATCTCCTAACTCCAAGTCTCACCAGTAGAAGTCAATACTTAGCCTCTTTTCACCATGGCCCACCCCTAGATAGCAAATATGAATTGGATGTTCAACAGACATTTACTGAATGACTACTATGTGGGAGGCAGCCTGGCATAGTGGATGGACATAGTAGATAGGTCTTTCTGACTCTAAGTCCAGTGCTCTAACCACTCTGCCACCTAGCTGCTTATCCATGAGAGTCTACTCATCCATAGAGCCTTCCCCAGACATTCCCCCCACCCCAAGTCCCAGAGAGGCAGTGGCAGAAACTCCAAGGAGTTCCCAAAAGAGAATAATGTGCTAGAAAAAGAGGGAGCCATATAGCCGAAGAAACAATAAAGGAAGATGTTAAATTTTTCTGGACTTAGCCTTCTGAGAAAAGTAGGAGTTCCCTGGTAGCCCGTCTTGGAGAAAAAGGTAATTCTTGGACATTAACTCCTGCAGAGCTAGAAGAATAACAAAAGACAGAGCTATGGCATGAGGGAGCAAACTTGGACCTTGACCTCTCATTGTCATGAGTTACTTGGATGTGCCATTTCAATAAGAAAAAGGTTACTTCTTTGGGAATTCCATTTGTGTTTCTATTCTGGGAGACAGATAGGCAGAGTGGGTGAGTATCAATCACAGGGTTCCTTCTGCAGGAAGGCACGAGTCACCAGAGGGAAGGAGAAACATCTTTGCATATTTATGGATTTTTGTGAGGTGTGTGTGTGTGTGTGTGTGTGTGTGTGTGTGTGTGTGTGTGTGTGTTTAATTCTGTGGAGTGAAATAAAAGCTGTCATGTATCTGGTACAAATTGTCATTATGAGTGCTTGCATGGGAGCTAGGGCCCTTTTACTTACATCTATTGGGACCTAGATGTGAATTATATTCTGACGTTCTCAAATGAGCCAAACTCTGAGGTTCCCAAGGGATATCCTCAGTGGAAGCATGAGTCAAAGAGAGAAATTTTTGAGAAGGCTCCAGGATTGAACTTCATACATGTAGACCCAGATCTTGAGCTTTGGGGGCACAGGCCACATTTGTGGACTTTTCAAGAGGACACCAATCAGCAATTTCCATCATTAAATAAATTACCAAGAAGTCTGAACCTTTGTCTGTTCCTTTGGCATTTCTACTTTGGATTGTTCTTATTCAATCATGTCTGACTCCTCATCACCCCATGGACCATACTATCTGTGGAGTTTTCTTTTCTTTTCTTTTTTTATAAGCAGTATTTTATTTTTTCTAATTACATGTAAAGATAGTTTTCAGTATTCGTTTTTTATAAGATTTTGAGTTTCAAATTTTTTCTCCCTCTGTCCTGTTCTCCCTCCCCAAGACAGCAAGCAATGTGATATAGGTTATACATGTGCAATCATGTAAACATATTTTTCTGTGGGGTTTTCTTGGCAAAGATTCTGAAGTGGTTGGCTATTTTCTTCTCCAGTAGATTAAGGCAAACTGAAGTTAAGTAACTTGACCAGAGTCACATAGCTAGTTAAGTGTCTGAGACCAAATTTGAACTCAGGTCTTCCTGACTCCAGGCTCAGCACTCAATCCATTGAGCCACCTAATTGCCCCCTCTACCTGGGATACATTCCATTAAAGCCCTCTTCCAGTGCCACTTTTCAGGCACAGAGGGGATCCCAAGTTCTCTAAGGCTATTGATGGACTATTTGTCTGTAATCTAAAGATCAGCCCAGCTACATCATTCACCAGCAGGTCAGATACCAGGTGGTCATGAAGACCATCTACTAAGGCCTAGAGGGAAAATCTATATCAATGGAGGGAATACCCACATAATACCGACATGGATCTTTGGATTATTGAAGCAAATCTGAACCTCAAATGCCATTTCTTTCTTTTAAAAAAATCATTTCTTGTTTTCTTTTGTTTTTATATCACCTTTGTTTCCAAATATTCCCTTCCCTAAGCTTCTTCCCATTCCAGTCAATGCTCCACTCAGCTGTCAAATTAATCTTCCTAAATAGGAGGTCTGACCATGACACCCTTGTCTACCCCCCATTCAATAAATTCTAGTGGCTTCCTATCACCGAGATCAAATACGAAATCCTCTGTTTGGTTTTTTAAGCCCTTTGTAACCTATACATTCCTACCTGTCCTCCCTTCCCATCCATCCCCATCTACTCTGTGATCCAGTGGCATTGCCCTCCTTGCTGTTCCTTTAAGAGAATTCTCCATCTTCTGACTCCATCCATTTTCACTAGCTGTCTTCTCCATGCTTGGAATGCCTGGAGCTCTCCCAGCTCACCTCCACTTCCTGGTTTACCTGGCCTCCTTCAAGTCTCAGCTAAAACCCTGCCTTCCACAAGAAGTCTTTCCCAAGGCCCTTAATGCTGGTGTCTTCTTTCTGTTGATTTTCTCTGTTATCCTTGTACATAGTTTTCATGTTGTCTCACACATTAGACTGGGAGCTCCTTGAGAGTGGAGGCTGTCTTTTGCCTTAGTGCCTGTCACATAGCAACAGCTAATAAATATTTTTTGACTGACTGACTCCTACCTAGGGAACTATTCCTTGTAAAAAAAAATGAAAGAAGAAGATAAATCTGTTCAGCAAAACAATCCAACCCTTCAACCAAGTTTAACAGTAGATTCAGTGTTCCACACCCACAGTGCACCCTCCCTCACCTCTGCAAAGAAGGTAAAGGAAGTGCATGTTTTCATCTTGGTTCCAGAACCAAGCTTAGTCATTATAATCACACAGGATTCTTTTTTTTTTTTTCATTTACTTTGTGTAGTTATCACATATATTTGCCTGGTTGTACTTGCTTCACTTTGCATCAGTTCATACAAGTCTTCCCATGTTTCTCTGAGTTCTTCCTATTCATCACTTCTTATGGCACTTATAATAATCCACTGCATTCATAGAGACAGAAAGGTGGCACACTGGATAGAGCACCGGGTCTGGAGTCAGGAATATGAGTCCAAATCCAGCTTCAGACACTCACTAGCTGTGTGGCCCTGGGAAGTCACTTAATGCCTACATGCCTTAGTTTCCTCAGCTGTAAAATAGGATTAATTATAGCACCTACCTCCCAGGATTGTTGTGAGGATCAAATGACATAATAATTGTAAAGTACTTAGCACAGTGCCTGGCACACAGTAGCTGCTTAATAAATGTGTGTTTCCTTCCAAAATCGGTCAGAGGCACAGTGTTCACCCTGAGAACTCAGTGATTTCCTTGAATAGAGGCCAGCACTAAGGGGACTATTGATATCTATCAGGACTCATGGGCTTGTGGTCACTGCCCTGTCAGAAAAGGCCCAGGGACCTGAGAAATCTGGCATAGCTGAGGAGAAAGAAGGCTTTAGGGTGAGAGCGTTCCCTGTGTCTCACAAGGCACTTTTAAATAAGACCTTACAACATCCACAGTGTTTGAGAAGCTGCCCCATAGGTCACTCTACTCAAACAGAGAAGGCCACAGAGGTATTCGAGGCATTTCAGGGGCCTGGTGTGTGTTTCTGCAGCTTTTGGCTGCCTCAGAATAAAAATAATAATAATAGAAAGAGAAGGTTGGGGTGAGTGTGATTACATTATCTAGGGCTACTGAGCCTGAAAAGAAATCTGCTAGTAATTGTTTTAAGCTAATTACTCCCTGGAGGTCAAATAGTGCTTAAGTATCTACTGATGGTGTTTAAGGAAGCTATGAAAACAGATCGCTTCTTTGTTCATGGGGTGCCAAGTTGGCTTTCGAGTTTAGAACACTTTCCTGAGTTTATTTTTCCTTTTAGGAGTTTCTGAAGCGGACAGCCCAAGCCTTCCCTATAAGGGTAGGAGGCCCCTTTGGTCATTAACCCCTAAGTTCCATGGCCTACCTGAAAACGATAGTTGATCATCAAATATTTATTGTGTGCCTACTGTGTGCTAGGTGCTCGAGCTACAAAGATAAAAACAATATAGTCCCCATTCTCAAAGAGCTTATGTTCTATGGGGGAGACATAGGTGCTAAATAAATACAAAGTGATTTTGCTGTGGGTGGCACAAGTAGCTGGGGTTGAAAAGGAGGGAATCAGGAAAGACCTTGACTTGGGAAATGGCATTTTAAGCTGAGCTTTAAAGAAAACCAGGGATTCCAAAAGGCAAGGTATGTATCCTAAGAGAGGAGGAAGTATGTTCCAAGCACGGAAGATGGTGATGGAATAGGTAAGGAACAACAATGAGACCGATTTGGCTAGACCAAAGGATATGTGAGCTCTGTTCCTCAGCGTACCATGTGACATTACAGGTAGACCAAGATGCCTGCAGAATCCCACCAGGGATCTGGTCCCGGTGGCATCACTCAGGAGCCAATTGTCTAGGGCTCCCTGGGCTATACCAATGTTCTTCTCTGACACTCAAATGTGTAGTGTAGGGGCAATTTCTAAGGCAAGGCCTGAGTTCTAACAGGAGTACAGAGGCCCGGGCCTGGAGTCCAAATTCCTGTCTGTCTGTTCAGTGGCAGTGACCTGCCTTAAAACACAAACTCTCAAAGTTGGAAGGAAACTTAGACTATATCTAGTCCAATGACTCTGTGAACATGAATTCACTTAATACAAGGGCACCTGACCTGTGTTCACCCATCCTCCACCAGAAACCACCAGTGATAGGGAACTCACTATGGAAGCCAGAGGAAGCTCAGAGTTCACCCCATACCTGTATGTAAATCATCTCTAAAACAAAGTCAAGTAGTCACTCAATCTTTACTTCGGGACCTCTGGGGAAGGGGAACTCACTTCTTCCTGAGGCAATCTGTTCCACATTTGGACAGCTGTAACTGTTAGGAAGTTTTTTCATACAAAGAGATATCTTCTTCGCTAAAACATCCACCAGGGCAAAGCAGAATAAGCCTAGCCTAGTTCCCTCATGATAGCCATTGATTTAAAGACATTTGCCATATATCTGCTAAGTCTTCTCTTCCCCAAGCTAAACATGCCCCATTCTTTCAACCTCATACGGCATACATAGCCTTAGGTCCCTTCACCATCCAGCTGGATGTGCACCAACTTGGATATGGTCTTCGACGTGTTAAAAACTTTGCTAAAGTGTGTCCAGAACTGAGCATAATCTTCTTGATGTGCCTAGTAAAGACCTGGTATCTTTTCTCTCATTCTGAACACTATATTTCTAGTAAGACACCCTAAGATCATATTGGGTTGGGTTGTTTTATTTGTCTGTTTCACTGTCATGTCAGACAATAAATAACAGATTCAGGAGGAGCTTGTGGTCCACTAAAATTCCTAGATCGGTTTTTCACATGAACTATTATCTAATTAAGCTTCCTCCTTCAAATCTGTACTTATGCTGTTGATTTTTAAAATCCAACTAAAGGGCTTTACATTTTTTCACACAATGCTATCATGCTTTTACTTTTCCCTAATTGACACTATCGATTCCCCACATCTATTCCAAATCTTCTCTTCTTTCCCGTACCCTCCTCCCACAAGCCACCTAAACCACCTCCTATGTCTTCCCTCACAGCAGAAGACCTTGCCTCATACTTAACTGGCAAAATTGAGACCATTAATCACAAGCTCCCTTTTCCCCTCCAATTTTACTTCATATGTACTTCATATCTACTCAGCTGTATCACCATTCTCTCTTCCTTTGTTCCATTCTCTGAGGAAGACTTGGTCCTTCTCCTGACCAAGATGAACCCCCACTACTTATGCCCTTGGTTTCAACCTCTCTTGCCCTCGTGGGAGATTTCTCCTTCAATTACATCTTCTCTCTCCCTAAATTCCAATCTCTCTTTATTCCTGCTGAAATTATGCTCAGGCCTACTTTATCCTTCAAAATACTTCACTTGACCTACCATCTCCTCAAACTATCATCCTGTCTCTCTCCTCTTTCATAGCCAAACCCCAAGAAAAAAGATGTTTTCATTCATCACCTCCATTTTCTTACCTCCAATTCAGTTCTAAAATCCCTTGTGATCTATGGAGTTGAATTCCAACCCCATAACGTGACTGAAACTCATCTGTCCAAGGTTGTCAATGATCTCTTTATTGCTAAATCCAAAGGTACCTTCTCTCTCCTCATCTTTCTTGATTTCACTGCAGTCTCTGATACTGTTGACCATGCCCTCCTCCTGGATACTCTTTCCTCCCTGGGATTTTGTGACTGTTCTTCTGTGTTTCTCTTCCTACTTATTTGGTTTCTCCTTCTCTGTCTTTGCAGGATCTTCATTTTGTCCCCCATGTGTGGATACACCCTAGAGCCCTGTCTTGAGCCCTCTTCTCTGTCAATTTCTCTGTCTCATTTCTCTCTCTCTCATACACACACACATATGTATGTATGTGTGTCTCTCTCATCTATGCCTATAGGGTCAAGTATCATCTCCATGCATATAACTCCCAAATCTATATATTCTGAGGTCCAATTCTGCCTCATCACATTTACAGCCAGATATCTTATAGGCATCTCAAACAACATGTCTGAAACCGAACTTTTTATCTTTCCTCCTAAAAGCACCCCTCCTTTCTCCCTTATTTCTGTCAAGGGTACCACCATATTTTCAGTCATCCAGATTTACAGAATCCCTCTTGGACTCCTCTTTTCCTTACCTCCTAGATCCAATCAGTTTGTGAGTCTTGTCTGTTCTCTCCAACTATATCCCTTCCTGTCCACTCACATAACCATCACTCTAATTCAAGCCCTCATTATCTCTCTGCTAGACTATTTGCATGGTCTCTTAATTGGTCTCTCTGCTTCTAGCCTCTCCCCTCTCCAATCTATCATCTGCACTGCTGTCACACTTACATTTCCTAAAGCATAGGTCTGATCATGTTCATTCCCCTGCTCAAGAAACTTTGATTTACCTCTATATTCTCTAAAACACATAGACCTCTGCCATCCTCTCTACTGTTCCTCCCTCACATCTGTTTGCTTGTAATTGCTTCCTGCTTTTGCTTCCCACAAGCTCCTTTCATGCCCAAGGTCAGAGGCAGTATGCCAAAGACTTGAAGAATCTTGGGTAGGAGCCCACCCTGGCCATCAGATCACATACCATGGTCCCAAGTCCCTTGAATCATTTCCCCTCTGGGTAGAACCAAGGTTAGGCTACACCAGTACATGACATTCTACCTTCCATTGTCTCCATGCCTGGAATGCTCTTCCCCTTACCTATACCTCTTAGAACCCCTAGCTCCCTGCAAGATTGGATTCCAAGAGGCACTTCTTGTTTTCTCCAGATGTTAGTGTCCCTCTGCATCTGAATGAAAATTACTTTATATTTATTTTGTATGTATTTTATATTAATTGTGCACATGCTGTTTCTTACTTAATAGAATGCAAGCTCCTCAAGAGCAAGAACTGTTTCGTTTTCATCATTGTCTACCCAGCACCTAGCATACAGCACCTTGCATATCCTAGGTGCCCAATCAAGGCTTATTGAATTTAATTGGTCACCCAATGACTAAAAGTTGCAGAACAAGGGGAACTGATTGCCTCAAGCACTCTGGTGGCCCCCTAAGAATGCAGCTGCTGTGTACTTAGGAGGAGATCAAAGGACTGAGGAAGGAAAGGTCAGGGTTGTGGTTATGCTCTCTTGCAGGTGGGGAAGCAAAGCCACTGGATCTGCTGACTGAAGTCATGCCAAGACCTGGGAACATCTGGTAAGTGTTTTGGTTGGGATGGGTTGAAAGACTGGATAAAATGTGGTGGGTCCTTTCAGATCTGCCACATTCGCTGATGCCCTCCTACCACCATGCTTGTGGAAACCACCTCCTTACTCAGATAGACCCCAGGATCACACGGCCATTGCACTATCACCTTTGTCCACTTTGCCTTCCTTGTGGAAAGACTATCCTTAAGATTCATTTGGAAAATACCTAAAAACCTGATGTAAAAGGGAATGGAACCTGAGTGTGGTACTGGAAAATCAGTTAGGAACCCCTGAGAAAAACCTCTAGCTACTGACAAGCACCCCCAGATAGAATGGACTCAGATCTCTTGGGCATTTAGTAAAAATCCCTGGGGCCCTGTGACTTCTCCAAGGAATGTCAATAGATAGGACCATCCCATTGAATGATAAACCTGTCAGACCCTTATTCCCTGGGGCCCCATGGCTCCTCCAAGGAATGTCAATAGATAAGATTATCCCACTTAAGGATATACTGTCAGAATCTTTTGATCTGTCAAGACCTTTGTTCCTGTTCCCCGGGACCACCCACCACTCTATGACCTGGCCTGTAAAATTCCAAGAGAGGATTCACCACTGTACCCGTATTTCCTATAAAAGCCACACCTTCACCCCAACATGGGGCCATTGATTTGGGCAGCAACCCCGATGGCCGCCAGCTAATAAATTCTCCAATTAAAATTTATACTCTGTGGTGTGTCTCACTCGCTTCTGGTACAACATGAGCAATACACAAAAGGATGAACCTACATCTGACAATTTCCAGAATTCCATGGCCAGATGCCCTGCGAAATGACATCCTTTTGTACCACAGGGGTCAGTCCCCTGCCTCCAGACCATGACAATAATAATCAGGGCTCTTTCATAGTGAAGCAGATCTAGAATGGCTGCCTCTCCTCTGTACATATCTTTCCATCTTTATTGTCTGAGTCAGATTTTCCTTCTGGATCCCAGCTCTGACACACCTGCTTCTATTAAGTTTGGAAGAAAGAGTGGTTTGCGTCTATTGGTGTGTCTCTCCCTCTAATAGCCGTAGGGCTTCTCTCACTAAACTATTTTTCTGACAACTCTGATCCCATCTTACCTTTAATTTTCTGTACTTTCTAAATCCTTCTTCTCTTTGTTTACCCCAGCTTCTGGCTCAGCTTTAGACATTAAAGACTGGTTTCATCTCACCCTCTGATTTTGGCTTTACTGGTTTTGACCATAGCTTAGTGTCTACAACTTTTCTTTTCTTCTTACCAAGAGTTCTAGTGCTTTGCTAAAAAAAAAAATCCACAAGAAGAACAGTAGCTACAATCCCTATCAATCAACTGTTCCCATAGCAGATCAGCCCTTTCTTCACGGTAAGGGGGAGGCTCCATCTAGAAAAGAGCCCAGACTGTGAGCTATGAGAGGAAGGACTGTTCCACTTTGTTTTTGCTTTATATCCCAAGCACTTAGCAATGTCTTTCATATAAAAGGTGTTGGAACAATTGCTTGTTAAATTGACTTGACTTGAACTGAGAATTGAGTCAGCGGACCAAGGAGATATTTTTGGAATGATGATGGTAGGGAGGGGCACACATACACACACACACACACACACACACACACACACACACACACACACTCATTATTACAATCAGAACAAAAAGGAGGAGGGAATTTTCTACAGAGACCATGACGGATGCATAGGGAACTCACTGGCCAACCTAGATTTTAAACATATAAAAGATGGAAGCAAGATGCAGGATTAACCCAAAGAATGGGATGGGGTTCTAAGAACACTGTTAGGATCCCTGAAGCTCATAATGGACTGAAGCTTACAGTGAATGCTAAGGACAATAAAAAGAGTTTTAAAATACAGAGGGGCAAGGGGGCGAATAAAGAAGGGATAAGATTGCTGATAAGTGGATGAGAAAATAACAGTGGAGAGCAGAGAGAAGGGAGAATGACTAGATTTTCATTTAGCTCCTACTTTTTTGTGCTAAAGAGGATGATCTTTGGACGGAGAAAGATAAATACAATAAAAAACAAAACTGAAATCCAAAATAAATGAAGATGTGGCAAGGGAACACCTAGTTGCCCTTAATGAGTTGACATCACAGGGCTCAGATGAGCTACACCTACTAGAATCCTAGCTTGTGGATTTTTTTTTTTTTTGGTGAGGCAATCAAGGTTAAGAAACTTACCCAGGGTCACACAGCTAGTAAATGTCAAGTGTCTGAGGTCAAATTTGAACTCAGGTCCTCCTGACTACAGGGCTGGTGTTCTATCTACTGCACCAACTAGATGCTCCAAGTTTGCTGATTCTTGAAAAACAAAATTTGCTACACATTAAAAGGTTGGTTTATTTAGGGGCTTTGGTGATCACTAAAAGTCATGGTTTCATCAAAAACAGATTATTCTCAAGACTGGCCATGGAGAAGAGACAAAAACGTATGCCTCCACTTTTTTTTCTTTCCAGAGGTGGGGGACTATGAGTTGAGAACACTGTATATACTGTCAGATTCAGTTGATGTGTTGGTTGGTCTTGCTAAACCAATTTTTTTTTCTTTTTTATTCTTCAGTAAAGGGAGGTCTGGTTGGGTAAATGAGTGGAGAAGGACACATTTGGAAATTAGGGTGGTATAAAAACAAAATATTTCAGTAATAATATAATACATTTTACAAAACAATATCAAGCCAGCCTAACTTCATTTTCTTTTTTAATAGGAGTGCTAGACTGGTCTCTGACACATACTGGTTGTGCGACTCTGGACCAATTGCTAAAGCTTTTGATGTTCTAGGAAGCTCTTTAAGACCATAATTTGCAGATAAAGTACTGAACTGAATTGAAAGGAGTTTGTCAACAGATTCTTCCTACACCAACGAAACCACAAATTCAGTCCCTGTCCCTACTAGACTGGCAGGTCAGGAGCTGAAGACCTGGATTTAAGGAAGAAGTTTGCAGAGCCTTGAGCTATTCTTGTGGATAAGATGGAAACATGTAGCCAAATGATTGTACAATTAAGGGGACTCAGAACTGACCCAAACCAAAGGTTAGTACTTTATGACTTGATGTCACCTTGGAGAAGAGCCCCAGGGATCTGTCCTTGGTCCTATACAGTTCATCATAGTCATCAAAGATGTGGATGAAGGACAGACGGAATATTTATTAAATTTTCAGGTGAAACAAAGCTAGAAGGAATAGTTAAAACAACAGAAGAAAGTTTCAGGACACAAAAGACCTTGAGAGGCCTTAATAATGGGGCAAGTCTCATAAAAATAAAATTTAATAGGGATAAATGTCAACTTCTACATTTAAGTTCAAGGAATTAATTGCTCAAGTACAAGATGCAGAAACATGGCTAGAAAACAATTAATGTGACAGAGACCTGAAGTGGTGGTCAAGGGTTACTGGACCGCAAGCTTAGTATGAGTTCACATGATGACATGGTAGCCAAAAAGGCTCATGATACTTTAGACTGCATTGAGTGGTATAATGTCCAGATGGAGAGAGGTGCTGGTTCCTGTGGGTTTTGCCCTAATCAGACTGAATCTGGCTTATTGTGTCCACATTTTAGGAAGGACAGTGACAAACAAAAATGCCTAGCGGAGGGTAGCAAGGGTGGTGAGAAAAGCAAATATCAGTTTAAAACTTGGGGGACATTTTGAATGAACTAGAGTTAGGGAAGACATGATAATTGTTATTTTTACTAAAAAATATAAAATGCGGCAGGGGGATTAGGTCAGAACTGTGAACAATGAGCAGTGGTGACAGACAGGAAGATTTAGATTTGATATAAGTGATGAGGGCACAGTCTCTGGGAACCCCCTTGAATCTGGAATACAGTCTCTGGGAGCCCCCTTGAACTGTCCTTGAATCTTCCAACTAGATCTGGCCTTCCCCTAAGGCCACAAGCCTCATATTATCATTAGGCCCAAATCTCTACCTAAACCTTGCTCTCTATTGTCACTGTAGATATGCATGCCTTCAGTTACTTCCCACCCTTGATACTATCAGTATCCATGCCTTCAGCTACTTCCAACCCTTAATTCCATTCTCTTGGTTCTTGGACTCTGACCTCATCTCGCCCTCCTTAGACTCCTCCTCAAGAACCTCCCTAAACCCTTCCTCTAGTCACCCCAGACCACCCCTCAATCCCTCCTACAACCTTTGTGTATATAATCTCCATCTTGCCTCCATGAAGGCGCTCAGATTCAATCTAGCTCAGTAGGTTGAATCTGGCCCGCTTGTGAAAACAGGCGTCACAAAGGATGGGATTTCTTAAGACAACCCATTATGGTGAATCCCTAATAAACTTTGTCTTTTCCCTTGGCTGAGAAGGCTTGAGTCGAATTTGTTTGGGATGGATTTACGAATCCAAGAATTAAAAACAGAGGCATCTCAAGGTGAAAGTAGAAAGGAAAATTTATTACGATCCAGCGGGAAAGGGCAACTTGGACACCAGGAACACTGGGGTTCTCTCAGTGTCAGAGTGCACTGGACACAGAAAATTGGGGTGTTTATATAGGTCCCTAACCGCAATTCCCCCTCCCAACCTCCTTCCTCTCAGCTTGCAGACGTAAGCTTTGAGGGTACAATCTGGACGCGATAAATCTGTCCTAGGGACAACGGCAAGGAACAAACGGTATGGTTATTTTTGACAAGCAGGTGACAGACATAACCTTCCCACCATTCTTATCCCATTCTCCAATCAATCTGAATTGATAAATCTATCTTAATGACAATGACAATGAACAAATGGTTTGGTTATCTGTGACAGGCAGAAGCCAGTTGTTGGTTACTTCATCTTCACATCTGGGGCAAACTAGCCTTTCCCATCACCCTTACATCTGTGACAGATATCCCCAGCACCCTTACACCTTGTCTCCCATCATTCATACCTGACTGGTCTTGCACATCTATGTTGCACCTGGCTTTCCGGCTTTTCATCCATTTTTCTGCTGAGCTGAGGGTCCCTTATCCTGTGGTCAATACACAGGGGGTGAGCATCCTGTGTCCTATACTTACTTTCAGAGGATTTTATGGTTGCTGACTTATTCACCTCAACCCTTCTTTCTTTCAGGCCTCTTGCCATTAGGTAAATACACAGGATGTGAGCATCCTGTGTCCTGTTCTTAACCTCAGGGGCCTTATGGTCACTAGCTTAGCTTATGGAGGGGAAAACATCTAAGTAGAGAAATGGCTTTACAGAAAGGAAAATATCTAAGTAGAGAAATGGGACTCACTATCCTACTTATTACTTATTTCTATTTATTTAATTTGTCTTCTTTTCTGAGAGGTCTTCACTCGTTCCACACAAATTCTTTCGGCAGGACCCAGCGTGTAGGTATTTTGGGGTCTCGAGCATCCCTAGAAACCTATGATTCCATACAATCATCATTTTTACTAAACCTCTTCACAAGGAAAAACTTGGGCTTTATATAAAGAAAAACTAATAATGAAGGTTAACTCAAAGTTGAATGGACTATCTCAAGGGATGATTGGTTTCTCTTCCCTTGGCTCAAAACAACTCCTCACACTGAACTACTACCTCTAGGCACAGGTCCCCTCCTCAGACTGCCCTGGATCTGCAACCTGGAACTAGGTAGTAGGCAACATAGCTATCAGTTAGTACATTTACAATATAAGACCCCTCTGGGTGGGTCTGGAAACTCCTTTTGCCCTGGTGTATCATTCCTGCACTGAATGTTCAGCATTGCACACCCCTGGCCAGACCCCACACTCAGATACTTCTTTCTGTCTTCTTATGGCAACTTGGGCTGAAAAAACATGTTTTTCTTTTCAGTGAAATTTTTCTTAGATTTGCTGATCAGGACATTGTCTGGTGCATTTTCTAGATCTTTGTGGAGGAGCTGTTAAGGAGAGCTTGGTGGTGCTTCTTCCTATTACTCTGCCATCTTGTCTCTACGTGGACACCCCTCCACATATTTGCCCTGCCCACATTTGTTTGCTATTTGTATGCTCCCTGGTCACAGGTGTTTCTCTTCTCACTGATGCTGTGTGTATTTATGAGAGATTATGCCTGAGGTTTACTTTTCTTACTATGTTATTTCACCGAATGCCTTTGCTTTTAATTGTCTTCTCTAGTACGGTGATAATAATCAGAGTAGGAGTTCCAGAGCTATGTATTTTAAATGGATGTTGACTCACAGAGTACCTTGAATCTGGAGCAATTTGGGGGTGGGGGTTGGGGTGGGGAGGGGAAATCTCACATATGAGAGTGGTTCAGGTACTACACAAGGTTAATGGGCTTTGCCCCCCAGATGCCAACATCCTCTCTGGGTGAGCAGATTTCCTTCCTTCAGCAGCCCCGGTCTCCATATTTTACCTACTGATCTTCCAGTCACACCCAGTACAATGGCCCCATGCCATCCTCCACCCCTTTACCCCCCTCCCCAGAATCCTATCACTATGGCATCCTCTTCCAGGGTCCACTCCACTAATGAAGTTAATTTGCCCCAGGCACAATTCTTGCAAGTTATAGCTTTAAAGTGAGGTGACCTGAATCTCAATTCCTGCCCCAACTCTTACGAGCTCTTTGACCTTGGACAAATCATACCTCTTCTGGGAGCTCTTTTTCCTCACCTGAAAAGTGGAGATGATAAGACTTGCACCACCTACCTCATAAGGTTGTTGTTTTTCAAGGACAAAGTGATCTAATCCTGACTGGGAGGCCTGCCATCTCCAGGCACATGCCTTTAGGGGTTCAACTCGACAGAGCCAGTAGTACTTTAAAAGTTCATGTCCTGCAGGCTGGGGTTCTTTCTATGGAGACAGGAGAATTTTGAAAGGCTTTTAACCATGCAGAGCTGTAAAGAATTCTGAAGCTAATGCTGCCCTGGAGTCATCATGCATGCAGAGGTCAGTGCTTACTTACATATTAGAGTTTCCAGAGAGCTGATGGTGTTTTTTCCAGGACTGGCTGTGAAAGCCAAACAGGGCCCCTTGACCCTTCTCATGCTCTTTCTAATGCTAATTTGCTCCTTCTCCTTGCTGTTTAATAATAGATTCAAAGCAGAGAAAGCCTAGGGCAAAACTGTGACACACAATGTCCCCAACTCTTCATTTCTGTGCCCTTTCCCCTTCTCAGGTTCCCACAACCCTCATGATCTGCACCCCTTCTTTCAATTAAAACCTGCTTACAGGAAAGGACCTGGCCCGGCGACTCTGGAGTCAAAATTCTTAGGTTCAAATCCTAAGAGGCAGAATGGCATAGCAATATTGTACTTAGAAGACCAGGGTTCAAATCCTGACACAGATACTTCTTAGCTATGTGACTATGGGCAGTCACTTAACCTCCCTTGGCCTCTTTCCTCATCTGTAAAATGAGGGGATTGGACTAAATTGTTTTTGAGGTTCCCTCTAATTGTAGGACCTGATGGTTTTCAGTCATGTCTGACTCTTTGTGACCCCACTTGGGGTTTTCTTGGCAAAGATACTAGAGTGATTTGTAATTTCCTTCACCAGTTCATTTTACAGATGAGGAAACTGAGGCAAACAGAGTTAAGTGACCTGCCCAGGGTCACACAACTAGTGAGTATGTGAGGCCAGATTTGAACTTGAGAAGAAGAATCTTCCTGACTCCAGGTCTAGCACTTTATCTGCTTTTAGGGCCTGATAAACTCATTTACATTGAAGTGGAGAAATGCCACAGGAAGACAGGGCCAGCACCTCTGAAAATTCACAGAATCATAGAACTTCAAAGTAGGAAGGGATCTCAGTCATCATCTGAAAACCATAATGGGACTGGGTTCCACTGGGATGTGGAATTAGAGTCTGACTCCCCCATGGGTTTGAATCCTGCCTCAAATACTTTCAAGCTATCTGGTTACTTAATATCTCAAAGTCATACTTTTGTTATCTGTCAAATAAAACTTATATTTCTTAATTCACGGTATGATTATGAGGAAAGCACTTCATAAGATAAAGTACTATGTAAATGTACATTATTATCTAGTCTAGTCCTCACCTGAACAGTAATTCCCTCCACAATATTCCCAACATTTGTTTGGAAGATTTCCAATGAAAGGAAATGTATTAACCACTAAGACAGTACATTCTCTTTTGGAAAGTTCTAATTACTTAGAAGTTTTTCTTTACATCAAGCCTAAATCTTTCTCTCCATAGATTCTTCACTTTGTCTATTGCCCCTAGCTCTGCCCTTTAGAGCCAAGCAGAATCCTCTCATACAAGATAGTCCTTTAAATACTAGCCAAAAGCCATGATACCCCCATTAGGTCTTGTCTTCTCTAGGTTATTCTCAGCTTCTTCAATCTATCTTTATGTGACATGGTCTAGGTGGGGCAGTGGATAGGGCACTGAGGTTGGAATCATGAAGACTTATCTTCGTGAGTGCAAATCCAAACACTTACTAGTTGTGTGATCCTGGGTAAGTCGTTTAACCCTGTTTGCCTCAATTCCTCATCTGTAAAATGAGCTGGAGAAGGAAATGGCAACCCATTCTCATATCTTTGCCAAAAAAAACCCAAAATGGGGGTCACAAAGAGTCAGATATGATGGAAATAACTCAACCACAACAACCAATTCCTTCACCATCCTGATCATTCTTTTCTGGACGTGCTCTAGTTTGTCAATCTCCTACCTAAACACAAGACTCTAGATCTGGTCTGAACATGTTTTCTCCCTCATTAAATTGTCTTGGAGTATTTTGTTCGACTCTCCCTTGCTCTCAACACATGGATCCTTGTATTATACTTATCTGTGTATCTTTCACCAATCTTCTTGTTGTTCAGTTGTTTCAGTCATGTCTGACTCTTCATGACCCCATTTGGGGTTTTCTTGGCAAAGATACTGGAGAGGTTTTGCCATTTCCTTCTCCAGCTCATTTTATAGATGAGGAAACTGAGGCAAATAGGGTTAAGTGACTAGTCAGTGTCTGAGACTGGATTTGAACTTAGGTCTTCTCAATTCCAGGTCCATTGCTCTATCCGCTGAGCTACCACCTGCCTCCTTCACCAACCTACCCCTAAAGAAAAATGTAATGTCCTTTAGAGCAAGTTTTCTATCATGTCATATGGTTGACATACTGAACAAAGTATCTAGCCATGCCTTCCTCATTTTGTGCAAGTGATTTTTTGAACCATAGAGTAGGATTTACATTCTATTAAATGTCACTTTATTAGATCTGGCCCACTTTTTTCCCCAATGTGTTACGGTCTTTTTGGAATTTGACTCAATTCTCCAACATGTTATATATCCATCTCAATATTGTATGATCTGAAAATTTAGCCACATGTCATCTGTGCCTTCCTCCAAGTCCAAATGAGCCTAAATTTTACAACTTTGTCTCCCTAGGTATTCCTGGTATCCTGTCATAACTATGACACTTCACACTTCATAGCTATGTCTTTCACAGTTCAAACAAAGTTTCCAAAGCAGCTTGAGAATTAACATGGTGGGAGGGAGGGAGGGACCTTGTCCCTACAGATTGATAATATCTTCTCAAAGCTTTCTGCACTGTTTCCTAATTTTCCCCACTTCCTTCCTCAAAGAGATTAGGGAAGCCAGGAGCCCTGGCCTCTCAGGTATATGGAAGAGTCAGTCCTGGTTATTGGAAATGGCCTGCCCATTCTGAATCAGTAGTATCCAGAGAAATCTCGTTAACAGTAAGTGGCTGTAGGGAGTGATACAAGCCAGGCAGCTGGGTCCCTGGCCTGCCAAGTATGGTAGATTGTGGACATATTCATATTTCTCCCTAAGTACCTCAGATTGATTACTCTCTTCCTTTCAGGACCTAACAAATTGTAATGTTGGGCTCAGGGCAACAGAGCTGAATAGGAAGCTTCCAAGTTAAACAAGGGGGGTGGGGGGAAGCACCTTCCCTTCTGCTTTTGCTGTTCTTGGTAATCTTGACCTCTCTCTTGAGTATACTGTGGCCCAGGCATAGCTGTCAATGACATAACACAGATGTGGGGCCCCAAGTCAAAAGCAGCCAGGGAAGTGATCATGCAGTTATGCTGCTTTTGAAATAAAACCAACATGGAAATATATATAGATGTTTTTTTTTTTCCTACGGAAATGTCAATTAGCAAGAAAATTTTAAGTGACCATAATCCCCCAGAAAACAGCTCATCTGCCTCCTGTAACTGGCCTTTCAAGAAAATCAGCTACCATCATCAGTGTGGTTCCCATTAACTAGAATGGTTCCTACTGTCACTGACAGATTGTGGCAAGAAGGAAGCAGCTGCCATCTTCTCTCAGCCAGAGGATACATGAGGTTCTCTTGCTGCGATAGTGGGAACCAAGGTCATTTCCATCATCAAACAGCATTACCACCAGGTGGCATCACCAGGCACTAACCTGACCCCCCCCCCCAAAAAAAGTGTCTTACTCTGGGAAGTCTCCCAATTACCCTGGCAGTTAGGTAAACCATCCTGTTGAGGGGGCATTCTGGGGAAGTGCCAAGCCCAGAGAGTTAGTGGCCTTTCTGAGAAGCCATGCTGAATTCAATCTAAGGGGTGTGATTTGTATGGATTTGCCAAATTGGAACAGCCGAGTCCCTATATATTGAAAAATCCCTGAATTTTTATATTTCACAGAATCTTTGTCATGTGACTTTGGCATAATGAAATCATCCCCTAATGACAAGAATGTTTGAATATGTTTTAGTTTCTTTTTTCCAGAGAATTGATAAAAAGAATAAACAACATGCCCATCACTTGCCCCAATTATTTCCTCTATCTCAATCAGCTTATTGGTATAAACCAAGGAACTCTCAGACAGATATAATTCAGTTATCTTAGCCATACCATGACTGCTTCTCCAATGAGAAGGCAAAAGAAATGTGAGAAATACAACTCAGTTCCCAAATATTTTTTGCATTTCCCACCAGGCTGCTTTCCTTTAGACTTCTCTAAATGCCCCTAGCTATATGGTTTCTTAATGTCTCAGTTATACTTTCATCAAATGTCAAATAATTACTTTTATTTCTTAATTCACAGGATGGTTTTGAGGAAGGTGTTTCCTACAATAAAGTACTGTATAAATTGCATTATTATCTAGAATAATCCTTACCTGAATAATAATTACCTCCTCAATCTGCCCAACATTCACTTGGTAGGGGAGGTACCTCTCCCCATTCCCTTTTAGCTTCCTTTTGAGAGTTCTTCCACTGTTAGACTGTAAGCTCCTTGAGAGCAGGAACTATCTTTTTTTTTTTTTATTTGTATCCCTAGCACTTAACACAATACCTGGTACATACTAATTACTTAATAAATGCCTATTGACTGATTGACTGAAATGTTGCTTAATTAACAGCCCTGTTAATTGGTGAGGAGGGGGAGTAAAGTTAATGTCTGGATCATAAGGGGAAGGAAACCTGAGAGGCAGAGCCAGTTCTCATTGCTGTTGCTTCTGTATTCACAGTTCTGGGAATTCATTGTCAGGGTATCTGCCTACTTTCGGGTGTTAATGTTCATTGGCTAACCTGATTCCAATTGTTCCTCCTGGCTCATTCGTTGCTAGTAGAACAGCAATGTACAAGAAAGAGCAAGAATCTCCCCTTCTTGGTCACCATCTTGCCATGTCTGCCCCCACTATGTCCTGGAACTTCCTTGCCTCTCCTTCTGGCTGGCCAAGAAATATAGCACTTCCTTCAGGGTATCTTCTAATCAGCATCTAAGCTTGGCCACTCCCCAAAGAGGATGAGGGACCAAAGAACAAGAAGACTGGTACATAGCTAACTGAGCTGAGCTCCTATACCCCAAGAAGTCCAGAAAAATTACTCCTCTCCATAAACAGGAATGATTGTAGATGAGAGATTCAGACAGTAGTAGCCATTTCAGAACTAGGTTTCTTTTAGTAAACTTTGGGGGACCCTATGTATCTCTCCCATTTCACAGCCTGGCATTCAGTACACTGATAGAACCATGCATGGCAATGAGAAGGGTACCCAACTGGGTATTAGTTCTAATTCAGCTACTAACTAACTGGCTGTGTGACTTTGGACAAACTGTTTTATCTCTTTGGGTCTCAGTTCTCTCATCTGTAAAATGAGGAGGTTGAATTATATGATCACTAAGCTCCCTTCAAGCTCTAAATTTCTAAGGGCAGGGACTATTTTTGACTCTTTTTTTGTATCCCTAGTGTTTAGCACAGTGCCTGTAACATAGTAGGCGCTTAATAAATGTTAATTGACTGAGTGACTCGCTGGACAGGGTTCAAGATGAATATGTCTTAGGCACAAGCTTATTTCTACTTATTAGCTGTGTCCCCATGAACTAGTCACATGACCTCTCTGAGATTCCATTTCCTCCTCAGTAAATGTAATGATTAGAGGGCTGGTCTTAGAGTCAAGCAGTCATGGGTTCAAATATCACCTCTGACACTTACTAGCCATATAACCAGGGGCAAGTCTCTTGAACTCTCAGAGATTCAGTTTCCTTATCTTTAAAATGGGGCTAATAGACATATCTTGGGTAGCTAGGTGGCACAGCAGTTAGAGTGCCAGACCTGGAGTCAAGAAGAATCAACTTCCTGAGTTCAAATCTGGCCTCAGACACTTACTAACTGTGTGACTCTGGGCAAGTCACTTAACCCTGTTTGCCTCAGTTTGCTTATCTGTAAAATGAGCTAGAGAAGGAAATAGCAAACCACTCCAGTATATTTGCCAGGAAATCCCAAATGGGGTTGTGAAGAGTCGGACACAACTGAAAGTAACTGAATAGCAACAATATCTGTATGTACTTCTCAGAGTTTTTTTTTGAGGATCAACTGAGATATTATATTTCTATGAGTGTACCTAACCCTAAAGTGCTATATAAATGCCAAATATTATCACTGCTATAATAATTACTTCATGATGAATAATATTACGGGGATGCTCTATTTATCTGTAAGCTCCTTAAATATCCTTCCAGTCCTTACACAACGTGTGGTCAGCAGACTGTGTTGATGGGTAGCTGGCTATCTGTTGAACTTTCATTTTAAGGTGATGAATGTAAGGCACAGGGAAGGTAAGCAACTTGCTCCAACTCACCCAAGTAGTAAACGTCAGAGGTAAGATTCAAACTCAGATCCTCTGACTCCAGGGTCAATGTTCTTTCTCCCTTACTACAGTCTCTCCTGTCATTTTCAGTAAGGAGTTCAAAGCTGAGAGCCATGGCCCCAAATCATAGTAACAGCTTTACAGCCATTTGTGAATTCTGCCCATTGGAAGTCCTAGAGAAATAACATGTCTTTCTGCCTTAAAGAGAGTCTTTTTCCACCCCCTAGCAGCCTTAGGAAGAAATATCACTTCCCAGAGGTTTTCTAGGTACCATGACATTAAAAGCAAGCAGCCCAGATGGTTGTTGGTATGAATCTCATGGAAATGTACATCCTTTTTTTAAAAAAAAAACCAAACCCACAGTTAGTGAAATAATGAAATTAAAACTAGAGGGAGGCAGTTATAAAATGAATAAGCAATTGCTACACAGCTGGTTTGAGAAGATAAAAGGAGAGCCCATCAATCTAGTCTGTGATACTCAAGGGATCTCTGAAGAATGGTTATGAATAGAGCAGGCAAAGGACAAGGAAAGTAAGAGCTCTGAAAACTAGGCTACTGCAGAAGCCCCTGGGAGAGGCAGCTCTCTGGGACTATCTCCTGGTTTGGGCAGCCATGTGAGAGGCGTGAAAGGTGGGGCTGACTCCCAAGAGGAATTTTGCAGGGTATCAGACTGGAGCTGGCATGGCCAAAGGCAGCAAAATGCCAACTGTATCTGTTCCTTGAAACCTCTAAATAGGAACTTTGTTGAGAACAATGGGAACTGATCCCACAGATGCCTGAGTGATCAGGCTGGTGATGGAAAACAGGTGGGAGAGAGTGCGGGGCTGGGTGTGGAGAGAAAGAGAGACAGACACAGCCAGAGAGACAGAAAATGGAAAGACAGAGTCAGAAACAGAAAGAAGAATAGAAAGAAAGAGAAAGAATTAAAGAGAGGAGAGAACAAGAGAGAAAAAAGAGGGGAAGGAGGGAGGAAGAGAAAGAAGGAGAAAAAGAAGAAGGAGAGAGAGGGAGAGAGAGGGAGAGAGAGAGAGAGAGAGAGAAGCATTTGCATGTTTCATCCCGCTTCCTCCCACTCCTAGGCATTCACAGGTTCATTCACAGAGAGGTTGCCCTGACCTTCCATTGCCTCTTAATCTAAAGTTATAGAAGCAGCAATTGATGATGGTGTCCACTGTGATGCTGAAGTCAGTTGCAATTGGGGTCTAATATTTCCAGTGGGCAGATGCTGAGTTAGCCAGGAATCAAAGCCTTGGACCTCCAGCAGAGCCTGGGGTCTTTCTCCAGGAACCACCCTCCCTGGGCATGGTTGGGCAGGAGCATTAGATTCATCTGCTCCCAGGGTTGTCTTTCTTGGGGTGGGAATCTTCCCACTTGCCCTGACTGAATCAGAAAGAACAGTCACAATCCAGATCTGACCACCAGGCCCAAACCTGGGTATACTTCTCAGACAACCAGTTGTTCTTATTTACTTCTGAGTCTATGTTTCAGAATTTTGAGAGACATAATTATTTATCAAGCACAGGCAGAAGAGGAAAAAAGGAAGTGGTGAGGTCCCCTCTGGGCTCCATGATTTCTCTGGCATTGACAGTCCCTGCTGCTCTCCTCCTCCCATCCCCTTGGGGGCCTGAATCATGATAACCAGAATCTCAAAGGTTCCTTTCCCACTCTTGGATGTGGTCTACAATCATAGAACTTTCTCTTGGGAAGTGACCTGAGATGGATCCCCTTATTTTATATGTTAACATGCCTGGGCCAGAAGCTCTCTGTTTTACCCAAGTAACTGAGCCCCAGAACAGCCAGACTTGCCCAAGGTCACACAACCTGGGCCTACTGGTGAAGGGGAAAGAGCTCTGACCGGAGGCAGAAGCCCTGAGTTCAAACTTTGCTTCTGATGCCACTATCTCTATGACCTTGGGCAAATCCCTTAATTTCCCTGGGCCTCTGTTTCTTTATCTGTAAAGTGAATGAGTTGGATCCAGTCAGTCCAGAACCCAAGTTTTTAGGACTCTACAACACCCAGCTGCTTTCTTCCTGTTTCTTAATTGGCATGATTGGGCAAGCATTTCCAGGATGCATTTGGCCCCATAACATCCTCCATCACCTCATCCCTGAAGCATACAGATGGATTCTTCTCAGCACAGAGCTGGGTGCCATAGGGAGCTCTGAACCCAGTACTTTTAAGAAAAAAAACAAAAATGTGTTCTGCAGAGAAAGGCTCCCCCAGGGACATTTTAGCTGCATGACTCACTGGGCCTGCACAGACCCTGCACCACTTAAGGGTGATCTATTTACAAGCCTGGGTAGGCTTTAGGATTTTACAATGGCTTGTGAGAAGAGAGGGAAATTAATACAGAAGATGAGATCCTTTTCCTGGAATGTTCACAAGGCAAGTATGCATGAGTGTGTTTATAAACGACTGGGGGTGCTGCTTTAGAAATGGAGTTTGTCAAAGCTGAACTGCACCCCTCTCCCCATTATTCCTGGACCCTGAGCTTTCCTGCCTTGCCTGTTTCCCTTCCCAGGGCTCCATTCTGGACTTCTGGTGCTTCCCAGACTTGTGGTCCCAGAAGAGGAGCTGCCACCGTGGGAGCTGTCCACTCCCCCCAGCCCATGTGGCCAGTGGAGAGGACCTAGCTAGCATGCCCTGATACTAACTCAGACCAAGGGACCAAGGTTACTTCCTTCCAGCCCCCACTTCTCATACTCATTTCCAGCAAACTCTCCAGGGGCAGGAAGGGTTGACGCTCACCCTCCTGTAGGCAGCCTTCATTTTGGGCCTGTGAAATCTGACCAGCTCCATGGGGCTGGGCTGGAAGCCCAGGCCTTTTATTTTAAGCTGTTTTATCCAAATCCAGGTTTAGATGGATGCAGATTTGCCCCCAGGGAGAAATGTAACAAACCCCTCCTCCCTCCAACCCTTCCCTTATTACTTTGGTCCCTCCAAAGCCTGTCAAAAACCTCTGAAAGAGCCTTCTTTGAACAGAGGCATAAGAACAGGGATAGGGCGGGAGAGGGAGGCGGGTAGAGGGGGTTGGTTTGCAATCCATCATCTTGGCAATAGTCTGGGACCAGACACAAAGCTTGTTTCCTCACTTAGCCCTAGTACCCAACCCTGAAAGAAGTGACCCAGCTGGGGAAAGAAGCAAGGGACAGTAGGAAGGCCCACTAAAGAAATAGGGTGGCTGGGTGGGGGGTGATAAGGAGGGGCAGGACTGAGTTGGGAGGGTCATTGTATGGAGGCAAATAGCATGAATAGACCTTTGTTTCCCAAATGACTTTGTGACAAGTTCTTATGTTCTCAGACTAAGTTGAAAACATTTCTGAGTGCTGGGTGGTTCATTCCAGGTCTTCCATTCTTTCATGTCTCACTCCCACCATAAGCACTCTAGGTAGTCTAGAGACACCAGGGCAGATGGGGCTGACTGTCTCCAAACATCAACCATGGCAAATCAGTGACAGCTGATAATGACAATGATGTCAATGACTGTTCCTTATATCTGTAAAGGGGCAAATGTTTGGAAAAGAGCCCGAGGCCTGGGTCTGGATCCCAACTTTCCTGCTTAGCTGTATAACCTGGAGACAATAATTTCAACTTTCAGTGCCTCAGTGGTCTTATCTGTAAACTCTTTGGGTTGACCTAGATAAAACAGAAGGTCTTTTTTCGAAGTATTTTCACATGCATTTTCTTCAGAGATCTGTCTAGGGATAGACAAGGAAGACTCTAATTAGAGGTGCAGGATACTGAGGAATGAAATTGTTGCTTGTCCTTCGTTCTCAAAGAGAACCATGACATCAGGGAGGTGATACCGTGACATGCAAGTGAATCAGATTTAAGCAAGAAGGCTGTGCAAAGTCGCCAGCCTCACTTTCTCCTCCAGAGCCATCTGGGTCCAGCGGCAAGATATAGATCAGGACAACTGGAGATGGCCCTAGATGCAGTGGGAAACCTTGGCCTTTTTAAGATAAGGTCTTTAACAGGTCTCAATGTGACTGAGGCAACACGCATTCAGTGATTAAGGCTAAGTAAGAAATGAGGCAGAGAATGGCCTTTTTTACCTAGTCGAAAAAGCAAAAATCAATCTAAAAGGGCAAGACTCTCAGAGTTTCTGGACAAAACAGAAACAATTGCTATTTACGTTCACTCTGAGCCAATCAGGACCCAAACAATGACCAAATGGGGCTTGGCCTCAGCTATTGCTGGCCAGTCAATGAGAGTCAGAGTGATTTGGGTTTAGACTATGGCCCTGAGGAAAAAAATCTAACTTGTAAACCCCAAGATATCTTGTGAGGAATGAGGAATACTTTTTCATATCGCTTTTTATAAAAGTACACAGTTTTAATGCCTGAAGATTTCACTCTGGTGCACTGGACTTGGGTTCAAACCCCAGCTCTACCACTTCCTAACCTGTGTGTTTGGGCAGGTCACTTGATCTCCTAGCAGTTAGGTAACACTGGTGCACTGGACCTGGAGTCAAGAAAGACCTGAGTTCAAAACCCACCTCAGCCACTTACTAGCTGTTTGACCCTGGGCAGGTCACTCAACTTCCTCAAATGTAAAATGGAGACAGTAATAGTACCTAACTTCCAGGGTTATTATGAGAACCGATTAAGATATCTGTAAAATGCTTAGCACATTGTCTGATACACAACAGGCACTGAACTACTTCTTATTCTCTTCCCTTCTGGGGTCTCAGTTTCTCCATATATAAAATGAGAGCTTTGAACTAGAAGTCTTCTAAGGTACCTTCCAGCTCATAATCCAAGATCCTGGTATCCTTTTGTAGCTATTTATTTTGTGCCATCATGCTCTCTCCACTGAAGTCTTGCTCTGATACCAATTTGTGCTATGGATTTGACTCAGTTCTCTATGGCTACACCAGTCAAGCACAAGCTCTGACAGCTGGAAAGGCTTTGAGGCTAATCCCAGTGATGGACTGTCTATCTTCTGTCCAGGGACCAGCTAAGTTTGGAGACTCATCACCAGAGCAGCTGCAGGGGGATGAATTTTTCCACCATAGCAGCTCTCAGAAATCATCTACTCTGGTAAATTATAGACAGATTATGACCTCGGTCAATGCGGGGAGTAACTTCACAGAAGTGTTGAAACGAATGCCATTACAGGCAGAGGAGGACAGTGAATAGCATGCTGGACTTTGTCAAACTCCCCTCTGACACATAGTAGATATGTGACCCTGACCAAATCACTTAACCTCAGTTTCTCCATCTGTAAATAAGGGTGACCTCTGAGGTAGCTTCCTTCTCTAAATCTATGACTCTGATTATACTGTCTCCCAAGGACAGTATAATATACATAAGGGACAAATTTTAAAATCTGTTTGGAGCACACAAATGTCTTACTGTGTCTCTGATTATCTCAATTGGGTCAACCTATTTCAACAAGTGTTTAAGCTCCTCCTCTCTACCATACTCTGAGCTTGGGCTGAAAGGGTGAAACAAAACACTGTTTGCCCTCAAGAAGCTTACAGTCTATTTTTATAACAAGTGAGGCAGCCAGGGCTGGGATCATATATTTCCTTTGACAGATGGCAACACTACAACTTGAGAGATGAAGCAATAATTGGCCCAAGGTCACTTGCCTAGTAGGGAGAAGAGAGAGGAATCAGAACCCAGGTCTCCTGGCTCTTAGTTTCATACTCTGTCTTCCACACTGCACTGCCCCTCCAGTAGGATATGTAAGAGGGAGGGCCAACTTTATGAAGAGCAAAAGAACATTTGTAACTAATTCCTATGGGACCTTAAAGACTGCAAAACATTCCTCTCTGTACAATGTGTTATTTCAACCATTTTAAGAGACAAGGAAATTGAGATTCAGAGGGTTAGAGTATTGGAGCTGGAGTCAGAGGACCTGGGTTTCAGCCCTAAACTGCTCACTTACTACCAGCATGACCCTGCACAAGCTCGGTTTCCTCATCTACAAAATGAAGGAGTGAGACTAAGTGGCTTCTGGGTCCCTTCCTTCCGGCTCTAGAAGTATAACTCTATGATCCTTTGAAGTGATTTGGCTCAGGTCATGAGGCTAGAAGTGTTCTCTTTCCACTACATCATGAGAGAGGCTTTATGGTGTAATTTTAGGGGATATGGGAAAGACCCACTCACAGCAAAGAGATATCCCCTACCCACCCTGGCAATGTCAGAGATTCTCCTACTAAAGATGCATTCCTGCTGTTTAAAGCTTTTCCCTGGCCAAAATGAAATGCCCTTAGCTGAAACATCACATCTTCTTAGTGAGATAGTCCATTCTCCATAAGAATGGATTGATCGGGGAGAAGAGTTGTTGATTGTTTTTAAAAGCTATCTTTCCCCCCTCCTAAATTTGTATTAAATTGAAAAGGGAAAGACTGAATTGATCTGATATTTTCCTGAGATCAGGATTCTCAAACATAAATTTAAAGCTGGAAGGGACTTTAGAGGTCTTCTAGACCATCCCTTTCATTTTGCAATTGGGGAAATTGAGCCCCACTTTCCAGGTTTTCGATAGGAGATGAAGAAGACAATATGTAGGGGGAGGAGGCATTACATTCAAAGAATGGCCCCATGTCCACCTTTCTATCCACTTGAAAATAGGGAAGAGAGAGGCAGCTACCCAGAGAGTAGTCCTCACTGGATGGAATGGAGCTACTCAATTAGAGGATAGTCAAATGGGCTTCCCCCCTGGCTTTCATGCTCCTTGCCCATAAATACCCTGAAGACTCATAAGGAACTCTCAAGCATGTGAAGGTGTGAGTGCATACCATTTCCAATCCCAGACTGTGGGTTGAAGGAACTGCCAAGATTCCTTTTCTCCATGGTCTTGCCCCTGGCTATTGACTTCAAAATGAGCCAAACAAGCCTTGCTCAGAATCTCTCTGAAAACCCCTCCAAGAAGTCTGTTCATTATTTTGAGTTTCTTTAATCCTCCTCAAACCACCATTATTTGGTTTCTTTTTTAGTGAACCCAAAAGGTCCTTCTCTCCTAGAAAGCAAATAGGACTGGCTAGAGGAATAGAAGCTGGCCTCAAATCTAGGCCCTGCCATTGACTACCTTTTTGATCTTGGGCAAGAGATTTTACCTCTATGGAACTCTGTTGTTGTTGTTGTCATTCAGTTGTGTCTGACTCTTTGTGACCTCATTTGGGGTTTTCTTAGCAAAGATACTGGAGTGGTTTGCCATTTCCTTTTCTAGCTTATTTTCTGGATAAGGAAACTGAGGCACACTGGGTTTAGTGACTTGCCCTCAATTTCACATAGCTATTAAGTGTCTAAAGCCAGATTTGAATTTGGAAGATGAGTCCTCCTGACGGCAGACCCCAAACTCTATCCACCGCACCACCTAGCTGCCCAGAGCCTGTTTCCTCATCTGTAAACTAAGGAGGTTAGACCAGATGGCCCCTAAGGTCCCTTCCAGCTCTAAAATTATGGTCCTTTTTCAGCTATCATCAAATAGCACAGGAAAATTCCCTCCAGGCAAAGGAAACTTTTTAGATATATTTGGGAAGAACTTAACTTTAGTTTAAGTAGGACCACTGAATACAGAAACAACTTGGAAATGTCTCCACCACTTACCAGCTGGGTAGCCTTAGGCAAATTCTTTATTCTTTCTTTTTTTAAATTTAATTTTTATTTTCTCAATTACATGTAAACAAAAATTTTTAACATTTGTTATTTAAAATTTTGAGTTCCAAAATCTCTCTCTCCCTCCCTCTTCTCCCCCTCCCTTAAGAAAGGAAGCAATTTGATTTAGATTATACATGTGCAATCATGCAAAACATTTCCATATTAACCATGTTGCAAAAACAAAATGCAGACCAAAAAAAAAAACCAAGAAAAAAATAAAGGACGTTTTAAACAATATGCTTCAATTTGAATTCAGACTCCATTAGTTCTTTCTTTGGAGGTAGATAGCATTTTTCATCATGAGTCTCTTGAGAATTGTCTTGGATTTTTTAATTGCTGAGAATAACTAAAGCTGATCATCCTTGCAATGTTGCTGTTATTGAGTATATTGGTTCTGCTCATTTCACTTTGCATCAATTCATGTAAGGCTTCCCAGGCTTTTCTGAAAGCATTTTGCTCATCAGTACCCTGTAGTACAATAGTATTTCATCACAATCATATACCACAACTTGTTCAGCCACTCCCTGACTCATGGTATCCCCTCAATTTCAAATTCTCTGCCACCAAAAATGAATTTCTATAAATATTTTTGCATATATAGGTCCTTTTCCTTTTCCTTTGATCTCTTTGGGGTCAGATCTAGTAGTAGTATTGGCAGGTCAAAGGGTATACACAGTTCAACAGCCCTTTGGGCATAGTTCCAAATTGTTATCCAGAGTAGTTGGATCAGTTCACCACTCCATCCACAATGCATTAGTGTCCCTACAACATTTATCATTTTCCTTTTCTGTCACATTAGCCAATCTCATGGGTGTGAAGTGGTACCTCAGAGTTGTTTTAATTTGCATTTCTCTAGTCAACAATTATTTATAGCATCTTTTTCATTAGATAGCTTTGATTCCTTCTTCTGAAAACTGCCTGTTCATATCCTTTGACCATTTGTCAATTGGGGAATAACATGTATTCTTAGATATTTGACTCCATTCCCTATATATTTGAGAAATGAGGCCTTTAACAGAGAAACTTGCTATGAATTTTTTTCCAGGTTTCCTGCTTTCCTTCTAGTCTTGGCTACATTGATTTTGTTTCTGCAAAACCTTTTTTATTTGATGAAGTAAAAACTCTCCATTTTAATCTTATCATGCTATCTCTTGTCTGATTATAAATTCTTCCCTTATCCATAAATCTTACAGGTAAAATATTCCATGCTCCCTTAATTTACTCACAATATCACCTTTTATGTTTAAATCATGTACCCTTTTTGTTGTTATCTTGATATATAGTATGAGATGTTAGTCTATACCTAGTTTCTGCCAAACTGCTTTCCTGTTTTCCCAGCAATTTTTGTCAGTGATTTCTTGTCTCCAAATCTTGGATCTTTGGGTTTCTCAAATATTAGATTACTACTGTCATTTACTATTGTGTATTATGTACCTAATCTATTCCACTGAACTTCCACCCCATTTTTTTGCTTGTTTTTTTTTTTTTTGGCAGGGCAATTGGGGTTAAGTGACTTGCCCAAGGTCACACAGATAGTACCTGTGTCAAGTGTCTGAGGCCAGATTTGAACTCAAGTCCTCCTGACTCTAGGGCCGGTGTGCTACTCACTGTGCCACCTAGCTGCCCCCACCCTTTTTCTTAGCCAGCACCAGATTATTTTGATGATTACCACTTTGTAATACAGTTTGAGATCTGGTACTGCTAAGCCACCTTCCTTCAAATTGTTTTCATTGATTCCCTTGATATTCTTGACTTTTGTTCTTCAGATGAATTTTTTTTATTATTTTTTTCTAGTTCTATAAAATAATTTTTTGGTAATTTGATTGGTATGCCATTGAAGAAGTAAATTAATTTAAGTAGAATTGTCATTTCTATTATTTAGGTTCAACTTACCCATGAGCAATTAATGTTTCTCCCGTAGCGTAGATCTCACTTTATTTATGTGAATAGTGTTTTATATTGTCTGCAGTTATTTTAAAAGGAATTTCTTTTTTTTTTATCTCTCTGTGCTAGACTTTGTTATATACAAATGCTAATGATTTATGTGGGTTTATTTTATATCCCACAACTTTGCTGAAGTTGTGGTTTTTTACTTGGTTCTCTGTGATTCTCTAAGTATACTATAATATCATTTGCAAAGAGTGATAGCTTTGTTTCCTCATTGCCTATTCTAATTCCTTCAATTTCTTTTTCTTGTCTTATTGCTAAAGTACTTCTAGTACTTCTAGGAAAATATTGAATAATAATGGTGGTGACAGCCTTGCTTTACCCCTGATCTTCTTGGAAAGGCTTCCAGCTTATATCTCCATTACAAATAATGTTTGCTGATGGTTTTAGATAGATAAAATTCTTTCACTTTTATGAGCTTTATTTTCTGGCCTGGAAAATTATCTGAACATGTGAAATCAAAAGTCCTATCCATGAAAAATGAGAATAATAATACTTGTTCTCATCAGTCAGGGGAAGCTATGTGGCTCAGTAGACAGAACCCTAGAATTGGAATCAGGAAAACCTGAGCTCAAAACTGGCCTCCAACACTTACTGGCTGTGTGACTCGAGGCAAGTCCCTTAACCTAGGTCAAGATAATGTAGGCAGTAATCCAAATTATATAGGAAACAGAATAGCACAATGAGGAATTCTTTTTCACATCATTTTTTACATGTTTTTGTGTATGCTACACAGTTTTCTGATCTGTAAAATGAGGATAATAATAGCATCTACCCTCCAGGTTATTATGAGAATTAGATTAATGTTTGTAAAGCATTATAAAGCAGAGTGCCTGGCGTAGTAGGCACTTAATAAATACTTGTTAAAACATTTTTTAAAAGCACTCTGTTAAGTGCTCGGGATAAAAAGAATAGCAAAAAAACACTCCCTGCTGTCAAGAAGCTCATGGTCTAATGGGGGAGACAACATGAAAATAATTATAAACAAGATCTATACAGAGTAAATTTGAGATAGTCAACAGAGGGAAGGCATTCTACTTATTTCAAACACCATAAAGTCTACTCCCCCAATCTTTCTTTCACTCTCTCTCTCCCTCACCCTCTCTCCCCCTCACCCTCTCTCCATATATTTGTGTGTGTGTATATATATATATATGTATATATATATATATACATAATTCATTTGTTCAATTTATAAAAACCTATTTTCTCTTCTTCCTTTCTCTGTTATTGAAAAAAGAAAACAAAATCTTTGTAACAAACACACATAGTCAAGCAAGCAAGCAACCAAGACAAATTTCCACATTATCCATGTCCAAAAATTATACATGTAGGTTTGGGTGCCTAAATATTATTTTATATAATCCATGAACTGAAGCATCAATGGTCTGATCTCATCAATGGCTGGATTGGTGAGTGATCCAAATAAATGCCACTCACAAAGGACCCCCACTGGTTCTTCCTTCTTCTTTGGCCAAATAAAGACAGTGAAGGAAATGCCACTTCTGGCTGATTTCTAAAACTAAGCTCTTCATTGTCCGAGTTAATCCACATCATGTTCCTCCTTGCTATTGATAACTGACCCAGAATCCACAGCCCACAGCCCACTAGTCCCTGTGTAAAAGAATGTGTATTCACAGGCACCCAGCCCTGGAGAGCCCCTCAGGCTAATGTGTTCATGAATATTCATTTAAACTAGGGGAGCCAACTTGGTGTTATCCAGTGTCAGGAACATAGAGTGTTCTGGTTAATCTAATATTCTGGTTATAGACCAGAATTGGCAGGACACCATTTCTCCAAGAATTGGACTACAAAAAAAAAAATTGCATCTAACATTTATGTTACTTTAATCCTTTTCGAATGATTCAGAAAGCATTTTAGGGCCTAGAACCCCTCTCCCTCCAATTTCTCAAGCTGCTCTGTTCATTTTATTGTTTTCTAATTTGTATTCTAGTTATTTGTAGACATCCTTATTAGATTGTAAACTCATCAGCTATAGGGATCTTTGTAGCCCTACCACATCATTTATAGGCAGTTAGGTGTCAGTGGATGGAGTGTTGGATCTGGGATCAAGAAGATCTAATCTTTCTTCAGAGCCTTACTGGATAGCTTTGTGACCCTGGGCAAATCCCTTAACTATTTTCTACCTCAGTTTCCTCCTCTGTAAAATGGGAGTATTGGTAGCACCAACTTCCAAAGGGTTGTTGTGAGAATCAAATGAGATAACACATACAAAGCTTTTGCAAATCTTAAAACACTATATAAATGCTAGCTATTATTACCAGTGGGCCCCTAAATAGATGCCTCTTGATTTGAGCTGAATTGTCGCAGGAACCTGAGTCTGACCTTATCAATAACTATTATCCTATAGAATAAGAAATAGGAGACTACGTCCTTATGACACGGACTTTGAAGTGATTTAAAAACAGAAATACATCCTGGAGATCAGTTTATATGTAATTTATCACTTTTGCATAAAAATAGAATTCAGAAGATGTAACAGGACAACCCTTGTCCAAGGTGACAGTCAAGACTTTCAGTCAAAGTAATTCCAGGCAAGTTGACTCTAATTGACTTGCTGCAAGATGGTTATGGGATTTAGTGTGGCAGCTAAGTGGCCCGGGCGGGACCTGGAAGGAGGAAGTTATTCAATTGTTTCAGTTCTGTCCATGCTTTGGAACTTCACTTTATACTGTAAATGTGTCCTGTCTCCCCTACAGGACTATAAACACCTTGAGATTTAGGATGGTATTTTATGCATTTTTATCTCCCTCCCTCCCACCTATCACAGTGGTCTGCAAAGCAAGAAATTAATGTGTTTAATGAATGAATATGAATGGATTGATTATAGTAATAATATCTATACAGCACCTACTATGTGTCAGGCACTGTGCTAAGCACTTTACAAACATTATCTCATTTGATCTTCACAACAACAGCCTTGGGAAGTAGGTGCTATTATCCCAGTTTGACAGTTGAGGAAACAGAGGCAAACAGAGGTTATATGATTTGCCCAAGGTCATGCAGCTACTAAGTGTCCAAAGCTGGATTTGGACTCAGATCTTCCTGACTCCAGGTCCAAAGCTCCATCTGCTTCGCCATCTAGCTGCCGTTGGCTAAACAATGTTCCTCCTCCTTCAAGAACTCCAAACTGCCTGGAATTAAAAAACAAAACAACAACAACAAAAAAAACAAATGCATCTGCCTACTTGCTTTTTAGTAGAAATTAAATGTTTAAGGAAGAGGGTCTCCATCCTAGAGACTAGAAGCAGCTATCTCCTACCTCTTGCTTAGCGTTCTATTTCCTGTCACTTGACAACCTATGGTTACCTGAGGCTGTGGAATTAATTCCCATCCTTTGGGCTCCCTATTCCTTCCAGTGAGCTCTGACAAGAAGGAGTTTGATTTTCAGTTTTAATGTTCACAGGGAAGCATTCATTAAAGTCCTGCTGCTACATGGTTCTGGACAAAGTAAGTTAACCAGACATGGGCCAGCAGAACTTACATCACTTCATCAGAATGTCATGCCCTTAACTGTTCCCACAGCATATGAGGGAGGGAAGTGTGTTTTCCTCAGTTCTTTAGAGGAGACATTTGCTGTTTGTCCTCTGTGAGATGGTGGTATCTGGACAATGTTTGAATCCTGGGATACGTGTTATAATGCAGCTCAGAGAAAGTTTGCAGTTCTGTTTTTCTTTATTCTCTGGGTTCTAGGAGGCTTGAATGTGCTGTCCTAACTGATACTTATCTCCAGATCCTTTCTCAGTATTTCCTGCCCATTAACTTTCTAACAGCACCATTTTCTTTGCCAAGATGCTTGTTTAAAGGGTTGGAGTCCCATTGAATCATAAAAATGATACTATCTGAATCCTTCCCTCCCCCAAACCCACCCCTCCATATTTCCTCCACCTCCCATTCCTCCTCCCTCCCATTCCACCCTCAAACACACACACACACACACACACACACACACACACACACACACACACACACACACACAGAGCCTGGAAAATGCCCCTAAGAAGGAGATGTTCCTGAGCTGAAAACCCCTTACTCTGTGGCTGGAAAGTGTTTTGTGGATGGGTTTTAAGACGGGAATCTGAAACCACAAGAAACAAAATGGGTCCTCTCACCAATCCTTCCAGAGAGGACTGAGCAAGTGAAATGAGATGGCTCTGATAATGTGGGGGTGGATGGGTGGGGCCGTTGAGTAGAGTTCACCAGCAGCATCTTGGTGTTCAGAGGGCCACACTTGTTTCCTTTGGAAAAGAGAATGTCAGGTGAATAGGCTACAGGCCAGGTTCAGAGGCAGCACTTCAAACCAAGGGAAGATCTCCCCCCTCTGGTGGGCAGGCCCACTGCTCCTTAGTCCAAATGCATGATATATAGTTACATCCCTGAAATAAATCATAGGAGCTTAGATCTAAAGCTAGAAGGAGCCTAGGGTCCATGTTTTGAGGGTTGATGAAGAAACTGAGGCTTAAATAGTTTGCCCAAGGTCATGAAGGTAGTAAACATCAGAGTAGGCATTTGTACCTAGGTCTCCTAATTCCAGTGGTTGTTCAGTTGTCCTGGTTGGGTCCAACAGAGATACTGGAGTGGTTTGCCATTTCCTTCTCCAGCTCATTTTACAGATGAGGAAACTGAGGCAAACAGGGTTAAGTGACTTGCCCAGGGCTGCACAGCTAGTAAGTGTCTCAGGTTGGATTTGAACTCCTCCTGACTTCAGGGCTAGCACTGTGTCCACCATTCCACCTAGCTGCCCCTCTGTAAATAAAAGAGCTAGGCTGGGGGCTCTATCCACTGTGCTGCCTAGCATAGTGCCAATGCTTTTTTTTTTCCTCACTAGAAATTTAGATATAATTGAATCACATATAAAGACCTGTAGGGATGGAAGTCAGGCTCACTTTTAAGAGAAGCATCTACTCTTTTGATAAAGCTTTTAAAAATCCTTTTGTAGTGGGAATAATCATATATACCCATTCAATGATTCAAAGTTTCTTAACCATTTTTGCGTCATGATCTCCTTTCTTAGTCTAGTGAAGACCTCTCTCAGAATAATATTTTTAAATATTTGAAGGAAATTCTAAATTTCAGTTGGAAGTTAGTGAAAACCAAGATGTCTGTTTTTCCCACATTCAAGCTCACAGATCTGCTGAAACTGGGGTCTTTTAGGAATTTATGGATTCCAGGTTAAGAATTCCTGTTCTAATTTAGTTAGAGTGAAAAGAGTTGGTTTTAAAGTTTGAGTTTGAATCATTGCTCTTTCCCTTCCTATCTATATGACTTTGGATAAGTTATTTAAGTTTTCTGGGCCTCAGTTTCCTCATATGTAAAAGGAGGTGATTGGACTATAAATGTCTCTTCCAGTTCTAAATGTATGAGCCCAAGACATATGATCTATGTAGACTGTAAGGGACTGACCAAAATTCAACGATATTGCCCATGAACTATACATACAAGCAAAGTGGGAAGCCCATGTCTGTTTCTGTCATGCGCTTCTACTATTATCCGAAGTGCTGCCATTTCTTGGGTTGGGCAAGTCCACTATCAGATATCCAGTCTCCGGCCCATGTTAAGAAAGCTGTAGGTAGTAGGCATATGCAGCTCCCACATGCTTCTGCTCCAAGGCCACCATTATAGATTCTAAGGTTTAATATGCTGTGTCTAACTTGTCTTCAGCATTGGGAAAAGGCAGACAAGAAAGGCCAAATAGGTCTGCCGGCTCATTTTATAAGACAGTGTAGAAGTGTTTCCTTTGACCAGTCCATCCTCTTGAGTCAATCAACCTTGAGGATAGCCCTAGTCACAGAAAAGGGCAAGGGCATGCCTACAACCTCCATGGGGAGGAGCTTTCTTCACTCTAGACTGAGACTCATGCCCTCATCACATTGATCAGAGGGTTCTCCTAATGAGCATCTCTCTTATACTAGATAGGGTTTTCTTAAAGCAGGGAGCTCCTGGATTTTGATCTCTGACACTGACCATTAAGGGCCCTTCCAGGTTTCAGACAGCAGCTGCTCACAAGGTGATTCCCAAACTATCTGACCCTGAGCAACTCAGCAGGAGACTTACTGAAGCTCCTTTGAACCTCTTAGTACATCTTCCCAAACCATGACAGCATCTGTGGAAGGGTAGTGTCCTCCAGCAACTTCAAGCCTTCTCCACTGGCAGATTCAAGTCAACCAATGCACATTTTTGGAAAGCTATCAATTCCTCCTGTGGGCCTTGACACTCGGCAGCCACAGTGAGGAGTGGGACGGGGTGGGGTTTGAGGAGAGAGGGAGAGCAAATATGACCACCACCACTACTCCTCCTAATTAGAGAAGTAGGTACCAACAATACTACCCAAAGGGATCATGCCTGTCTCTATTAGTTTTATCTTCCCCCAGCTCCCCCCCAGATGTTATATGTTACAGAATCCTTTGTCAGTAAACACACACATGGCAGCCTACACAGAAGACCATGCCAACTTCAAGCCTGGGACAATGGGACCAGGACAGTGATTGCAATTGGGCATGAAGTCCATTGTGCCATGCAGTTAAGTCAGCTTTATTTCTATAGCCGTATTCCCCTCTCCCATGTGGATTCACTAAAATGCAGAGACTGTAAGCTGTTTGTCATTTGACACAAGGCTGCCTGCATTAGGGAAGGGAGCTTCAGGCCGGGAATAAGGGAGATGGGATTTGGTTTCCATTTTGGACTGTCTGATGGGATGAATCCATGCAATAAAGCAAGACACCCGAGGGGCTCCCAGCAAATTCTGTACAACCCATTTTCCAAGAGAGAAGACCTGTACCAGTGAGCTCAGAGAAGCCAGGCTATTCCTGGTCCTCTGATCCTGTTTGTCATTACTTGAGGGGAAGGCAGGATGTCTGAGAGAGGCCCTGTTTGTTATACATTTCTTCCATACCTACTCCCAGAGGCGTATCTCCTCTCCTTACTGATTCTCATACCACATAGGTATGAAAGGCAAGGGCAAGAGATCTCTGCCAATGAACTTGTTCCTCTTTGGTTTTCTGAGGTGGCATTTGCCAAGGCATCCATCCTTACGTGGAGATCTGCTTTACTAAGCAGTCTAGGGATGGCCAAGAACCACTGGACTTAAAAATCTCATGCATCGCATCCTGAGTGGGGGGTCATGGAGGGAAACCCAAGATGGAAAGCCCAAAGGTGAAACCGAGTGGCTTCACTTCAGTGGAGGGGGCAGGCAGGCTATGTTCATTTTCAAGTGCTTATGAATACCAGACCAGCTCACTACAATTTAGGAGGTCTTATGTGTAATCTGCCCAGTCCCAGATATTTTAATTCTATGTTGCAGAAATGTATGTGCCAGCTGGCCTCAAACTAAGTATACGCAGGGTTCAGTTCTAAACAGTAATGTTTGGGGAAAGTACAATCTAAAACAGACAGCTCTGGATGTGTTTAGATTTTGCTTTCTTTCCACTTTTAAATATTAAAAATTGACTCCAGCTGTGGGGTAGAAAGTAACGCCTAACCTATAAAAACATTGACAAATAAATCACAATGCAATTTGCCCCGCATTTTTGTGAGGTCTAAACACCAGTTCTTGAAAGGAATTTTCCATTATTACATCTTGGGAAGATAACTTCTTCATGAAAAATTCATTTGACTTTTATATTTCATAAAATCATCACATACCATTCCCACATTGGGGATCTCACTGTGCTTTGCAGCAATGCCACTGGGCTCAGACTTTCCAGTGAGGCTTTACAGTTCTCTTACATGGCACTGTGTGTTAAATGGAATGGGGGCCAGGTGGACAGAAGAGCGACTCTCTCCCCAGTTTGACTTTATACTGCCCATCCAGATATTTGGTTTGGATGCCCTTCTGAGGAAAGAATCAAGTAAGACCAATTCCTCTCACAGCCTTTAGCCTTGGCCCTTTCCATGAGTCAGAGGTTCATCGTGCTCCGCTTCCCCAAACTGTCTTTGTGACCCATAACCCTGTGTTCCTGCCTAGTCAAAGCAATGGCTCCCAAATCTTTCATGATGGGGGGAAGGATGTGATGGTGGCAGCTAGGAAGAACAGTGCATAAAGCACTGGATCTGGAATCAGAAAGAGGCTGGTTATTTAACTCTGACCTACCTAGCTGCACCTAAAATCATTTATATGCACCTCAATGTGTACAAAGCACTTTAAATGTTATCTCATTAGATACTCTCAACAACCCTGGGAAATACTAAGGCACAGAAAGCTTGAATTCAAATTCTTCCACAGATACTCACTAGCTATGTAACTATGGGTAAGTCACAAAACCTGTCTGCCTCAGTTTCCTCATCTGTAAAATGGAGATAATAATTACACTTCCCTCCCAGGGCTGCAGATAGAGAGCTGGGCTGAATAAGAAAAACCTAGGTTCAGATCCTACCCCAGATTCTTAAGAGCTTTGTGACCCTGGCCAAGTTGCTTAATTGCTCTGTGCCTCAGTTTCCTCATTTTAAAATTGGTAATACCCATTACCTCAATAGCATTATTGTGAGGATCAACTGATATAACTTATGTGGTGCTCTATAGAGATAAACTAGTATCACCATTTGGGAAGTAGGCATGCCTTTGAGGGATTCCACATGCACCCTGGCAGTCCAAGCAGTGTGCCAAGAATAGGAACCCATTTTAGAGAATGTGGGGGCTCCAAGGTAAAGCACATTGCCACCTACCCAACACCATTTTTGTCCCTGCAAAATTAGGTGAAAAATAAGTACCAGGGAGAACCTTGAAGGTTGAAAGAAGTCACAAAACATAGGGCCCAGAGAATGTTTTGTAGAAGTACCAGGGGAAGAACTTTCGGTTTTCTGAACTTGGAGTCAGAAAGACCTGAGTCTGAATCTTGCCTCAGATACTTGCTAGCTATATGACCCTGAGCAAGTACTTAACATTTCTCAGCCTCAGTTTCCTCATCTGTAAAATGAGGGATTTGAACTAGATGACCTCTAAGGTCCCTTCCAATTCTAAATAGATGATCTACTTGGCTGACTGCATGTGTGTACACATCCTTCAGGCTATTAATTAAGCATCTCACCCTCTGAAGTCACTGAAAAAAAGGAAATAAATATCTATTAAGCACCTACCATGTACCAGGCACTGTTCTGAGCACTTTACAAATACTCTTTCATTTGATCCTCACGATAACCCTGGGAGGTAGGTGCTATTATCACCCCCATTTGACATTATTACAGTTGAGGAAACTAAAGCAGGCAGAAGTCAAGAGACTTGCCCAAGGTCACACAGCTAGTAAGTGTCTGAGGCCACATTTGAACTCAGGTCTTCCTGACTCCATGCCCAGTGCGGTATCCACTGATCCAGCTAGCTGCCTCTAGTAGGGTCCAGAAGGAAAGGAGCTGCTGCCGCCCAGGGGCAGCTCTGTCTCACTCAAAAGCACAACAGTACAAACATCAAAGATGTTATATGGTTCTTTTTCTCCAGCTCAGAGAACTCCAGGAAGGGTATATCTTCCAATACAAGTTTTCTAACTACTCAGGAAGTGACAGCTTTCTTAATGAGAAAAAAATGATACTGCAGAATCTCAGTCAGAAGCAAAAAGGGTTGGGTTTTTTTTAACTGCATGCTTGAAGCTCAATTCAATGTAGCCCAACATGTACTGATTAAGTGCCTACTATATGCCAGGCTCTGAAAATACAGAACTCCAAACCAAGTGGTCCCTGCCCTTGAAATATTTCTTGTCATGTGTACAATATGTACACAAATAAATAAATACTACATATATCTATATATATATATATATGTATATAAGGTATATCCAAAGTCATTGTGTGTGTGGGGGGGTACTCTCAACTGCAGGGAAGTGGAATAATTAATAATAATAATAATAGCATATATAGAGGACTTTACATTTATTATCTCATTTGACCCTCACAACAAACCTGTGAGATAGATGCTGTTATTAAACCCATTTTACAGATAAGGAAACTAAGGTGGAAAGAAATTAAATGATTCACCCCAAATCATATAGCTAGTAAGTGTCTGAGGTAGGATTTGAACTCAAGTCTCCCTCCCTCCAAATCCAACACTATCTATTATGCCATAGATAAAAGGGCAATTGAGCTGAGCTTGCAAAGAAGCCAGAGATTAGGGTTTCTAATCACCTAGCCAACCTCAAAACACTTGTTAAGCACCTACTATGTGTCAGGCATTGTGAGGAGGGAGAGCAGCCCAGGCATGGCAGCATGCCCAGCATGGGCAAAGGCACAAAGACAAGAGATGTAATGTCATCAGCCACAAGAGCAAGGAACACAATTTGTCTGGGATGGTAAAGTTCATGAAGGAAAGTAATTAGTCTATAATAAGTCTGGTAAGGGAGAGGGGATAGAGACAGATTGTGAAAGCTTTCGGTGCCTAACAGAGGAGAGGAATGAAATGGTTATACCTGGGCTTCAGAAATACCAAGTTAGCAACTACATTGAGGGAACTGGAGGGGGAAGTAGAGGCAGGATGCCCAAACTAGGAGGCCATCACAACAGCCCAAGAGAAAAGTGATGGGTACCTAAACTAGCATACTAACTCATGTGTGGAAAGAAGTGATTGGGTCCAAGAGACATTGTAGAAGTATAATGAAGGAGATTGGTTTATATATTTTGGATACTGATGAGGGGCCCGTGAACTTGCCCAAGATCATATGAGCTTAAGTGTCAGAGGCAGGATTTGAACCGAGGACCTTTGGCTCCATAACCACCTTTGAACCACCATGCCTCCCTCTTGTCCTGCTCTGCCTCCTTATTCAAAAGTGAATAAGGGAGAGAGAGGGGACCACTTCATGGACCATCTTCAAGCATAGAATACTAGATAACACTTGGCAGGTATGTTATAGTGGGGATTATTTTTGTCAGATGTGGATTGGTCTAGATTAGGGGTGGGGAACCTGCCACCTTGAAGCCACATGTGGCCTTCTAGGTATTTGAGTGGGGTCTTTTAACTGAGTCCCAGTTTTACAGAACAAATCCTTTTATTAAGGGGATTTGTTCTGTGAAGTTTGGATTCAGTCAAAGGGCCGCACTTGAGGACCCAGAGGGCCACATGTGGCCTAGATGGCATCTGAAGATGGCATCTGAAGCACCTTCCAACTCAAAAATGTGGTGATCCTGTGATCTTTTTCATTCTTTTCTCTTGCTTTTCTTAGTTAGCTCAGCGATAAACAAAGACCTAGTGACCTCTCCCAGATAGCCAAATTGGTGGTGCTTGAGAATATCTGTGGTTCTGGGGTTTTGTCCTTCCAGCCTCTGGTGACCATCTGGATGGGAAAAGGGCAGTCCGTGTGGGCAGTAGCCCATGGGAAGTGTTTTAAGGGAAAACACACACACACAAAGCACAGTCCTACCACCCACCCCTAAAAGAATCTCTCCCTTATACCTAGAACAGTCTCCCCTTTCCAAATTTATTCCTTAGAACTGGAAGGCAATGTGGTGTAGTGACTCAATCGACTTGAAGTCAGTAAGACCTGGGTTTGAATCCTGCTTCAGACACTTACTGACACTAAGCAAGTCACTTGACCTCTTAAAAAACTGAAAAAATACTAGCACGTCCCCACACTTGCTTGGTGGCACAAAGGAAGTGCTACAAGTTTTATACTCCTTAAAAGGCAACATGGATATGAACCACGGTTGAGGATGTAAGCTCCAGGGACTATGTCCCTTTTGCATTTTTATCCCAAGTTACTCATTAGTCAACATAAATTTATTAAGCGCTGACCATGTGCCAGGCACTGTGCTAAGCCCCAGGGATACAAATACAAGCAAAAAGAAATATAGTTCTTGCCCTTTTGAGGAGCTTACATTCTAATGGGGAAGATAATACATAAAAGGGGAAATAAAAAGGGATGGGGAAGGCAATATCCATGTGGGGACATGGTGGCTAAATCAGCAAATCAAGGATGGTTGGGAAGTATTCACCAATAGGAGAAGGGGCCCACAGGAGAAGAGACAGGAGACAGCTGAAGCAAGTACAGAGCCCGGCACATTGTAGGCACCATCAAGAATCAGAGGATACAGGGAAACCAAAGGAGGGAGTGTACCCATAGTATTTCCAAGTATTTGTGCTTTGATTTCCGGGCCTAGGGAAGATGCCATTTCCTGTATTGGACAAGCCTGGCATGTGAAATTTGACCTCTAACAATTCTATCATTCTAAAAGCCTTTCAGAGTCACTGATCAAAATATCTAAAGCAGGACGGGACCCTTGGAGATTATTAATATCATAGCAAGTGCCCCCTGTCAGAATGGGATAGGACAGGTGGAGGGAGCAGGGAAAGGGAAGAAGATAAAGGAGATGGGGACAAGGAAAGAAAACCTTTTCCTTTCTGGGACCCTTAAAGAGCAAAGCAGGGATCTAGAGTCAGACTTTTTGAAAGTTTGCTCAGGCCAATAACAAAAGCAGAAAAAGAGGTATATGAAATTACTCCCTACCCCACCACCTCCCCCCCCCCCCAAAATGAGAATTGTAATTCAGAAGGCAGTGGAGTACAATATTAAGCTCACCTCGACAGGATGAGACTGGTTGAGGGGGTTTCTTCTCTGCTTTATCTCCGTGGCCCATGGGGCTCAGTAGGGACTTGGATGTTGTGCCACATAAGTTCTATGTGGGCTGAGTGAAAGAATGTTTATCCAAACCACTCCTAGTCCCCTCAGGTCCTAGGAGAACAAGAGGACACAGTCAGCCCTGGGCAAAGTCTGTCCTTGGCACCATCCCATCAGCTTCTGAACCCTTTCCCACCATTCAGGGTCCCTTCCCCCCAGGTCCTGGGTGTGTCTTCTTGATGCCTGAGGGGCCTTTCAGTCATGGAGGAAATATAAAACATAATGGGAATGTTCTCATTAAGATCCCCACTTTAAAAGGCAGAGTGACTTTTAGTGTTCCTTTGCCTCTTAAAATGGTGACCACCTCATTGTATTTTCCAAATCCTTCTCTCTAGAGTTCAGAATCCTCCTCTAATAAAATGGTGATGATCCTTAAAGTCCTTCCAGCTTTAAAATTTGATTTTTCTAATGAGCTAAATAAAACATCTTACAGGTCTTTGATTTTATAGAGCACTGGGCATGGAATCAAGAAGACCTGAGTTCAAACCTAACCTCAGACACTGACCAAGTCATCTAACCTCTGGCTGAGTCAGTTTCCTCAATAATGGCACTGATCTGGCAGAGCTGTTATGAAAATCAAATGAGGTAATATTTATAAAAACACTTAGCACAATGCCTGGCACATAGTAGGCACTATATAAATGCTAATTCCCTTCCTCCGTCTCCCCTAGAGTGGGAATGACCAAACCACAGAGGGAACGGAAGTTAAAAGCACAGCCGGTGCACATGTGAGGACCCTATCCGAATTGTTGCCTACCTAAAGACTTTTGAAAATTATTTGCAAAACAAGCACATTTTCTTGGACATTCATGGAATTACAGAATCTTAAGAGTTAGTAGGTGCTTTATGCTGGAGCATCTTTGATAAGTGGTCATTCAGTTTCAATTCAACATACATTTATTAAGAGCCTCTGTGTTCCAGGTGAGTGTGCTAGGTGTGTGATAGTATAGCTAGGTGGATAGAATGCTGGGCTTGAAATCAGGAAGACAGGTTCAAATCACACACTTAGTAGGTGCACGACCCCGGTTAAGTCACTAAACTTCTAATTACTTCAGTTTCCTCAACTGTAAAACAGTTTCTGGCAAATAGTAGTGGCTTAATAAGTGTTTCCCTCCTTCCAACAAAGACAACAATGAAAAATGGTCCCCTTCTTCCTGAATGCTTCCTGTGATGGGAACCTTACATTAGTAGAGTGGTTTCTTCACAACAACCCTATCAGGCAGGTAGGATAGGAATAGGCATAGAGATTGAAACTGTGGTGGCATTGATAGAGGCAACTACCGGATGAAGAAACTGCCTCTGCCAATGGAGATCAATACCTCCTCTGTACCTTAGAGTCTTGGAAAGTTGACTAATAACACAAGTACAAGTAATATCACCCCCATTTTACAGTTGAAAAAGCCAAGACTCTAAAAGACTAAGTGAATTGCCCATCATCACAGAGAAAGTATTTGAGATTGGATTTGAACTCAGGACTCCTAACTCCAGGCCAATGTTCTATCTGCTATGTCATGCTGCCTTCCAAAGCATCCTAAAATCAAATTAGCTGCTTTGGCTGCCATGTTACATTGCTGAGTCATACTGAACTTTTGATTCACTAATCCCCCCTCCCCCCTATCCCCCACCCCCAGTCTTTTTTTTCACACATCATTGACTGGCCACATTTTCCCCATCTTGTGTTGAGGACATTTTTTTAAACTTAAGTGCAGCATTTTACATTTCTCTCTATTAAATTTCATATTATAAGATTCCATCTATTTTTCCAGCCTTTTGGGATTTTTTTTTTCAGATCACAATTCTGTCATGCAACACATTACCTTTCTTGGGTGGGAGGATGGACTAAAACACCTCTAAAGCCTCTTCCAACTCCCATTCTGAGTCACTCCAGCTATTGCTCCTGGCTTTTTGTCATCTGAGTATCTAATGAGTATGCCCTTAGAGGTGAGTCTGACTCAAGCTTGTTGTCTTCATATCATTAGTTCAGGTTCAATGTCAGAATCAAATGCAATACTTGTAGGTCAGGTGGATGAACAAAAAATAAATGAACAAAAAGAGGCTCCCTTTGCCCTAACATAGAAAGAATATTTGACAAGGATATAGCTCAGGTAGATGTTGCCTCTCTTCCCAGTCTCCACATGAAAACAATCTGTTTTGCTGTGGTGACTCAGGCAGTCTTAGAACATCCAGATCCCACTGTGGGTGGCCTTTTTATGCCCTTAGGTGACCAGGAAGCCATCTTTAATTCAGTCAGAATCTACCGGGAAGCTGCATCTAGAGAGATGCAACCTGAGCCTTGGCCAATCAAGTCTTGGGGATAACCTTGTCACCTTTTAGAGGAAAACTACCCTAACCTAGGTTTCGGGGGAGGGGAAAACCCTGGTCAGTCAAATATGCCATCTATGATATCACTGAAGTCACCAATAAAAATGTTGAACAGAGCAAGCTCAGGCACACAGTCCCACTGGTCCAGCAAAACAATGTTGCGTAGAACAATGTTCATTTGGGATATTTAATGTCAAATTGAAGGGGAAAGTATTTTCAGATTATCCTCTGTGTCCTAAGTTGGGCTTAGTGTAGCAGGATAGGATGTAGCTAGGTGGCGCAGTGGTTAGAGTGCTGGGCCTGGAGGCAGAAGGATTTGAGCTCAAATTCTGCCTCAGATACTTACTAGATGTATGACCATAGGCAAGTCACCAAACCTCTGCCTGCCTCCATTTCCTAAACTGTAAAATGGGGATAATAATAGCACCTATCTTCCAGGGTTGTTGTGAGGATCAAATGAGAAATATTTGTACATATTGGCTTGACGCATAGTAGGAACTTAAATAAATGCTTATTTCCTTCCATCTTTCCACTTTTGCCTTTAAGAATCCTGCCCTCCTTCAGGGTCCAGCTTAAATGCTACCCCTTTCCTGAAGCCTCTTCAGACCATCACTGAGTGGAACAATCTCTCCATTTTCTGAACTGTCATAGCAATTCATTTGCAGCTTTCTTATATACACATATATTATGTATTCAGTATAAGCTCCTTATTTAATACATTTGCAGCTTGGAAAGCACTTAGTAAATGCACATTGAATTTGGTGGGATGAGTAGGAATTAATTTTAAGCCATTAATAAGTTACCCAGCTGAGAGCTACACCCTGAGGGAATGGGATCAGTTTTAGTGAAGGTTGGAAAGGGTGTGATCTGGATTGGTGGAGGGTGATGGAGAGGGCCCCCTAGGCTTCCAGAAAGCAATGTTAAGAGGAGTCTGGTCACCTGGAGGGGAGTTAGAAAAGCAGGTCATTGTTTGTTGACTTGAACTTAAGGCTTTTCCAACGCTGAAGTTAGAATCAGTGAGTCTGGGGGAAGGGAATGAACCCCTGTAGACAGACAGACAACTGAACCACCATCCATGTTAGGTGTTGCAAACCTACCTTTGATCGCTTCACACTCAGGCTGGCTGCTCCCAACTCAAACAGCTTGACCTAGCAGGTATTCCTGCCTATGCTCTAAGTGACCCTGTACCTCTTGCAACTCCAGTTCCTTAGCCAATCCCCACACTCTTCAGTCCTTCACACAGCTGCTCACCGCCTAGAGCTGATGAGCTGAGCATCTCAGAGCTTTCCCTCTACCTCTATCACCCCATGACACTGCCCAATGCTGGGACACTTCAGAGAAAGGATTAGCTTCTGGAACGAGTGCGTATGGGAAGAAGGCGGCCTCATTCTTCTAAAAGTAGATTTTTATTGCTATCTTTTATTTTTATATCACTTAGCTCTCCCCCTCTTTTCCCTTCCAGAGAGTCATTCCTTATAACAAACATTTTTTAAAAAGAAAAGAGGAAGTGGAAAAAGGGCAGGGTAGGGGCGGGGAGGACTGACTAACTGACTAACAGCATTGAAAAAAATCCGATGTTTCAGGCAATGTTCCACAGCCACAGACTTCAACCTCTGCGAAGGAGTCGAGGAGATGTCTTTTCGTATCTCATCTTTCAAGCCAAAGTTGGGTTTTACCATTTCCCAACATTCAGTTTCAATTGTTTCTTGATTGTTGTTCTTTCTATTTACATTGTTGCAGTCATTGCATGTATCATTTTTCCTAGTTCTGCTTTTACTTCACTTTGTATCAGTTCATGGAAGTCTTCTCAAGTGTCTGTCTCTGTATTCATCATGCTCATTGTTTCTTACAGCTCAGTAATATTCCATTACGCTCACGCAGCACACTTTGTTTAGCCATCCCCAATCAACAGGCATCTACCTTGTTTCCAGTTCTTTGCTATCACAAAAAGCGCTGCTCTAAGTGTTGGTTTCAATGAAGGCTTTCTTTTTGCTTATGACCTCCTTATGGTGTATGCCAAACAGTCTTCCTTTGGCTTTTAAGAAAGGGACAAATTCCATTCCTTTCACATCCCTTTAGCAAGGATCCAGAACCAAGGAACTGTGTGGAAGATCATTTGGGGAGGGGGGGGGGTCAGACTCTCGTTGGCAACATTTGCTCCCCAGCTCTGAGCTCAGAAGGCAGCCACCCCACAAAGCAGAATTATCTGTTTGTTCCCTGCTGTCTGCCAGCTGTTGGACAGGAATGAAACAGCCGTCTGAGGCTGTGATGAAACATTTTTAAAAGGGGGATGCAGCTGAAGGATGGAAGAGCAGAACGTGACCCCCACATTTTTCAGGCTTAGGTTAGTTCTTCTGTATCTGTAGAGTCCCCTTTTACCCTTCTGGTATGTATGTCAAACCATGAAGTCAATGCCTGCCAAGTGAGCAGGTCATCCCAGTCCATGTCTGAACCTATGAGGCATTTGTAAAAGAGCCAGACAGGCCACTGATGAGAAAAGCAACAGGCCTTTATTATGGGGATGTTTTACCTCACTCAAGGGAAGGAAAGCTTGAGATTTAGAGAACAGTCCGGATGGAAACAGAAAGAAGGTAGGCACGATTGACAAAGAATAGCACATTTAATTTTCAGGCTATGGCAGGAGGAGGAAGGTTGTTTGATGAGGGTCCCTATACTGAAACTGCTCCTTAATCCACCCAGATTCAGCTCTCCAGTCCCTCCTCCCAATCGGTATGAGATATAGCTGGAGTTCCATCTCCTACACCAGGAGCAACTGACCTTGCTCATTAGACCTGCAAACCAACAGTACCCCCACACACCCCACCCAAGCCTATTCCACATACTCCAGCTGACAGGTAGCATGCTAGAACACCCCAGGACAGGTCACTTCTTGAAACTAAGGAATACCAAAGTCACATAAAGAAGGGTAGGGTCTTGTTTGCGCTGTCATAGGCAGAGAAATGTCTTTTAGTAAGGATTCATGGGAGATGGCAGATTCTAGCATGGAGGTTATAAACAGTGCCAGGCAGAAAAGGCCAAGTTTAGAGCCAAGAGAGCATGTTAATGAGAGAATTTTTTTCCAGATTATAACACAGGTGAAAACCAAGGAAGAAATTGGAGTGGGAGGAAGAAAGAAAGATGGGGGAGAGAGAGGAAAGAGATGGACTTATTTAGGTGATGTTCTCAACTATTTCAAAAAGTAAAACTCCTCCACAAGTCCTGAGGGAGAGGTGGTGGGAACTCTTTAATCCAGCTTAAAAAGGAATAGAGTAATATTACATTGTTCTATATCACTGAAAAATAAGGAATTCTGGATAAATACATACTACAGATCAGAGACAAGATTAAAAAAAAGTTTTTAACCTTTTTTACATGGAAATTTTTCTAAAATATATTGCACACTTTCTTGCCTTAGTAAAGAGAATATACTAACATAATTTAAGCTTTTTGATGACTTGGGTTCATCATCAAACATCAGTTATATCACTGAGCTGTTATACCTGTCCTCAGGCATATAGAATTGTTTGCCCCTATACTAATGTCTCCTGACTTCTGTGCTTGTCTGTTTGGTGAGTTTGGTATTTGCTGTTGGTTGTCACTTCCCATGAGGCCTTTGAGTAGGACCACCCACTCATCCCCATTTGTAATCTTCTGTCTCATCTGAAAACAAGGTAAATGCAACCTAGAAAAAAATTAGAACAGATAACCAATTCAACATACAGTCAGGAAACAAATATTGAGCACCTTCTGTGTGCAAAGCAGCATGCTAGGTGCTGGAGGAGATACAGTACCAAATTTAAATATGACAAGGTCCCTGACCTCATGAGGACTTTAGTCTAAGCAGCCTTGATTTTCCGCATATCTTTGCTACCCTCTTATAAGACCAAGGGTTTTATGATAGCTTTTTCTCACTATTCAGAAAATTATGGAGGAGGAGGTGGTAGTAGAGAGAAGCTTCTGGATTCATATCTGTGATCCTATAGGATTAAGTTTTCTGGAAGTTGATTGCCATATAACCAATCAATCAATTGTAACAATGATTCTCCTGGTACCCATTGCTAAAGGCCAGGTATGTCGCAGTTCACCTCTCCCCTTGGGTTCTCTGGTACCTTTAAGGGGGTTTCTCTGCTGATGGCTCCAGCTCCCACCAGTCGTGTTCCTAAAATATATGGAGTAGGTTCCTTATACTTGAGCTCCATGTAACTAGTAACAGTCAGAGTAGCTTTTACAAAGGAATATTTACTTCAAAAGCATAATAACAAATATACAAACATACTCCTCTAACATGTGGGGCTTAATTCCCTCACCACCATACAGTATCAATCCCAGAGGAGAGGAAGGGATTAAGTTTACAGTTTTGCTCAATTTCTATAGAGCACAGTCCCAAGTTCCAAGTCCAATGCTCCCTTTGGACTTAAATTCCAGGAACCCTGGCTTTTCTGAGCTTCCCTGACAGCCTGGCAGGCTGCAACATCCCAGATACGATCCTGGCTTCATGGTCACCATGGCTCAGATTCCTAGGTCCAATGGGAATCACCCCTGGGACCTGCAACTGGGAAGAACAAATGACACAGAACAGAAAAAAACCACCCCCAGGCCAAGAGAAACTTTGGAGCCACCACCAGTTCAGTTCATGGTTCCTGTAATGCAGATGAACTATGATCTTTACCTTCTGAATGCAGCAAGAAAGAGAAGGCAGGAAAAAATGAGAAGGAAAGGAAAGGAAAGGAAAGGAAAGGAAAGGAAAGGAAAGGAAAGGAAAGGAAAGATAAGGAAAGGAAAGGAAAGGAAAGGAAAGGAAAGGAAAGGAAAGGAAAGGAAAGGAAAGGAAAGGAAAGGAAAGGAAAGGAAAGGAAAGGAAAGGAAAGGAAGGAAAGGAAAGGAAAGGAAAGGAAAGGAAAGGAAAGGAAAGAAAGAAAGAAAGAAAGAAAGAAAGACAGAGTCAGAAACAGAAAGAAAGAAAGGAAGGAAGGGAGGGAGGGAAGGGAGGAAGGAAGGGAGGAAGAAAGGAAGGCAGGAAGGAAGGAAGGAAGGAAGGAAAAGAAGGAAGGAGGGAGGAAGGGAAGAAGGGAGTGAAGGAGAGGAAGACAGGAAGGAAGGAAGAAAGAAAGAAAACAGTCTAGGAATTTATATCCTATTTGAAATGGTGAAGTGGATAGAACACTGAACCTGGAGTCTGGAAGATCAATGTCCAAACCCTGCCTCAGACATTAGCTTTGTGACCCTAGTCAAGTCCCTTAACTTTTTTTTTTTAACCTGTTTCCTTCTTTGTAATGTAGGGATAATAATAGGACCTACCTCCCAGGGTTTTGGTGAGGACCAAAGGAGATATTTGTAAAGCCCTTTGCAAGCCTTAAAACATTATATAAATGCTATTTTTATTATTATTTAGGGAGACAGTATGCACATAGCTACGTGAATACAAAATAAATGAAAGGCAGTTAGGGAGAGAGGACACTAGCAATTCAGAGGATGAAGAAACATTTCCCGTTGAAGGTGTTACTCGAGCTCTGCCTTTGGGAAAGAGAGGAATTCTAGGAGATAGGGTGAGGAGGGAGTACATTCCAGACAGGAGGCATGGCCTTGTTCAAAGGCACAGGGACAGGAGATTGAATATCATGTATGAGGAAAAGCCAAGTCGTCCAGTTTGGCTAAAGCCCCGAGTGTGTGAGAAGTAATGTGAAATCGGTCTGGATATAACAGGATGTCCTTTGGAAAAAGAGTGCCTTTTGATATCTTGAGTATGGAAATGTTTTGATTATTAACTTGCCTGAGGAGACCAAGTTGTATATCATGTTTTCTTTGGCAGGCTTTCTCTACCCGAAGGGAAGGCTGAGGAAATCAAGTGAAGACAAAGCATCATAAGGCAAGGTGTATTTTCAGTAAGGAAAAGGAAACAGAGAATCAGGGAACTTTAGACCCCAAACATGGAGGCCTGGAGTCTATCCCTTTCTTTAAAAAAACAGAACAGTTCCTGAGATATTGAATCCCTGAGAGAGGCTCTGTTGAACACACTGGGATCAGAGGTGGGGAATTCCTTGTCCTTCCTCTCCGGGAAGGATTGAGGCTGGACCAGCACCAAAACAGAACCTCAGCTTCCAAAGGCCAACGTGGTTTTCTGGTGGCCACAAGTTGGCTCTGGGGCTGGCTGTGACTCAAGCACAGAAGAGGCAGCTTTCCCTGTGACGGAAGCAAGAATTAATGGCTCCTTCCAAGAACAGATGAGCCTGATGATTTTTATGCTAAAATTAACTTTTAAACATGCTCATCCTCTCCCCCTCCCCCCTTGGAATTTCTTCTTTAAAAAAGAAAAAGAAATAAACAAGGGAACAAAAAAAATACCCTCTCATTTATGTCATTGTTTTTCTGTTTTCTTTTCTTTTGAATATAACTGAGGAAGAGAAAATATCATGCAAAGGCTGCTACAGATTAGCAGTAAGAAATCCAAGCGTGCAGAGGCACCCCTTACCTCTGCTCACAGGAGCTCTCCCAGCTCCACCCCTACAACAGCTGACGGAATGCATTCATCTTAACTCGCTAATTGCCTTCACCCAATTGCAGTTAGCTCTCGGTTATTTTAAACACAGCGAACACAACGTTTGATCTTGCAGTAAGGGTATCCCTGCCCATATTGTTTTGCTTTCCCGTTCGAGGGTCAGGTTGCCTCTGTCAGTAACAAGGGCTCAGGTCTCCTTGGGCCCCAAATTACACTTCCTTGTTGAATAGAAAATACCACCATTTCTTTGAGATTTTGATTCCACATGACTCCTCTAATGCCTCAAATGAGGCTGAGAAGCTCTTGGAAAAGAAAAGCTTCCCCTTCCATCCAGCTTAGTAAACAAAGAAGAACAAAAACAATTTCGAGGTCTCAAGAAGCAAATCTTTGGCTTGGTGTAGAATCAGCAATGGGGTCTGGGGATCACAGGACTATCGGTCTAGAGCAGGAAGGCACTTCACAGGTCATCTAGTAGAGCCCCTCATTTCACACACAGGGGAAGTGAGGTCTAGGGCATTTTAGGGATTTGCCCAAGGTCACACAGGTAATGAGAGGGAGCGGCTAGGTGGCACAGTGGCTAGAGTGCAGGACCAGGAAGACCTGGGTTTAATCAGTCCTCAGACACTTACTACTGTGTAACACTGGGCAAATCACTTAACCCTGTTTGCCTCGGTTTCCTCATCCGGAAAATGAGAAGGAAATGACGAACCACCCAAATATCTTTGCCAAAAAACCCCGAATGAGGTCACAAAGAGTTGTACACAACTGAAAAAACTGAACAACAACTAGATGAAAGCTGAGGATCTGCCCCTCCTAACAGAGAGGTGAAAGAAAGACTTAAGGTGCAGGATAAGACATACCTTTTTAAGACAGGGACAATGTGCAAATTTGTTTTGCTTCACTATGTGCATTTTTCCATAAGAGTTTTCTTTCTCTTTTTCTTCCTGTGGGGATGGGAAAGCCAGAAGGAGAGGAGAGGTGTTGGGGTGGGGGGAAGATTAGGGATGGGGTTGCCAAAAAGAAAAGAAAAAACAAAATAAAGAGGGTCATTGAAGCATTTTTAGATGTAGGAAGTAGAAGGAAAGCCAGAAGGAATCACAGACAAGCTGGACAGCTTTGAAAGTTACATGTTGAAATTATTATATTCTTTCAAAGAAAATAAACCGTACAGAAATTCAAAATTTCATATACCATGTTTTTTTGTACTACCATGCATTTTCCATATGGAAAACCTCATTTCATTTGGTGTTTGTTAAGTTCTGAACTTGTAGAAATAAAATATTGACAACAACAGAACACTGGGCATCTGAAGTGGGGCCTTTCCATTTATTTCACTAACAGGCAGAAAACTGTGCTGTCATCCTAACAAGCTGTAGCAAAACCCAACATCTTTCCCCCCCCCAACAATTTGCTACAGCTGGTCTTATCCTCTGTTCTCTTGCAGACAAAGATCTAAATGTAACTGAAGGTTGGGGCTATGCTAATGCTTCTTTTGCTGAGTAAGAATGGATTAAAAGAAAAAATTTTGAGAAAAGACAGCAGAGGGGCAACTAGGTGGCAGGGTGCATAGAGCACCAGGCCTGGAGTCAGGAGGACCTGAGTTCGAATGTGACCTCAGACACTAACTGTGTGATCCTGGGCAAGTCACTTAACACTGCTGAGAGAGAGAGAGAGAGAGAGAGAGAGAGAGAGAGAGAGAGAGAGAGAGAGAGAGAGAGAAGAAAAAAGGAAGGAAGGAAGGAAGAGAGAAAGAAAGAAGAAAAAGAAAAAAAAGAAGGAAGAAAGGAAAAAGGAAGGAAGGAAAGAAAAACAGTAGGAAATTAACCTGGCAGAGTGAATAAAGGGCCAACCTTACAGTCAGGAAGACCTGGGTTCAAGTTCTGCCTGTGACAAGTCCAGGCTATGCAATCCTCCACAAGTCACTTAACCTTTTCATTGACTCAAAGCAACCTCCTAATCTTGAAGGCTGAAGAACTGAAGCCACATTTCTTGGTAAAGGGAGATTCATCACCAAAGTTCCTCATGCCAATGAAATCACAGAAAATAGCAGGAAGCTTGAATGTGTGGTCTAAAGCCACAAGACATGGAATCTGAGTTAAAAAGGAGAGTAGGGATAATCCCTTCCAACCTTCTTGCTTTACAGATAAGGAAACTGAGGCCAAGAGAGGTCAGGTAACTTGCCCAAGTTCATACAAATAATAAGTAGTAGAGGCAGGAGCTAAAATACCATCTTCTGCAAGAAGTCTTTCCTGGTCCCTGCCAATGCTAGTACTTTGCCTCTGAGGTTAGTACTCATTTGTCCTGTATACCTCTTATATGTACTTGTTTCCATGTTGTCTCTCTCATTAGGATGGGAGCTTCTTGAGAATGGAGACTGTTTTGATTTGTCTTTGTTTCCCCTGGACTTAGCACAGAGCCCAGCTTGTTGACTTGCCTTAACTTGATCATACTTGAACCCATATCCTCTGATTTCAAATTTCAAATGATTTCATATCGTGCTTTCTCTTAAACTTAACTAATTGGATAGGAAAAGGAAGGAGAAACTAGAAAAAGAGGACAGAAAACCTAATGAGTGATTCAATGAAAGCTGAAGGTCAGCTCACAGGAACAACCATTTTAAAGAAGGCTTTAAAGCAGTGACCAGCTACAGAAGAGCATTTGTCCAGACAGATAGAAAAGGAAAGGGGAAATGAGATTCCTTTCATATCTGGGTTGAACTAGATGGGGGCGGCGCAGTGGGGTAGCAAGGAGGTCCCTTAAAATCTCAAATTCTGTGATTATATGGTCTCAATACTTAGTCCTCCCTTTTGAAGCCCTGAGTACATTCTTTCTCTCTATACTAAAACTGTTCTTCCCTCAGTTATTCCAAAGCTGACTTGCATTCTAACCTCCCCTGGATTCTGGCCAGTCCTTAGAAGTGTAGAGAGGAGAAGGTCTCCCCAAGCGCAGCAGCACAGAAAATAACCAGCTTCTCTGTTACAGGGGCTGGCTCCTGAGAAGGTAGAATATAGATAAAAACATATGTGTTGTAAAACAAAAGATATAAACAACAATTTAGAAAGGAAGGAAGGAAAGAAGGAAGGGAGGAAGGATGGAAAAGAGGAAGGGAAAAGGAAAAAAGAAAGAGAGGGAAGGAGGAAGGGAGGAAGGAAGGAAGAACAAAAGAAAGAAAGAAAAAAGAAAGGAAAGAAAAGACAGAAAGAAATAAAGAAAGAAAGAAAGAAAGAAAGAAAGAGTTAGAAACAAAGAAATCCTAGAAATCATTGATTGTCTGGGAGGCTGCCCAGAACCTTTCTGTCACAAAACCACATCTCCCTTTATTCTTTACCACCTTCTTTTCCCCTTTTCCTGCCTTTGGGATCTCATATGCAGGCTTGATCCTAAGGCCCTAGTCTGAGGTGTCAGGGGGAATGTCTTCTGATGTCATTATTTTTTAAATGTCAAGCAGAATATCACCTGCAATAATAAATTTTTTTAAAAAACAGTTTTCCAAAACAAAATAATCCTGTCTCCCCTGTCTCTCTTTGTTGGAGGCACAAGATGTAACTGTTATACCTTCAGATGTGAGGATGTGATTACAAAAAGAAAAAAATAGAGCTCACATGTTGAGGAGGTTTGGCAGATGCTAAACCCCTGTGTTTGATGAGGTGAACTATGTTTAATTCAGACAGGGAGCACTGAAGGTGCAAATCTTCACAAAAGGAGATTCCATCAAGGTCACTGGGCTGCCAGGATATGTCATTTTTATTACATGCTGTGTTCAGGTTTTACTTAGACTGCCTGAGACCAAGATGTAATAATAGCCTCATCTGGAACTTATATAACCCTTTAAAATTTGCAAAGCATTCCACGTATATTATCTCATTTGAGCGTCTCACAACCATTCTGGGTTGGTAGGTGGTACAGTAGATGGAGCACAGGGACTTGGAGTCAGGAAGACCTGAGTTCAAATTTGACTTCAGACACTTACTAGCTGTGGGATGATAGGAACGTAATGCACTTAACCTCTCTGGACCTGTTTCCTCGTCTGTAAAAAGGGGATAACGAGGGCACTTACAGGATTATTGTGAGGATCAAATGACTTAACACATAGAAAACTCTCTACAATCAGTGAAGCACTATGTAAAGGAGGATAATGATAGCCCTCTCCCTTCCTGGGTAGTCCTGAGGATCAAGTGCTTTGTAAACCTATAAAAATGCTAGCTATCACCATCATTTCATGATGCCGTTATTATCCCCATTTTGCAGATAAGGTAATTGAGACTCTGAAATAATAAACGATTTGCCCAGGTTCAGTTGTTGGTTATTAGTGTTTCTTCTCTGCATGCAGAAACGTATTTATTTAAAATTGACAGGAGGCAGCATGATACAGTGGAAAGATTGCTGCCCGTACAGTCAGAGGACCTAAGTTCAAGTTACATTCCTGGAACTTTCGACTTTTGTGTTATTGAGTGAGTCACTTAATCCCGCCCAAGCTCAGTTTTCTTTTTTCTTTTCTTTTTTTTTTTTTTGAGGCAATTGGAATTGGAATTAACTGACTTGCCCAGGATCACACAGCTGGTAAGTGTCTGAGGCTGGATTTGAACTCAGGTGCTTCTGCCTCTGGGGCCTGTGCACTATCCACTGCCCCTCATTTTGTTATTTTTAAAATAAAGGGATTGGACTCCATGGTCTTCCAAGGTTCATTCCAGCTGTAGATTACAATCCCATGAAAAGACAAGTGAGCCATTAGCCACAGACTCATCTTTCCAAATGTAACTTTCTCTCATAGAACCTCCATGGAGATCTTTGTGAGCATCTGTGGCCCTGCAGAAATCTAACATACATTTGATCCAAATGATGCAGAGAGAGGGATTCTGGCCCACATTTGGGGCTATTAGCAGTGGAAGGAGAAGACAGACTAAAGAAACACTCCCCCCTGCACGGAATAAGCTCAGAGTCTGTGTTTCCACTCTGTGAGAGCAGCTGGACTTTTTATGAGACCAACTTCAAGGTTATGGCTGGCCAAAGCATTGAATGTCCCCCACAGGAGAGGCTGGCTGGCAATCACCCTGACCAAGATGGCCTCTTAAATTCAATGAACTTCCCCAGCGGGCAGCAAAGAAATCAGAAAAATTTGTGCAATTCTGTGAACTCACATTCCTTAAAAATCCCTTATCTGAACATGAATTCAAGGCACCCAAGATCAAAATGGCATGAGCTGGGATTGAAGAATTGCTGGACACTTAGTCTGAGCCATCCTCAGGAGACTACAATACAACTACATTGGTTACAGTGAAGAGCATTATTTACCCAAAACACTGATGATCCTGGGAAAGTGACTTGGGCCACTGATTTCATTGGTACTGGGAACTTCCAGGTAAGAAAACTCCCTCCACCAGTGCAGGTCAACGCTTTCCCTAAAACTTATAATCTTAGAGAGTCTAAAGTACTAAGAGGTTCAGTGACCTGTCTTGGATCACACAGCCAGTATACAGTATGTCAGAAGAAGGACTTGAACTCACATCTTCTTGACTTGACTTTAAGTCAGTTCTTTATTAACTATGCCATTATGCCTATCAATTTTTTTTAAAGAGCTGGAAATGACCTTAGAGGTCATTTAGTCTACACACACACACACACACACGCGCGCGTGCGCGCACACACACACACACACACACACAATCCATTTTACACATGAGGAAACTAAGGCCCCATTGGGTTACAGGTTAAATGACTTTGCCCAAAGTCACAAAGCTAGTGTCAGTGGTGGGACATAGTTTATAAGTGGTACAGAAACTGTCTCAAACATTTAAGCAAAAACAAAGCTAACAGAATCACAGAATTATAAAGCTAGAGTTGGGAGGGACTTCTGTGGCCATTTAGTCTAACCCCCTCATGTTAGAGATAAGGAAATGAGCCCCAGAGATGTCAGGGTGACTTGCTCAGGGTTACAGTTAGTTCCACTACGGGCTCCAGAATCATCAATGTTATGTTAGTGAAAAGAGGCAGGAGTCCTCATTCAAATTTTATCTCTGTATTGTCATGGACAAGCAATTTCTCTTGTTTGATCTTTAATTTCTTCATATAAGAAATGCAGATTTTAGCCTACATGAGTTCTTCCTACAAGTTGTTCTCAAAGAGGACCATGACATCAGGAAGGTGATGTCATAATTTGCAAGTGAATTGGATTTAAGTGAGGCAGGGCTGTGCAAAGTCACCAGCTCACTTTCTCCTCCAGAGCCATCTGGGTCCAGTTGCAAGATATAGATCAGGACAACTGGAGTTGGCCCAGAATGCAGTGGGGGACCTTGGCCTTTTTAAGTTAAGGTCTTTCCCAGGTCTCAGTCTAACTGAGCCAACCCATTCAGCAATTAAGGCTAAGTAAGTCTTCCTACAAGTAGAACTCTACTGAAAGGCGTTACCTGCCCCCAGTCCCAGCTGCAGAAAACATGACCAGGGTAAGCAGCATGAAATGTGCCCTTGAGTCAACTTTTTAAGACAAATTTAGTCAGGACACAGCAAAGCTGTTCCACCTGGCAGAGGATAGGGAGTTTCACTTGGGATAGGGCAGCAAGGAAGAGGAAGCATGCATCATCTGGTAGCTTCCAATCTTAATTCATCAGGCTTGCTAATGCTGCTAAGTGGAAATGTTTCTAAACTGCTGAAAAAGCATAAGTGCTCATAGTATAAATGGCCTCTAAATTTCAGCGCTCTGGACCAAAGCTCTGATCATCCGGCCTTAGTTATAGCTCTGCCCTCCAGCTCCACAATTCAAGGATTCTAAGATGATAAGAGCTTTAGTTCTCATAGCATTAGCTTTAGTGAGATCTGTTTAAGAATCTGGTCCACCTCATTGTCTGGTGGCAGTTTTGTGTAGGTAGATAGCCTCCTGTGGTAGAGAAAACACTGATCTTTTATTCAGAATGATTGTTCAGGGTTGTCTGAGTTCTAGTTTAAAGCTGTAAGGCTGGGGCAAGTCATTTAGCTTCTGGGCTTCAGATCCCTTATCTGCACACCAGGAATCCCTGCATGCCTACCTCACAGGTTGTTATGAGGAAAGATCTTACCTCCATATGCTATAGCCATGTAAGCTGCTATCGTTATGAGCAATTGTTGCATAAAATTCAGTCACAGAATCAGTGTGATGTAGGGAAAGGAATATTGGACTTCGAGTCAGAAGATCAGGATTTGAATCTTGACTCTCCCACCTGGCTGCAAGACCTTAAGGCAATTTACCTGAGGAAAATGAAACTCAGGTTTGGTTTTTGTTAATCTATAAAATAAATCCTTGAAATCAAAGAATCTCAGCCTTGGCAGTAACCTCAGAGGTCACCCAGTTCAGGATAACTGAAACATGAGTCAACCCTCTTTAAAGCATCCCAAACAAACAGTTTTCCAGCTCTAGGTTACACAGATCCAGAGATGGAACATTAGCTACCTACCAAGGCATCTCCTTGGCACATAAGTTTCCAGCATAACATCAATGTCTGTAATTTTTATATTCCTTTTATATTTGATTCCCAAACCCTAGAAGCCTTATTTTTTCTGTGCTACCCTTGCCACATTTTTTCCTTTTCTTTTCTGCTTATGCACTTTGCATTTGAAGGAGAATGGACAAAAAGAGTTCCATAGACTGATGTGCAGCCAGTTTGCCCACTGTACTCAGAGGATTCAGAATCTTTCACATTATGGAAAGATTCCAGTCAAAAATACCAAAGATATTTCTGTGGCCAAAATTAGGGGGGACTGGACAATGACTGGACCTCTGACTTCTTTGTGTTCATTGGTCCCTAAGTTTTCTCACCAGGATAATTTGAATGTTTCTCTAAATAAGGAGTTCTAACTATTTTTGGAGGGGGGGGTCTTGGACCCTTTTGGCAATGTGGTAAAGTCTGTGGAACCCTACTCAGGATAATGTTTTTAAAGGTACGATATAAAATGCATAGCATTACAAAGGAAACCAATTATATTGAAATACAGTTATCAAAATATTAAAAAAATGTAGTTTACAGACCCTGAAATCTATGCACAGACTCTGTGGGAGTCTATGGGCCCTATGTTAAGAACACTACTCTAAATCTTCATGACTCATGGATACCTTCAGAGTAAAGTGAAATGTATAATTTAATTAAGAAGCTGAGCTAATGGCTTTAATCAAGAAAACTAACAAATGAGAGCTCTTTTTAGAATCATAAAATGTTAGGGATAAAAGGGACACCTATTAATCTATTAAAGCATTGACATTGTATTGTTGTATATTACTATTACCATCTAAATCCAAACTAGTTATACTATACACTAGACTTCCTCCTAATATATGTAGTCTTGGATATGTAACTTCTCTCTGCCTCATTTTCCCCAATTCTGATATATGGATAATATTTGTCTTCTGTATCAAAGACAGATTTCTTATTTAAGAATTATTTAGTTAACAAGGTTGAGTGCCTCAAATGAAGATACTATATAACTACACAAAATTATTTCATTAAACTTTCAGCAATGAAGATTTCCTGGTCCTTATCTCTAATTTTAAAAATGCATTTTGTAGGCAGGAATTCTGTGTTGTAAATAAACAGGGCTTATCAATAATCAACAAGCATTTTTAAACACTCGTTCTATGCTAAGCACTGTGCTGAGTAACAAGAGTAAGCAGTCCCTGCTCTCGAGAAGCTTACATTCTAATGGGAGGGACAACATAAACACTACCATATTGTATTAGTCACCTATGAGCTTGAAGCAGGCCACATCTAGTTCTTTAAAAGGAGATGATTGCATAGATCCAAATAAAAATGGTCCTTTGGGTTTGGTTTCATTGAAGATTAATCAATCACTGAGATTAAAAATCCACTAGCATCCTCATCCTCAGCCCCATCACTTAATATCTGCTTGAACTATCTCAGCCCGCTCCTACAGGAATCATGTGTGTCTGTAATTTGAAGCTGTTGCCAGAGAAAGTCATAAATATTATGATCTCAGTTAAAATTCTGTCACAAAGAAAATTCAAAGATGCATTTTCTCAAATAAGTTAAAAGGGTCTGAGTGTTTTTGCATCAAAAATCCAAGTATTTTTGTTTGACTCTTCTTCCTCCTTTATTCTAGTTAGATTTGGCCCCAGAGAGCAGAACTTAGAGTACACGGCAGAAGTTACTAAGCAGCAAATTCAGACTTGATGTTAGGGAAAACTTCCTAGCCATTAGAGATGTCCAAAAATGGAATAGACAGACTGTCTCTGAAGGGATCGGACTTCCCAACACTGGAGGGCTTCGAACAAAGCTTGGGTGATCTCCAATTGGGTATGTCACAGAGGCCATTCATGTTCAGGTGAGAATTGGTACCCAGAAGACCTTCCAACTTGAGATTCTGAAAAAATACTAAAGCCGTCAAATTGTTCTTCCATGAAATACATACTTTTTTGCAAGGCAGCATGTTTACTTTGAGATGTTCTCAAAAGAACTCTAAACCTCACCTGGAGTCAGGAAGAATCAGCTTTGTGAGTTCAAATTTAGCCTCAGATACTACCTAGCTCTGTGACCCTGGGCAAGTCACTTAACCCTGTTTGCCTCAGTTTACTCATCTGTAAAAGGAGCTGGAGGAGAAAATGGCAAACCACTCCACTATCTTTGCTAAGAAAACCTCAAATGAGGTAAGAGCTGGATACAATTGAAATGACTCAACAACAACATGGTATAGTTTAGGGGATTCCTCTGTGTGTGTATGTGTGTGTGTGTGTGTGTATGTGCGTGTGTGTGTGCGTAATGTAAAAAGGAAACCAATTATATTGAAATACAGTTATCAAAATCTAAGGAAACCTTGAATGTAGTGAAAAAAAACACAATGGCCTTGGAGTCAGAGACCTGGATTCAGGCCCTGGTTCAGCCACTTACTGCCCGTATGATTTGGTTTATTGTTCAGGTGTTTCAGTTATGTCTAACTCTTTGTGACTCCAATTTGGGGTTTTCTTGGCAAAAATACTAGAATGGCTTGCCATTTCCTTTCCCAGCTCATTTTACAAATGAGGAAGCTGAGGCAAACAGGGTTAAATGACTTGCCCAGGGTCCCATAGGTGATGAATGTATGAAGCCAGATTTGAACTCATGAAGAGGAGCCTTCCTGATTCCAAGCCTAGGACTCCATCTACTACACCACCTAGCTGGGTGTTTCAACAATCCGGCTAGCAGCTGTTGTGGGGGTATAAGACCAACCCAAGCCCAACAACAAGAACACTACCAGCATGCTGCAAAAGCACAGGTTCTTTTGATCTGCTTAACTAAGGAAAGCACATTAAGGGGTTGACAAGCTTACTTTAATTCAGCATACAAATATCATTCACTTAGTTCAGAGGGAAAAAGCCAGAACCCTGAACTTCAGAATAAAATACAAACAATGTACAAACATCAACAGACAGACCTTGTCTGATTCAAATCCCAATACATAGTTACCAGAGTTTAACAAAGTCCCAACATCCGGGTTTATGAGCTGGAGGGCTTCTTAGCTACAGCTGCCCGGGAGTCTCCAAATGCCACCAAGAGTGAGAGCCCTGCGCAAATGGCTCTGTCTTCTCTTCTTATAGGATTTCAGACGTCATCAAACGTCATCTGAATGACAAGAACTTAGGCTCCTATGATTGGCTCTTGAGTTAGCCCCTCCCCTTAGGACCGTGGGAGGTTCACATCCACATAGGTTAGGTTAATACCTAGTAGGGGTTAGAGCCTGGGGCTTAGCACCTAGTAAGGCTCAATAAAATACACTGAATTACTCAAAGGAAGCAAAAGCCAACTAAGTGCTAAGAGCCCATTTTGCTTACCAACACACTGGGCTTTAGTTTACTTATCAATAAAATGAGGACTTGTTGAATAGGGGTAAGAGAGCTGACCTTGAAACAAGGAAGACCTGGATTCAAGTCCCTTCTCTGACATGTCATCACACAGCTAATAAATGCCTGAGATGATCTTTGAACTCTAGTTTTCCTAACTCTAAACTCGGCTCTATCTGATATGCCACCTCCTCATCTTAGTGATAACAAGTGAAAATCATAGACCTGGAACCACAAAGGCCCTCAGAGGCTGTGTCCAAGCTCCTTAACTTATAGATGAGGAAACGGAGCCTTAGAGAAGGTAACTTGTTCAAGATTGCACAAGTATTTAGTGACAGAAAGGAGGATTTGAACCCTAGTCTTCTGACTCCAGATCTAATCGGTGCTCTTTCTACTATACCAAAGATTCCAACCCAGGTCTCCTGACTCTAAGCCCCATGTTATTTCTATTACCCCCACACTGCCTCTCCCCTAGAATATGTAAGTTTCAGAAAATTAAAATTAAAAACATCACCAGTAATGTCCAGTACCTATTTATGTTGCAGTTTAGTTGTTTTTTAGTTGTGTCCAACACTTCATGACCCCGTTTGGGGTTTTCTTAGCAAAGATAATGGAGTGGTTTGCCATTTCCTTCTCCAGCTCCATTTACAGATGAGGAAACTGAGGCAGAGTTAAGTGACTTACCCAGGGTCACACAGCTAGTAAGTGCTTGAGGCCAAATTCAACCTTAGGAAAAGGAGTCTTTGTGACTGGTGCTCTATCTACTGTGCCACCTAGCTCCCCCATTTATTTTATGTGGTCATAGATTTAGGACTGGAGGGGACCATAGAGGTGATCACGTACAATCTCCTCATTTTTAGGAGGAACCTAATGGAGCCAGGAGAAGTTAAATGATTTGCCCACAATTGTCCACACAGGGAAAGAGTCAGGATTTGATCCTAAACTCAATTTGTTTTCCACTTCATGAAAACTGCTTCCGTTGTTTGCTTTTACGTATTTATCCTTTTAGAGACATAAACAGGTTGTTGCCACTAAATGGTACAATTCCTGAAAGGAGCCAAAGATTGAAATTTAAAAGATATTTACAATTTTTCTTGCTAAGTTTGCTGTTTTTCAATACAAACCCTTCCTGATGTTAAGGGCCCCTTCTTTGGTTCACCCACTTTCTTGCCTCTGGAAAAGAGAATGGCATTCCTCCAGTGTGGAAGACCAATCTCTCAGAAGTCTCAGTTGATGGACTTGACAGATAATAGAAGGGAAAACATGGCATGCCATGGGTCATGGATTATTCAACATAATGCTAATCCTCCAAAACGGGGTAGCATGTTCAGAGTAAGCTGCAAGAATACTTCTGTTTATGATCAATGTCATGACCCCTGTGGATAAGAAAGAAATATACTTGCAGAGAAACCAAAGGCCATCTACCAGGAGAAAAAGTGGCAACACAGAGGATATATAGTCCCCTCAGGACCCTTAATTATCGGGCCACTGCATCATTTTCATTAGCTGAAAACTGGTTTTATGACTCTCTAGAAAGGTCCCATGTACCTCATATGTTAATCATATAGGATATAGTGACATCTGGTGGCATCGAGTAGCCAAACGCTTACAAATGAACAATGTCCATGAACAACAAAAATAATAATAAATGGAATGATCTTCTGAATCATCAGTACTATTCCTCAGTTCTTCTACCTTGTGCTTTAAAAGATTGGCTTTTCGTTCCTGTAGCATTCCCCAACTGCATCAGTGGATAAAACATTCCTTTGTTTAAACCTCTCAGACAGGCTACGTTTCCACTGAAAGTAAATAAGTATTAGGTTCAAGTGTTATTAGGTAAGTGAGCTGTTGACTTATTTGGGAGTCTAATTCAATTATCAATTTTTAGAGATGAATTTTCCATTATTTTAGGTAAGAAGTTTTGTTTTATTGTGGGGTTATTTTTAAGTCCAGACTACTCTGTCAGTATGGAAAACTTCCAGTGTGGAAATTCCCTCTGTCAGATAAAGCACCCAATCAGCTAATAAACATTTATTAGCCAGGCATCGTGCTCAACATTAGTACACATACAAAGTCAAGAATGAAATAGTCCTTGTCCTCAAGTAACTTACATTCTATCAGGGAAGCAGCAAAGGGATTCTAGCATCATACCACAATGGAGATCAGATGACCTGAGTTCAAATCCCACCTTTACCACTTGTGTGACCTCGGATACATCATTTAACTTCTCTGGCCCTGTTTTCTCAACTGTAAAATGAAGGAGTCAGACTGAGGTCCCTTCCAGATGCACATGAACAATCCAAAGATCATAAATTGGTATATGCAAAGTAAATACTAAATTATTTTGGTGGCAATATGGCACTTATCACTGGGGAAGATAAGAACATATGTAGATGGCGAGATCAGAATAGCCATTCAGCTATGATTTATCATCCTAGAGATTGAGCAGGGGGCATTGAGAGGTTAAGTGATTTGCCCAATTAACAAACATGTATTACATACCACGTCCTCTTAGAATGCAGGATAAAAAGACAAAAATTAAGTAGTCCCTGCCCTGAGGGAGCTTACAATCTATCTTCCAGCATCATGTAGGACTTGTCAGAGGCAAGACCTGAAGCACAACTCCCTGACTCCATGTCTAGCCTTCTAGCTCCTGAGCCAAGTTAACGTTTTTGAAAATGAATAAATATGATTCTCCTAATTTCTTTGTTCAGTAGCCAAGACTGCATAAATGGGATGTGGCATATTCACATACTCAGTACTATCATGTTACTAAATTATTTGACCTCTCAAAAATATATTTGGTTTAATACAGCAGAGAATTAGTATTAGAAGCCTGTGATATGGCGAAAAACAGAATAGTACAGTAGGCAAAGGATTGCATTGGAAATCAGGAATCCTGGGTCAACCACCTGTCTACTTGTGTGACATTAGAGAGGCCAGGTGCCCTCTCATCCTGTTGTTGTTGTCTCTGGTGAATTGAGAGTATGGAAGTAGATGATCTCTAAAATTCCCTCCAGAGCTAACTTTCAAAGCATCAAGGGGCAGTCTTCTAATCAGCCTAATTTACGTTCAAAGCAGCTGTGCATCAGATAAAATTAAAGATTTAACTTTTCTAAGCCTCTGTTTCCTCATTTACATAAAGTGATAGGGTTGGAATAAGGGATCTCTGCAATTCTAAAATTCTACGATGCTAACATTTTAAACCCCATTTTTCAGAGGGAGAAACCAAGGCAGAGAGATTTTTATCAAACTCGTCAAAAGTCAGTGTTGAGTCCACAAATGCTGTGGGAATTTCTGGCTTGAGTCGTTGCCACCTTTTTTTTTTGTATGTTTCCATTTAAGATGAGTGACGTGCAGTCAGTTGTCATGGTTTTCAAAAGATCTCTTATAAGTCTGGTTTTTGCTTCAAATTTTGGAATAAAATCGTGTTTAAATTTTGTTTCCTCTCATCTTCTCCTGGTTTTGATTATTTCTAAAAGTAGTTGATGGTCTCATGACATGAGCCCAGCATTTTGTATTTTGTGTACCATGTTTTGAATTTTATGTGAAATTGTGGGTTTGATCTTTGACCTCTGTTTACTAGAATACTGATTTGCCACTAATTTGATAGCAAGCTATAGGGATCTACCGTAAACAAGCTGCTCACTTTACATAGCCATATTTTGCTCTTAAGTGATGGAGTATGTACTGAGTATAATTGAGAATCTCTTGCAGAAGTAATAAAAACCACATAACTCTGTAACTTCCCAGGTAGCATTGAGACTAATCTAATCACCGTCAACGACAGAGTGATGGTGACTAGCAGATTGAGAGGAAGGAATAGATATGAATGTGGGCAACCTGGGATTTTATTTTATCTCTCTTAGGAAAGGGAAGTCATAGTACAGTAAAACATGAGATGAGTTTGCAGTCAAGGAACCTGGGCTTGTAATCCTGCCTCTGCCCCTCCTTGCTTCCAAGATTTTGGGCAAAACTCTCTAGACCTCAGTTTCCTCATCTGTAAAGTGAGAGGGTTAGATTAGATAACCTCTAAAAAGTCCCTTTGAGTCCTGAATCCAAGATTCAACAAAGTTGTCCATACACTGGGAAAATAACAACATAAACCCCTATACTATTCATAATACCCCGCACTATGATATTGGTGGATCAAGAAGAAATCAACTTGTAGGCCAGGTTTGTTTCTTTTCCTTTTCTTTTAACATTTTTTTGTCAATCGTGTGTCTAGCAGGATCAAGAAATAGCTCAGAGGACAATTGTATGGTGGTGCATCTTGGGAGGAAATCCAGTGCTACAAATCTCTCCTTGCTTCAGTCCAACCTCCACTCAGCTGTCAAACTGATCTTCCTAAATGGACTACAGCATCCCCCTACCTAGTAAACTCCAGTGGCTCCCTATCACCTCTGAGATTAGATAGAAAATCCTGTTTGGCTTTTAAAGACCTTTAAAACTTGGACCTTCCTTGAGAGCAGGAACGGTCTTTTGCCTTTTTTTGTATCCCTAGCATTTAACACAGTGCCTGGCACATAATAGGTGTTTAATTAAGGCTTGCTGACTGTCTCTACCTCTCCAATTCTTCTACAATCCAGTGACTTTGGAGGCTTTCTTGAAGTCCCTCAAACATGATTCTAGTTCACTTTATCTTTGCTATTCTTCAAGCTTGGAATGTTCTCCCTCCTGGCCTCCCTCACCTACTTAAAGTTTCACTTCATATCTTACCCTCTCCAGGAGGCCTTTCTGAAACCCCATCCCCAAGCCCCTCCTGTTAGTGCCATGTTTGCCTAGTTTCCTCATCTGTAAAATAAGCTGGAGAAGGAAATGGCAAACCACTCCAGTATCTTTGCCAAGAAAACCCAAAATGGGATCAGGAAGAGTGGGACATGACTGAATAGTGACTGAACAACATCTTGTATGCACATAGTTGTTTGCCCCATTAGATTGTGAGCTCCTTGAGAGTTGGATTGGTTTTGTTGTGGTTTTGCTTTTCTTTGTAGTCTTAGTTCATAGTACAGTACCTGGTACACAATTAGTGTTTAATAAAATGGATGGTGATAGAGGATGAGGAAGAAGATGACGATGATAACGATGAAGAAGATGAAGATGACAAAGGTGAGAAGGCACTCAAGCAAAGTGCAGGTGGGGCTAGGGAAAAAAGATCTGTCGTAATGCATAAGCACAGGACAGGAAGGAAATAAGCATTTAAGTGCCTACTATGTGCCAGGTACTGTGCTAAGTGCTTTACAAATGTTATATCATTTAATCCTCACAACAAATCTGGGAGAGAGGTGTAATTATTATCTCCACTTTAGTTGAGGAAATTGAGGCAGAAAGAAGTTAAATGACTTACCTAAGGTCACATAGCTAGCAATTTGAAATCAAGTTTTCCTGATTCCAGTCTCATCGCTCTGTCCACTCTACCGCCCAGCTGCCCCTAGCCCAGAAACGCAGCCCTCTCATTAAGCAGGTAAGCTCTGTAGAGGAAGGGGTACAGGCATACACAGAGCAGTGTAGCAGAGGAGCTGGAATAGGAATAGCCGGCAGTACCAATCTTAAAGCCTCTGCATAGGGGAAAGCTGGGTGGGGTGAAGGCATCTGGGGCTGCCCACCTACAGAGTGAGGCATCTGGCTGCCTTTACTCTGCCTTGCCTGACCCATGGCCCCGAGAACACCTCCAGAGAAGCAGTTACCAGTCACAGCTTTGTGCTTAGTCAAACTGAAGAACTATTTACCGAGTAGCTGCTATGTATAAGGCTAAGAGCTGTGGGGAATATAAAACAGATAAAGAAATAGCCCCTTTCCCTCAAATAATTCACACATGGTTGAGGGCAGGAGAGAGAGGCAGAGACAGACAAATAAAGACAGACAGACAGAGAGGCAGGGAGAGATGGATGGAATAGATAACTAGAAGGATGATAGATGATAGAAGGATAGATAGGTAGATAGGTAGGTAGATAGATAGATAGATAGACAGATAGATAGATAAAGGATTGAGGGGCTGGTCCTGTGATTCCACAGTACAGAGAATTCCGGGATAAATGAACTCTCTCTACCCATGAAAGTTGTCACCTTCTCTGAAAATTATATTTCTAGCAATTTCCCTAAAGCACTAAGAGATTTATGGACTTACTTAGGATCACAGAGTCAGTGGGTATCAGAAGTAGAACTTGAACCCAGTTCTTCCTGGTTCCAAGGTCATCTCTCCATCCACAAGGCTACACACACACACACACACACACACACACACACACACACACACAAAATAAATAGCATAGGCAGGTTAAATAAGAATGCCAGTTCAAGAAGGTTGGCTACAGAGGAAAGATGTTGATTGAAGTAAAGACACTGCCAAGAGAAGGAAACTGAGACCAATGTAGACTCCTCTCAGACAAGATAGAATGGATCAAAGAGCAAATGGGATTCCTCCATGGCAGCAGCTATGGCACACCCATGATGGGCAGACTGATAAAAATTGGAAAGACAGCTGCTAATTATAAGACCTTCCGTCCTCCTTTTTGCAGTGACTACTCATGGGCTATGTACTTTTGAGCAGTGATGGATCTCCCTCCCTCTGCCTCATCCCCCCAGCCATCACTCATAATATGCCCTTCTACTCTCTGGGACAACAGAGCCACCATTTCTTCCCCAGGACAGATGCCTATGTGTTTCTGTTGCTAGGAGGTGTCTGTGAGAACCCAGGAACCATTTAGTTATTGGGCTTTAGTTGTGGTCTCACCTCCCTCATGGCTGTGCCCTGGTTGATAATAAATATGATTCTTTCCTAGCCCAAATAAATAAATTAAATAATGCCAGAGGCATCACAAAGTAGTTCAAGACCAGGTACTAGACACGTGGCCTAAGCAGTAAGTCAAATGAGCTCAGTAGGGGTAGAGAAATATTTCCCTCTCTTTCTCCCTCCACTTCAGTTCATTCTTATCTACAGCATACATTCAGCCTCTGCTTGGAGACTCTCAATGAATTGGAACCCACTACCCACCAAGGAGGCCAATTCAACTTTTGAACAGTTCTCCTTGTTAGAAGGTTTCTTCTTATATAGAAGCTATATCTGCAAGTAGAGATTGTTTCATTCTTTATACGTGTATCCCTACCCAGTAAAATAAAAGCAGATAAGATTGTTGAGGGAGAATAGAAAATTATAAGAGGTGAACATTTTACTTGAAACTTAGATTTTAAAATAATTGTAAAATAATAAGTAATAAAACATTTTCATGTCTAATTGCTCAACATTTTAAAAAAGAAGCTTGTTGGTTGATCAATTGATTTCCAATTTCTACTGTGGAAATTTCTGCCAGAGATAGTCAAGTAGAACAGGCTTAATCCCTCTTCCAGGACAGGTGTTCAAATACTTGAAGACCACTATCATGTTCCCTGAGTCTTCTCTTTTCCAGGTTAAACAAGCCCCATTCCTTCAACTCATGTTCATATGCTTGTACAGCGTGAACTCAATACCTTCGCCATCTTGGTTAACTCCCTTTGGACACTCTCCAGTTTATAAAGGACATTCCTATACTGTGGTACCCAAAACTGAACATGATACTCCACTGTGCCTCTCTTAAGGTGCCCCAAGATCTTGTTACCTTTTTTTAAAGGTAAATCCTATTTTTTTTTTTTAGACAAACTGCTATAGAAACATTGAGGTGGTACAGTGGATAGAATGGTAGACTCTGAGTCAGGAATCCTTGAGTTCAAATCTGGCCCTGGACTCTTACTAGATGGGTAACCCTGAGAAAGTCACTGAATATCTGTCTGCCTCAATCTCCTCATCTATAAAGTGAAAATAATAATAACACCTACCTCCCAAGGTTGTTGGGAAGATCAAGTGATATAATATTTATAAAGTACTTTGTGAGCCTTTAAGTACTGTATAAATGCTAACTATTATTTTAAAGTTGATTTGTTGAACGCAACTATAAGACTTAATTTTTATTCTTAATCAATTCAGTCCAATATGCTAGCCTATTTAAGATCTTTGCTGGATCCTTACTCTGTCATAGTGTATTACTTATCTTCCAGGTTTGTATCATCATGTAATTTAAAGAAAGCTACCATATTCTCCCTAAATCTACTCTTCTCCTGGCTAAACCTCACCAGTTCCTTTGACCAATCCTCATATGGCATGATGTCAAGACCTCTTTCCATCCTAGTCTTCTCATTGATATTCTTTTCTGTTTCTCTAGGTTTTCATGATGCTGCTCCCTCCCTCCCCAGTTTCTCCATCTACCTATCTAACCACTATTACTCAGTAATTTTTTCAGGACTGTGCAGATTCTTTTATTTATAATGTACACATATTCTACTTCCCAAAGAGCTTATTGCTCGGCTTTTGTCCAGGTCATGCTAGATGAGTGTCTCCCAAGGCTCTGCCCTGAGCCCTCTGTGCTGTTTTGTTTGGTGATCTTATCAGCTCCTGTGGATTCAATTATCATCTCTATGTAGATGATTCTTATATCTATTTATCCAACTCTAACTTCTGTCCTGACCTCCAATCTTAAATCTCCAACGACCTGTTAGGCATCTCAAACTCGAGCTCATGATCTTCCCCCTAAACCCTCCTCTCCTCTTAACTTCCCTATTCCTATACAAGGTACAACAATCCTGTCAGTCACCCAGATTTGCAGCCTAAACGTCCCCCTCAACTTTTCATTTTCTCTCATTGCACCCTGCCCCATATCCAATCTGTTGCCAAGTTCTGTTGATTCTACCTATGCAACATCTCTTGTATATGTTTCTCTTCTCTCCTCTGATACTGCCACCTCGCTGGTGCAGGTGTTCAACACCTCCCATATGAACTATTGTGGTAGCCTTCTGGTTGGCCTCCCTGTCTCAAGACTTGCCCCATTCCAGTCCATTCTCCACCTAGTTATCAAAGTGATTTTCCTAAAATGCAGAGTCACCATGTGACTCCCCTCTTCTATCAACTCTGGTGGTTCCCTATTGCCTCCAGGTTCAAATATAAAATCCTCTGTTTGACTTTTAAAGTCTTCCATAACCTGGCCCCTTCCTACCTTTCCAATCTTCTTAAACCTTAGTGCCCTCTATGTACTCTGACTTGGTAACTCTAGTCTACTTACTGTTGTTCTCATGGGAATCCCCATCTCCTGATTCCATGCATTTTCACTGGCTTCCCCCATCCCTGGAATTCCTTCCTTCTTTATGTCTATCTCCTAGATTCCCTGGCTTCCTTCAATTCTCAGCTAAAATCCCATCTTCTGCAAGAAGCTCTTCTGGGTCCTCCTTAATGTTAGTGCCTTCCCTCTGAGATTATCTCCCAGTTTATGTTGTTTGTAGTTGTTTGTATGCTGTCTAGCCTCATTAGACTGTGAGCTCCTTGTGGACAGGGACCTTTTTTTTAACTTTTTTTTTGTATCCCCAGTGCTTAGAACAGTGCCTGGCACATCATAAACACTTGTTCACTTGATTTGACTTGAAAGCACATAGGTATCCTTTTCTCTTCATTAGAATTATTTCTCTTTTTGACTTTAGAATTTGATTCTTAAGAGCTTCCCATCTCTCTTGGTCTGATCTCCGCTGTCATACTTAAATCCATTTTATTCTACCTATACTTCTTCTGGTCTTCCCATTGCCCACTCCCCATGCCCAGCCTGCACTCCCTTCTTACCTCTACCTCATAGAGTCTATTCTTACTTTAAGATGCTACTCAAGCACTATGTTCTGGGTGAAGGTTTTTCTGATTCCACCCAACACATCTCACCAGGTCTCAGAGATACCCAGGAGGTCAAACTGCTCCATTGTGTTAGGATGTGTAGTTTATCTTGCATATCTATACTTTGTCATTTGCAGGTAGATCTCTGGGGTGGGAGGTTTTATAACTTTTTTCCTTTCTTGGATTTTTTTCCTCATAGACAACTGAAGGGGTTCTTATTTCATATCTGTTGTCTATGATAGGTGGATTGGTGGATATACGCAGGAAATTTTGTCATTCTGCCCTTCCTTTTCAATGTAAAGCCATTCAGATCAGATATGTGAGGCCCCACACAATTACATCCTTCCTAGCCATTATTAGATGAAGTCCATCCTTGTCCAGTAGCTCATCATTCCTACATTTTAATACATAATACAGAAGTCCAAATCCCACTCTCAGACATCATGTTCTTACCCTGCTGTTCACCTTTAAAATTAGCTTCTCTCTTCTGTATCTCTTGCCTTTCCTAGGTGATGGTGATGAAACAACACTTATTCTTACTGTGTCTTCAATTTCTTGCACAAGACGTTATAACCCTTGGCAATGCCCTCTCAATTCTTTCTGATAGTCCTATTTGTGCCATGTGCATCACCACAAAAAGGAGAGTGATTATGTCATCTGACAAGCCTTACGGATATTTCTGTTATGTTTTGCACTTGAGTCTCAGGAAGACAGCAGACCTCTCTGTTGTTGTTGTCACCTCAAAAAATAGCTTCCTCGATATCCATAGGTGGGAGTCAGTCATCAACCGCTATTACTTATCCCTTCTACCTCTGACTCTACTTGGATACTATCTTATTTTATAAGCAAATGCAGCTTGTAAATCTTCATGCCTTAGAAGACTAGCAGCTGCTATGTCTTCTGGATATCCAATTCTCTCTTCTTTTGGGGAGGGCTTTATAACTGTTCTTAGTTCCAAGTGCCCATTGGTCCTTCTTCGTCCCTTTCTCTTCTCTGTGACAATCTTCTACCCTTCAATCTCTTGACACAGGTAGAGATTCTCTTATGTCTTGGGTCTTTTTTCTTCTGTTTCCACAGTGGAGTGTGTGTGTGTGTGTGTGTGTGTGTGTGTGTGTGTGTGTGTGTATCTTTTCAAGCAGCATTTCATCTTTTCCTGATAATGTGAAGAATGGAGAGGTAGTTCTATCTAGCCCCAATGTCTCAACAGAATATCAGTCCCGAATTGCCAATTTCCTGCTAGACATCTTAATATCCTGTCCCTTCTGCATATCAAATTCAGTATGTCCTGAATGGAATATATCTTCTTCCCTGATAAGCCTGTCCCTCCTCCAAACTTTGCTCTTTCTGTTGATGGTGCCACTCTCCTTCCAGCCAACCAAGTTTGAAATTTCGAGGTCATTCCATCTCTCTCTCTCTCCCATAGTTAATCAGTTGTTGAGCCCTGCTGATTCTTCCAATATTTTCACATTCATTCCCTCCTTTCCACTTACATGGCCATCATCCAAGTTCAGATATTCATCTACTCACATATACACTATTACAATAATCTCCTGAATGGTTTCTCTGTGTTTAGTCACTTTCCTGTCCCATCCTTCATCCACACAGCTTCCAAACTGATACATTCCTAAGACACAGATCTGGCCATGTCCCCCTTCTACTCAAATACTTACTGCTTCTATGATTAAATATAAAATCCTTTCCATTTGGCTCTAATCTACCTTTATCACCTATTTCATATTACTTTCCTCTACATTCCAGCCCAGCTGGACTACTGGCTGTCCCCCAAACTCACCATGACATGGCCCATGCCTGAAATTACTCTCTCCTTGATTCCACCTCTTTGAATCCCTATCTTTCTTGAGAAAGCCATGTGATGTGTATAGTGGATAGCCTACTGGCCTTGGAGGCAGGACGGCCTGGGTTCAAAATCCTGCCTCTGACATTTGCTACCATGAACATGTTACTAAGGTTCTCTGAGCCTCAGTTTCCTCATCTATAAAATAGGAATAGTTGGACCAGATGGCCTCTGCGATGCTTTCCAACTCAAGAGATATGATTAGGTGCTACTTCCTTCATGAGGTCCTCCTTGATTCCCCCTGTCTCATTTTCAATATTCTTTCCCTTCCCAAATTACCTTGTTTTTACTTATATGTCCATATTGAATCTCTACCCCTTCACTCCTGCAGGAGAGTATAAGCCCCTTGAAGGCAGACACTGCTTTTTTTGTCCTTATTTCTCCAGTACCTAGCACAGCGTTTGGCCTATTACAAGTCAGTACTTAGTAAATGTTGGTTAAATTGAATCACTGTGAGTTGGAAAGGTTGGGGAAGGCTTTTTGGAGGAGGTGGGTCAGGCCTTTAAAAAATGGGTCAATGTGGAACAAGTTAAGAGAGAAAAAAGGAGTTGAATAAATAAATAGAAAGGCATTCCAGGAAGGGGGAACAGCACAACCAAAGGCACAAAGGTGGGAATGCTCATGGTTTGTTTATGCAATAAATAGTTCAGCCTGGCTGGAGCAAAGGGTTTAGGTTAAGGGAAAGTGAGCTATGAAGGTCAGAAAAGTAATAAAAGACAGATTGTAGAAATTATTGAATGCCAGACTAATGAGCTCCACTTTCTTTTTCCTGTAGGTAAATGAAAGCCATGACAGAATAGAGAATGACATGATGAACAAGGTGTAATGAACCCAATTGTCTTCTCAAACCTCTTCCTTCCCACCCCCCATACCCTCTAGTATCCCTTTCCTGCTGACAGTTCTCTTTGATGTCAGTTCAATCTCTTCTGTATGAAATGGGATGAAAATCAGGCTAAGGACTCGTGAAGGGTTGTGAGATCCCTGAAAAAAAAATCACAAGTAAATCAAAGTGCTATCATTGCTGCTCAGTCCTCCCCCGCCCTTTGGCATATCTTTTCTTTTTTGGAATTTCTTCCAATCTATTCCCATTTCAAGATGCTCCATGCTGCGTACAGACCTTACTTGAGGCCGGATCTCCAGAGTACTCAAGAGATGATTGCCTCCTTGTTTTATGATGTGTTGGTCTTGGATAAGCAGCTGAAAAGATCATTAGCATTTTTTTTCTGCTTTGCAGCCTTACTGAATTGCAAGCACACATCTAATCCTCCTGCAACCTTTGAATTCTGTTCACCTCTTTTTGTAAGATAGTTTATTTACCATCTTGTTGCTTGTTTCCAAGTCTTTCACACTATATACTATATTTCAGTGTGAATGTGACATCAGTACTGTAACTGTAAAAGTTAGCCTCTAGCCAGGTTAAATGGTAACTTGGTCAATAGTTTCTGCAACAATTTACATGGTGCTCTAGTATCCCAGATTTCACCAAACATAGTCAATCCTTTTTAACATGCTGGTTAGTTGAGTTTTTCCTTCCTTTGATGGAAAGAGTTTATAATTACCTGAATAGTAATGAAATTGAACATCACCCAAAGGACAGTAAAAAAGGATATGCTGCCCTTTAGCAGGCATATGCTGGTCATGATATAATTTATAACACATGAATTATACAGGAGAATAAATGTAAAGGATGTCAACAAAGAAATGTACAACTGAAAAAGATGAACCAGTCACAGAGAGTGTAAGAAACAATTGATGGATTGTCCATGTGTCATACTGGTATCTTTGTGTTGTCAAGAGAAATCAAAGTTGGCTAGTACGTTGGAGGGATCTTCTGTGGTGAAGTTATGGGAGGACATGGACAGCAGCTCCACACGGTGGGACAGGTACAGAGGAGCTGCAATCTGTATATTGGAGAGAACACCGAACATTGATGCAATCACAGATCTATCTGATTATTTGAATGTCAAAGCCAGTAAATCTAGTGAACTGAGTTCATTTCATCATCCTTTTACATCTTCCAATAACTATACCCCCAAACTGTTGATTTAAACAGAGAGACTGGGATAAGCAGTACTTGCAGTGGGGAATTTGTTCCAAAGATGAAAACTTTGACTAGCTGAGGTAAGACTATTTTGAAGCAAGAAAACCATCAAAGCCATCATACATATTCCCAGAAATTTCAGAGCTCCACAGTGTTGCATTGTGATTCTAGCAGGCCTCAATTTTCATAAACCATCCACCTAGAAGACGGCAGATGAAGCAAATCAGAGAGCATGCCAGCTGTGATGCCCACACATTTTGTGACTTAGGCTAAGGGTATAAATTGAATTTAAATAACTCAAATTCATTCAAATAGAACAATCAGCTTTTCAGTCTATAAAAGTATTCTATTGTAACTATTATTATTAAAAAGAAGGACTTAATAATAAAAGCTTCATCATACATAAAACATCCCATTGTTTTAGAAAAACATCAGTGAATACTTCATAAACTTGGATCCAAACTTTTTTTTCAAAAGCCTGTTGAAAGCTACTCAGCAAAGCAACTTAGAGGATAGAAAAGAAGATTTTTCCATATAGAAAGTGAGAGAAAGCACAGCCCCGCCCTGTGCAAAGGCATTTCGCATACAAAGGAAAGACATCGAAATTATAAACAGATGGGCAATCACATGGCAACCAATTAAAATATATCAGGTGAGGTCTTGTTCCAAATTTAAATTCCATTCTTGTTGGCTAACCTAACAGTTTCCTTAACAGCAGGACAAGCTGCTACGTGGAACTCCAACCTCAAAATCCTGTTCTATCCTTCCACCCTGGGATGGTAAGGGTTCAGCTTGCCCAGTAAGCCAAGAGCTTGGCATTGGGAAAGCCGTGCATCACTCCATCAAGGAGTGATGGATTACAGAATGAAGTACAGCCTTTCTTGGCTAGTGAGGGAGTTTCCATTTAGTGTTCTTTTATTATTTAACTCAACACTAATAATTTTTTTATTTTATTTTATCATCCTTGTTATTTTCCCTGAACAGCACGCTGCTGCCTGGATTAGCACATGAATGCAGGCCTTCATGAAACACATACTCACACACACTCACATACACACGCATGTTGCCATTGATGCTAGAAAGAGCCCTGGATTTGCCTTTGGAAGATCTAAGTTTGATTCTTGGCTCTGTTTATGAACTATATTTATGAACTTGAATAATTCATTTTTCCTTTATGGGCCTCAGTTTCTCACTCTGTAAATTGATGGGGGTAGACTTCAGATCCCATGGTTGCAAAAAGAGAATATAATCTGACAATTCTTAGAACCCTTTTATAACCATTAGCGATATAAAGCTGTTCTAAATATGTTTCAAATGATGCCAGACTTTAATGTGTGTATAATTAAGAAATGATTTTTATATTTTCATTTGGCCAATATAAACTAACTTATAAGAGTCTAATAATACAACACTCCTATGTATGTCCCAATCCTCTCAAAACACTATGAACCCCTTCCCAATGATGACATATTTAGTACTCCCTGGTTTTTGTTTTGAAAATCTGCTAATCTTCAACTTGTCTTCACTATCATTAAGCATGTAATGGAACAGTTATCTCACTGATTTCATTAAAAACAAGGTGGACCAAACTTCGGCCACTTAGGAAGTTTCTTATGACAGCTGACTGGCAACGCTCTGCAAGGGATTAACACTAACCACCACCAGAAGATAGTAAAGAGAAAAAGGAGAGGGGTGAAGTTGCTCATTTTTCCTGATTTTGCATAAGAAATACAGATTATAGTGTTCTGGTATAGATTCTTAGATGATTACATGGCTGCTGGGTTTTCCCCAGAGATGAGAACAAATGAAAGAAAGAATTGCACAACAGCAACAATCCCTTTGGGATTTTTTTTTCCAAATGAACCAGCCACCCTTATCAGAGGAGGTTATTTTTCCAAGGCACTAGCATATTTATTTACATTTTCTCTACAAAGACAGCAGGGAGCACCCTTTTTCTTGTGTTCCATCAATTCTATCTAACTGACTCAACTGCATCCAACCCTGTAGTCCAAGAAAGGCTTTCGCATGAACTTCAGTGCCCACATGCTTCCAGTCTTTAAATGTAAGTTTCTCTACCCAGTTCCTCTTTGGTCTCTGAATTGATTTGATACCTTCCACTCACTTTGTGTTTATCATGTACATTCTGATTTATATTTGTTGTCTACCCCATTAGAATGTAAGCTTCTTGAGAACAGGGACTGTTTTTGCTTTTTCTTTGTATCTCCAGTGCCTGGCACATGGTAAGTGCTTCATTAATGCTTGTGGGTTGATTTAGTCTTTGAATCTTCTATCTGTTATACCAATGCATATAAAGTAGACACACAGGGGGAAGCAAGGTGGTGCAGTAAGTAGAGCACCAGCCCTGGAATCAGGAGGACCTGAGTTCAAATCTGGCCTCAGATACTTGACACATGTACTATCTGTGTGACCTTGGGCAAGTCACTTAACCCCGATTGCGTGCCAAAAAAAATAGACACACAGCTGCCTTGGTAGGGTACCAGGCAAAGTAGGTAGCAGAATAACCTGCATGAAAGTAACCCAACCTAATCTTTGTGGCTAGGGATAGCTTGCTTGGGGAGAGAAACAGAAAGGGAAGATGTATTTGGAAATTAAAGTGATGAAAAACAAAACATAATAAAATGAGATTTTTTAAAAAGTAATCTATTCTTTGAATTAAAAAGTCTAAAATATAAGTAAATAAAATTTATTCACTCTAAAGGGAGGCTTCTCATTAATAAGAAGCAACTCCCAAAATGCATTTTTCATGTTTATGCTTTTTTTTCCTCCTCTTCAATTATCAATTAACACTAGTAAGAACTCTGGCAAACAAAACATTGGGTAGAATATTTGACCAAAATGAGGTGGGAAGAGGTACAAGAATCCTGTACTTTGAGAATAAATACCTTCAACTTTATCTTCTTCAGGACTAGGCTCACTATTTTTTCAGTCACATATCCTTCCTCCTATTGGTCAATCCAAAGACTCTCCAGGGCCTAACTAGTTCCTTCTCCCCTATTATGCCATCTCTAGTTATTCAAACCATTAATAATCTCTCCCTTCTCTGAACTCCTTATGCATTTGTCAACATAAAACATTTAATTCTTTTCTAATTAGTTTATGTGCAGACATTTTGTCTCCCCAACTAGATTGTATTACCTCATTCCCAAGACTATTACAAAAAAGTACTTTGTAAAACTTTAAGTGATATGAATATATGTGTGTATGCATATGTATACATATGCACATTATATATGTCTGTACATGTAGTTGTGTATAAATATAAAATATATTATATTTATATATATATATACATATATATATACACAATATATATTCACATATGCACAGTCTATGTCTGGCTGAATGTGGAAGAAAGGAAATATAGTCTCCATTTTAGCTCCCATCCGGTACAGACACACAAGATAAGGCAGATAAATAGAAATCGCATAATAAAACATTTAAATTGAAGCATAGAAGCAAAACTTAACTAGTTAGAAAACCAAAGCAATAAAATTGTCCTTAATTCTATTAAACCAATGGAAAACCATCTTTCCTCCCTTCTCCTTCCTCCTCCCAACCCCAGATTCCCAGGCTAGTAGGGAAAAGGAACAAATTTCTTTTATGTTATTGGACAGGGTTGGGGGAGGTTTGCTTCTCCCATTCCAAAAACACTGGAAGGAAGGTATTTTATAATGCTACCTTGCCCCTAGGGATCCTGGAGAGGAGGCTACTTCAAGCAACTACTGGAATAGCCCTCCCAGAGGCACTTACCTTCTTAGCTGTCACTGAACAAGGCTCTGTCTCTACTACAATTCATTACTTCTGCCATTTTCAATCACAGTCAGATCTGCCTCCACCAAGCCACCTCTCTGCCATCAATGAGCCAAAATTCCACTTCCGTAGGCCTCCCTTTGACTCAAAGCTCTTTCAACCATCGGTGCCTCTTCAGGCTCCCTTTCTTTTATCTGAAGAAGCCTCATGCCACTTCTTCCTGGAGCTTCAGATTAAAGTCCTTTTAACTTCAGACATCTCAGGCTATGGACCTTGTTGGGAATGTTCATGTTCTTCAAGAAATAGCTCTTTCAGAGATCACCCATTCACACATGGGAACTTTTCATGACATTCTTTCGTTAGTTTTTTTCACTTTCTTCTTAGTTCCTCTAGTTGATACCCCAAAAGACTATTTAGGAAACTGCTATGAGATCTTTCACCCCCCACATGGGATCTCTAGTCCTGACTCCTCTTTGGATTAGGTGGAATCCTTTTCCTCTAAATCTTTGCTGTTTTGGGGGCAGGAAGCATGACTTGCCCCAGTCCACAACTCCCACCTTGGTTTTTGTTGTTGTTTTGAGACTAGGGATATACAACCCCATTCCTGTTTGTTGGTCAATAAGCTTTCAGGATACCCTGCCTTGTTAATGTTCTTGAAGTTTTAATATACTTCAAAGTTAAAAAATATATATACTACTGTGTGGAAGAGGTAGGGGAAGATACAAACAATCTGTCCTTTCCTGGCATTTCAAGGACCATCATATGGAAGTGTCGGACTTGTTCCAATTGTCCCCAAAGGAAATCAAGGACAGAAGCTGCAAAAAGTCAAATTTAGTCTTTACATAAGGAAAATATTCCTGACAATAAGAACTATCTTGAGGTGGAATGCTCTCCCTTAGAATTAGAGAGGTAGTATGTTTTTCCTCCCTGGAGTTGTTCAAACAAAGGTTGGATTACCACTTGTTGGTTACTTCATAGAAGAGATTCTTATTTGGGCATGGGTTAGACTAGATGGACTCTGAGGGCTTGGAATATGATATTCCAGAGGTCAATGGTGCTAGGATTAAAACCAAAAATCACTTACCCAGCAAAACTGAGTATAATGCTCCAAGACAAAATATGGATTTTCAATAAAATAGAGGGCTTTCAAGCTTTCTCAGTGAAAAGACCAGAGCTGAATAGAAAATTTGACTTTCAAACACAAGAATCAAGAGAAGCATGAAAAGGTAAACAAGAAAGAGAAATCATAAGGGACTTACTAAAGTTGAACTGTTTTGTTTACATTCCTACACGGAAAGATGATGTGTGTAATTCATGAGACCTTTCTCAGTATTAAGGTAATTGAAAGGAAAATACATATATATAATATATATATACATATATACATATATACCTACATACATATATACCTACATACATATATATATATATATATATATATATATATAGGGAGAGAGAGAGAGAGAGAGAGAGAGAGAGAGAGAGAGAGGGCACAGGGTGAGTTGAATATGAAGGGATGATATCTAAAAAAATAAAATAAAATTAAGAGATGAGAGAGGAATATATTGAGAGAGGGAGAATAGGAGAGATAGAATGGGCTAAATTATCTCACATAAAAGTGGCAAGAAAAAGCAGTTCTATTGGAAGGGAGGAGGTGGCAGGTGAGGGGGAATGAGTGAATCTTGCTCTCATCGGATTTGACTTGAGGAGGGAATAACATACACACTCAATTGGGTATCTTACCCATAGGAAAGTAAGGGGAAGGGGATAAAAAAGGGGGGATGATAGAAAGGAGGGCCGATCAAGGTAGGAGGTAATCAAAAGCAAACACTTTTGAACAGGGACAGGGTCAAGGGAGAAAATTTAATAAAGGGTGACAGGATAGGATGGAGTGAAATATAGTTAGTCTTTCACAACATGAGTATTGTGGAAATGTTTTACATAATGACACATATGTGGCCTATGTTGAATTACTTGCCTTCTTAGGGAGGGTGGATGGGGAGGGAAGAGGGGAGACAATTTGGAACTTAAAGTTTTAAAAGCAGATGCTCAAAAACAAAGTTGTTTTTGCATGCAACTGGGAAATAAGATGGGGCATATGGGGCATAGAAATCTATCTTGCCCTACATGAAAGTAAGGACAAAGGGGATGGGGGGGAGTGGCGTGACGGAAGGGAGGGCTGACTGCCTTCTTGGAGTGGGGGAGAGGGTAGAAAATTTGTAACTCAAACTCTTGTGGAAATCAATGATGAAAACTAAAAAATATTAAATAATAAAATATGGAATTAAAAAAAATCTATGTTCTTCTGGTTTTATTTACCATGAACAGAAAGAAAAGAACAATGTGTTTTAAATGTCACTAGCATAGTCCTCCAATTACTTACAAGAGACTTTAAGCATTTTAGATCCAACAGGTATTTCAAGCCAGACTAGAAAGGCTTTATCCTTTAAACAAAGTGTCTCTCATTTGACATCTCTTCTAAATGATTGGGTGGTGAATCAGAGAAAGACTAAATAATCAGCCCTTAAACACTTCAGAGGACAAATAACTTTTTACTGAATCACTCCATAGCGACAACAACTAACATTTATTATTATTTAAAACCCTTCATATCAGAACCTAAAGGCATTAGAAGGAACTCCCAAAGAATAATCCTCATTTTTGCTGATGGAGAAACTGGGCCCTAGTGACTTGACTGTGTACACACAAGTAGTAAAATGTCAGAGGTAGGATTACAGGATTGTGGATTTAGAGCCGGAAGGGACCTCAGAGAACATCTCATTCAGCTCCCTCATTTTCTGTTTGATGAAACTGAGGCCTAGAGAGGTTAAGTGAATTACTAAAGTCACACAGGTAGTAAGTGGCAAAATTGAGATTTCGGTCCTGGTCTTCCTGACTCTAATTCCAGTACTCTATCCACTATACCACTCTTGTTATGAAATTAAGCCACATTTACTTATTATGTTATTATTTTATTTTTAAATTTTATTACATTATTATATAAAACTATATAATAATATAAATATATTATTTGTTTTATTTATATTATTTTTCCTGATTAAACAATCTAAAAATATACATGCAAAATCAAATTACAACTTTTTGCATTGCTTTTTCTAGAAATACTTATTTTCAAAGGGCACTTAGTGAGTCTTTCCCCCATGTCACTAATTGACTATTTTATAGTCAGTCCATAGGTCTGATTACTCTCCCCACAAATGTTAAAAACATCAATGTTCTGTCTCAAATGCTGCCTGATTTAACCTCTGTTTCTACTGTTTGACTGCCAACCTGGTGCAACCAATCAATCAATATTTGTTAAATTGCTATTGTGTGCTAGGTGCTGGGATGATAAGTACAAAGAATGAAACTTTTAAAGAACTTAAATTCCAATAGGAGAGACAACAAATATATACTTAAAATATATATCCACTGGAGTATAAGGTAAATACAAATAGATACAAAGCAGTTCAATTAAAGGTAATTTGAGAGGAAGGGCACTAGCATTTTGGGGAATTATGAAAGGATTCATGCAGCAGATCTCACTAGAGGGGGTATATTCCAGGCATGGAAATGGCCGAGTGTCACATGTTTGGCATATCTCTGGAGTCAGAGAATCTGGATTCAAATCTCGCCTGTGATGCCACTTGTGTAGGATAGGACAAATGACTTGCAGGATGGATTAGATGACCTTTAAAATCCATTCCATGAGGCACCTAGGTGGCTAGGATAGAGCACTGGGCCTGGAGTCAGGAAGGCTCATCTTCCTGAGTTCAAATCTGACTTCAGACACTCATCAGCTGTGTGACTCTGGGCAAGTCACTTAACCCTGTTTGCCTCAGTTCCTTATCTGTAAAATGAACTGAAGAAGGAAATGTCAAATTATTCCAGTATTTTTGCCAGAAAAAAATCCAAATGGGGGTCACAAAGAGTAGGACACAACTAAAAAACTACTGAACAATGATGACGAAATCCCTTCTGGCTCTAGCTCTATGAACTATGGGAGGCAACATGATATAATGGGGTAGCAAGTTGTTGACTTGGTTTCAAGTCTTGCCTCTCATGCATTCTGGCTGCATAACCCTGGGCAGGTCACTTAATCCCTCAGTGCCCCAGCCAGTTCTCTCACACTATAAGAGTAGTCGTTGGTTGGCATGAGCAGAAGTCATTTACTTGCTGGGAATGGCTTGCCCTGATGAAATCACAGGACTGAACAACACCAACAAAATGAATTCCATCCAAAGCAAAGCTCAGTTAATAGGCTTGAGCTAAAGGAAAATGGTTCTATACCAACAGAAATCCTTCCTGGGTATAAAAACTGCTTCTATAAAGGCATGCTGGGGGTGGGGTGAGTGAGTGTTTGCTACACCCAAACAGCTAACTGACCATTTTACTCTCTTGAAATGTGAACTTTATGGTTTAGATAATGACAAATTTAATCATGAAATACTCACCATTAGTTTTTGAACGGACAAGCTGGGTATCTTCGGCCCTCATGGAAAGCAATTGAAGAGACCTCCCCTCCAAAAAACAAACAAGAACACTATAATGCTAACCCGATATATGAAACTTCTTATTCAGCACACAGTATATTCTCCTACATTCAAACATCCATCAGGAAGTCCCCATTTCAGAAAGAATGGCTAGCTTGCAATGGTTCATGTGAAATTAATCTGAATTAATTAGATTCATCACACAATTCTGTGCCAAAGACACAGTATTTGCAACTTATTTTTGCAAACATTAACTAATTAATATGCACAACATCCCTATGAAGCAAGTCCTAATGATATAGGAGCTGGCAACCTAATTATCCCTAATTATTCACAAGGTTTCCTTTTCCAAGTGTCTTTTATTGCCAGTTCAGACATGTATGCTTGGTTCATCTGATCTCATGATGCAGGTAGCTAATGAATCTTCTGCTGTTCAAGAGTCTCTTGTTTCAAGACACCCACATTTTCCCCCAGGAACAGTTCAACCTGTATTCTCCTACATTAGAATGGAGAGTATGTTCCCTGGGGAATGTGTTCTCTTACCCTCTGCTCCTGACCTTGAAGTCTTTCTTCCCACCTGGCAGTTCTAGGGGCAACTGCTTCTTTGGTGGCTTCCCCTGAGCCCTCCCCACAGACCTAGAGCTGGAAGAACCTCAGAGGTTGCTCCAATTGCTTTGATTTTACTTTTTCTGTTTCTCTTCTAATGCATTTCCCTCCTTCGGCTTTAAAATGCTCCTGCAGACAGACTATTCCCTTGGCCTCATTTTTCAAGTTCAATAATTACAGAAGTGCAACTGGTTTTCGATAACACTGCCCAGCTTTAATTCTGTGCCTGCCTTGCTTCTCTAGGGAGCTCTAGAGTTGGGATGAGAGTTTCCCATCACCATAAGGGGCAGAATCAAATTCTATTCTTTTTGACCTTTCCATAGGGCCCCCACCCAACTCTCTGTTGTGTTCCCCTATTTATTGACCAATTCCTCCACTCATTTTAGGAAAAAAAATTTCATCTGATAATCCTACCCCAGATTTAAAAAAATTTAGCTCCTTAACCAAGGGTTCATGGATAGATTTCAGGGAGTACATGAACTTGGATGGAGGAAAAATGCATATTTATTTTTACTAACTTTTGGTTTCCTTTGCAATCAATTTTTTATCTTATGCATTTAAATACATAATTTTATCTTACACATTTAATGCATAATTTCATCTTATGCATTTAATGAATAATTTTATCTTATGCATTTTATTTTTATATTTTTAAAATCAGGTTTGTTTATTCATAATGCTATATTGTTATAATAGATGCATAATTTAAATGTTTATTTTATCTTATGCATTTTGAAAACATCACTCTGAGAAGGGGTTCATCAGATTGCAAAAAGGGTCCATAAGACATGCAAAAAAATTAACAACTCCTGTTCTAGCAGGATGCAATTTGTGCCTAGGAATTGAAGAATCAATAAAGAACTATGCCATGATGAGGACAACCCATCAAAGGACAACAGATCAGCAACTCTCCTACAAATGCTTATCAAGTACCTTCTACCAAAGAATGCTTGGTGCCAAGAAAGACAGAAATGAGAGGCAGAATGAAAGACCAGGTGAAACATTAGCAATGGAGTCAGGAAGACCTGTGTTCAAATCCTACTTCAGACACTTCCACGCTAGCTATGCAACCATAGCAAAAGTCACTTAACCTCTGTGAGCCTCGGTTTCCTCATCCGTAAAATGAGAATAGTGACTTTAAACCTCTACCTCACAAGGTTAGCATGGGGCTAAAATTAAATAATGGAGGTAAAGCATTTTGAAATCTTAAAACACTATATAAATGTTGATTGTTATTAATATACTGGGCAGAGGCTGTTAAGAACACATAGTGGGTTTAGCTTATGCAGTCCCCATGTGGAAGAGGCACTGTGGTGGGGGGGGGAGGGTGTGCTTCCAGGAAATCATGATGGCATATAATGGCAGTGCCCTCTGCACACTATATGCAGGATGCACAGATATTTGGTAACTGGCTCTGGTCTGCTAACCATGTGACAAAGAAGCAGACTATTGATTGACTATATAGCCAGAACCGGGATCTCAACAAAGGCATCAACGAACAAACTGAGATGGTGGGTGCTATTCCTTGCCTAGGCATGGAAAGACAAGAACTGATGAAAATTCTTTGGTGGAGAGAGGGCCCTAGGCCTTTATTCTCCCCATTAGGCTACTCTATGTGGCCTCAACACGTAGCACTGTTGTTCCTGTCTCTATTTTTTGTCTCTGATTTCCTGTGGTAGAAAAAGGATATTGGAGATAGCTGTGAACTTGTGAGCTTTCCAAAAAAAGCCAGAAGAATGAGCCTCCAGAATTCTGGAAGCTGGAACCCATGTCAGGATTTGCCAGAAGCCAGACAGTGAGGAGCATAGTATTAACTCACCTACTTGACCCAGCCAGCAGTAGATGGACTCATCCAGCAGGTGTTTTCCATGAACTCAGAGGGAACAACATTATGTATAAACTTGTTGGCTTGAGCCCCCTCTCTTCAGGGACCAAGGTAGTTTTAAGGGAGAGTGTGCCCCCAGGTGTTGGGGGGGAAATGTTTGTACTTCTGGTCTGGCTGTATCTTTACAGTAAATATTCCTTTGGAAGGCTAATTGATGATGGGGAGGTGACTTGTGAAGAGTAATTCTCAAAACTTTTTTTTTTTTGGTCCAAGAAAAATATTCTTTGTCATGATGAATCAGGACCCACTGAATGTTTTAGTTAGTTATTTAGTGGGCAGAGGCTGGCCTCTGGACCCACTACCCAGACCTTAAGATAACTCTTCCCCTCTTTTCCCTCCCCTATTTCCTCACCATGTTCTTACCTTACTTCTCCTATACTGGCATCTCAACAAATAGAGTTGTTCTCATGGCCTTTCCCCAGAGGCAAAGCCAGGAGAGCAGAAAGCATATGGCAGCTGGGCTGAGGAGGGCCTGAGGAATGTGGAAGTGACAAACTATGGAGAGGAGGAGAGCAGGAGCAAGAAGCAGGAGGACACTTTGAAACAGACAAAAGTTGGCCACTTCTTGCTTTTCATGAGGGCGAAACTTCTCAGCATATTCTTTGAGAATCATCGCTATAATAAATATTAGAATAAGTGTGCAAGAGAGACAGAGATTCTATTCAGTCAAACAAATATTTGTTAAATGCCTACTATGTGCAAAAGGGCAAGGGGAGAAGATACAAAACTTAGATAAGACAATGCCCTATAACCTAGAATGAAAATTAACTAGTAGGGAGAGAAGGCAGTCTGGGGTAGTAGAAGGATTGGACTGAGTAAGAGGACTTAGGGTTAATTCTAGGCTCTTCTACTTTATTACTGATTTGATCCTTCTCTGGGCCTCAGTTTCCACATCTGTAAAATAAGGGAGTTTGGACTACCAGATAATGATCTCCAAATCCCCTTTCTATTCTAAATCCAGAGATAAAAAATACGAATGAGACAATATGTCTGCCTTCATGCAAAATTCAAGAAAGTCAAGGTCCATGGCAGGGAGGAATGATGGATAGTCCTTACCGAGGGGATCAAACATGGGGTGACTGAGTGAAGGGAAGCTTCACTAACAGAAATACGGAGGTCAGAAAAGCCAGCACCACAGACGTGCTGGAGCCAGATGGTGAGAGCTGATTGTTAAATTTTCAGTGTCAGCATTTACTTTTACATCTTGGAAATCAGCAAATCCTACAAATCAGGGTTTATTTATCGATTATTCATACTTTAGAAAATGATGGAGGGAAATGTTAACTGTGAACATTTCCTCCCATCATTTTCTTCTATTATTAAATGTTAATAATGCACATTAAATTTAAAAGCGTGTCACCCCTACATTTTTTTTGAGAGAGTCAGTCGGTAAACATTTACCAGGATACCTCTGGACAACGGTTTTAAGGTAAAGGTAGGTTTGACTTTGGACATGTGGAGTTTGAAGTACTGGTAGAAATGTCCCATGTGTAGTTGGAACTTGGAAGATAGGTCAAGGCTGAAGAAAAAGATTCAGCAATCAGCATAAAGAAGCCATGAAAACAATGAGACTGCTAGTGGAAAGAGTGAAGAGGGAGAAGTGAACTCATGTAAATTGGTTAGCTTCCCCAAATCCCCCTGCAAGAGGGGATAAAAAAAGCTATAACATAGGAACTGAACTTAAAAAAAAGAAATCCTTATCTCAGAAAAACTAAAGTCCATTGTTTCAGTCAGTCAACAAGCATTTATTAAATACCTACTATGTGCTAGTCACTGTGCTAAGTGCTGGGCATACAAAGAAAGGCAAAAAACTCTACTTGCCCTTAAGAGACTCACAGTTTAATGAAGGAGAAAACTATGTTTTAACGAGACAATATACAGAGCAAATGATAACCTCTTCAGTAGCTAGGTGGCACAGTGGATAGAATGCGGCGCCTGGAGTCAGGAGGACCTGAGTTCAAATGCAGCCTCAGACACTAGCTGTGTGACCCCAGCCAAGTCACTTAATCGTGTTTGCCTCAGTTTCCTCATCTGTAAAATGAACTGTAGAAGGAAATGGCAAACCACTTTGCCAAGATTCTAGATACCCCAAACGGGGTCACGAAGAGTCTGGAATGATTCACCACCACCACCAACAACAATCTCAGAGGGAAGGTCCTTGGTTTGTCTAAATGTCCTTCTGCCAGATCTAAGTTTTCTCTAAGGTAATATAGATTCCAGGTGGTATAATTTACTATATTTTCCAGTATCAAATCTGAATTAACTGATTTTTTTACATTGCATCAGATTTTGAAATTGGAAAATAATTTCAAGAATCTGGAAGAGGTTCGAGTCTTTTTTATTAAGAAAAATAAATATGTACAATTCTAAAAGTTATGTTTCTGTGTTTGCTTCTGTCATCCTTCTATGCAGTTAGAAGCCTGGTACACAGTATTCCTCCAAAGTCAGCAGGTTTATTACCTGCAGAAGCCTTCAGAATGAGGTTGGTATTTATCTAATTGCATCACTCCCTTTCCATACTTGCCCCACCCTGGATAAATTACCTGAATATTGACTCACCCTAAAATAAATGCTATACACTATACGCTGCTTAAACCTGCCTTTGGTTAGTTAGCCTGTTTATTACTTCACAATGATTCAGTTATTCATCCTAACCACACCCTGACAAGCCGGACATGGAAAGTTTCACACAGAGAAGAATAATAACCACATTTACATTTAGTGTTACAGAAAGAAAGGGAAAGATTTGTCTTTTCCTTGCCAAAGTCTGTCATGTTTTTAACAAAATATGCTAATATGACAATGATAATTAATAATATGTGTATGTAAAAATAATTGTTTCTGGGCCTAGGCTGAGTCGCTTACCCTTTCTCAATTCACTAAAGGCCCTTTTAGTTCTGAACCTACACATGGGGACCAGGCTCAGTTCTGGGAAGGCTTGTCCCTAAAGAGAGGGGTCAGACTCTTTCTTGAACATTCTCTGGCTCTGGAACCCCAGGGGAAAAATCCCTTAAAGCTTAGGTTTCACTCATATCTAGGGACTCCCAAAAATGGGAGAGTAATCCAGTTCAGGTATGGGACAGTTATTTATTTCCCTTACACAAAAGAAATTCTAAACACAAAAGACTCAAGAGTTTTCATTGCTTAGACTTAAGCACTAGCTGTAACTATTATGTTCTCATGGGGTTATGCTATTTAAAACATCAAAACTCAAAGCATTTTGTGGGACAATTCCCTCCAGGGCCATGGCCTTGGGCAAGCCAAACCAGGGTTTAGGATCCTCCTCCTGCCAGTGGTCATCTCCAAGAACCACTGGAGTAGTGGACCTCTGGAAGCACAATTGGCACTGACTGAGGAGCCAATCGAACTTAACCTCACAAGACAATCTTCTGATTTTAGTGCTTTCCCTCTGAGATAATCTTCAATTTATTCTGTACATTTCCTGTTTTTACACTGTGTTTAAATGTGGTCTCCCTTGTTAGGCTGTGAGTTCCTTGAGAGCAGTTCAGTGCCTAGCACATATTAGATGTTTAATAAATATTTGCCTGCCTGACTGGCTGAAACATCGATCCAATGCATCATTGCTCAGTCACCTACATTGAGGAAAGAAAATGAAAACAGAAGTGGTAGCTGGGCTTTGAGAGTCAGTTTCAGGCTTGCCTTAGTCAACACAAGTACTTCATTGGCTTCCTAGACACCACGGGAATCTTCCCCTATGCCCCCAGGTAGAGACTTGAACAGTTCTGACCCACTTGGCAGATTAGAAGCAAGAGGCAGCCAGAGCGTGAAGTCATCTCTTTAAGGTTCACTGAGTAGGCCACTCCTCCTGGCTTAGTGGCCAGTCCTTCCGGTGTAGATCTCTCTTGCTACCATCATAGGATAAAGGGACGTAAAAGGGGATTGCCTACTCAACCCAAATCACCCAAATCCTTCAGCAGTGAACCATATGTGAACAGCCAACACAAGCCATGGTAGCTCAGCAGACACTGAATGCAACATACTCTAAACCAGGAGCTATTAACTCTCTGTCCATGGACCCCCCCCCACCAGTGGATCCATAAATTTGACAGTCTATGAACTGGGATGGGAAAAACTACATCTTTATTTTCACTAACCTCCAACTGAAATTTGTCATCTTCTTCAGTTATTTAAAGATAGTATTTTGGAAAGAGGTCCATGGGCTTCACCAAACTGCCAAAGGGGTACAAAACAAAAAAGGTTAAGAACCCAACAGAGAGAGAGAGAGAGAGAGAGAGAGAGAGAGAGAGAGAGAACTTGCTGCTATGATGCAACCTATCCTGTTTCAATCAATGAGTATTTTTTGAACCTAGACTTATTCCAGTAGGGAGGAGGTATTATGTTTCACACAAGTCTGGAGTCTTAAAGGCAGAAGGGACCTCAGGCTATTTAGTCCTACCTGATGCTAAATAGCAATTCCTACAATCTCCCTGACAGGTATTCACCAGGCTTCTGCAGGAAGATCTTCAGGGACAAGGAATTCACTACATTTAGAGACTACTCATTTCCCTTGGCCAGAGTTGTGTCAGGAAAAGTTTCCTTCCACACCAAGCCTAAATCTGCCAGATAACCAGAAACCAAAAAATGTTAAAAGCAAAATTAGTACTTACTAGGGGTGGTCCCTCTCCTACTGGCATAATCAAAGGTCCTGAAAGTTTGCCTGGGTTCACAAATTCTAGTTTTGCTAATAAAGAAGACAGGGGATGAAGGGGTGAGGACCTCTAGATTCACCAAAGGTCAAATAGCTAGTTAGCAGCGGAGGTGGAACCAGGTCCCCTGACTTGAGTACAGTGCCCATATGCCAAAAAATGAT